>NW_027468657.1:34107690-34670190 GCF_046254945.1 Alosa pseudoharengus
TCAATTGTGACAGCTAAAATAAATCAAATGTCTATGAAACTTGTCTGTTTGCTATTCCACAATGCTTTGTCCTGTACAAGACAGCCATGTTCTCGCTCTCTCTCTCTTTCTCTCTCTCTCTCTCTCTCTCTCTCTCTCTCTCTCTCTCTCTCTCTCTCTTTCTCTCTCTCAAGTCCTAGAGAACTTCTCTCTAATCCAAATGCAAAAAGCAGGCCAAAGTGTTTTCTCTTAACGGGCCAAGGATCAATTTTATTACAATTCTGGCTTAGCGTCAGAGGGAAGAAGTTATGAGATGGCACTAAATCATGCAGGTGATGAAGTATCCCATTTGGGGACCATTAAAAGATCAATGACTACGGTTCCCATTGCAACCACATGAATGGGGCACAATTTATGTGCAGCACAACCTGACCAACCTGTACAATGGAGGCATGGCTGTATACATTCCTCACCCACTTCCCACCCAAAGGCTACGGGATGTGGCTATTTTCACTGCTTCGGCTATAAATATTTGGAGCAGCCATGTGACTGCAGGCTCTTGTAATGAAAGGTCTGCGCTGAATCGTCATGAAGCCTACTGGCAAGCACATGGTGTCACCGCTGCAGCGGTCTTCCCAGAAATGACTCATGCTGAGGAGGGTCTGCCCAGCTCGTCCTCTCTGTTCACTCGCTCTCTCTGTAGCCAGCCCCAGCCCCAGCCCCTTGGTAACCTTCACTCGCTCACCCGCCCCTCCTGACCACTGCTCCCCTCATTAATATTCTCCAGCTTAATAGCCCTTACAGTGGGAACAATAAAAGGAGTCAGTAAAACGGCAGGTGGGTCACTTTTGAACACAGCACTTCAACGTTGACAAATTTCATCTTTTATCATCAAGACAAGAGGTAGAAATATTTAGTATTCTAAGAGGTCCTTTCTATGCTTCTATGCATGACATTCCTTGCCTGGGTGAACCCAGACAAACCTGTCAGCAAATTTGAATTTGCTCTGCAAAAGACAGTCTGGTGACCGTCCCATTGAAGTAGATTACAGAATCACCAAAAACCCAGGAACCAATCACCACCGCTTACCTGGCATGGGGCGGGCTTTATATGATGACAGACAGAGGAGTACAGCTAGCAGCGCTGTACAACACAAATGGCTGCGCTGATGGTGTCAGTGTTATACGACATGGACGTGTATTTTATTTGGAATTGAGTCAACAGCTGCATTTAAAACCTTTGTTTACAAGAAAGATGTGTTTGCTATACCTCCGTAAAGACTGGATAAGAATTTAAATGTACCAGTTTAAGTTTAATTTCATTGCTGGTTGCGCCCCTTGGAAATCGGAAGTGAATGAAGGGTCCCCAGACCCACAGTCAATGTCAACTGAACTCATGTGGTTATGACATTCCACAGGCTGTTCCCCCTGATGACTTCCTACCTCCTCCGCCTCCTCTGCTCCATTCTCCTTTGGGCCGTTCTCTGTGGCGTTAAGCTGCAGGGTCACCTCATAGCATTCCTGGATATCTGCAGGTGAGGAAACAGTGGAAAAAACAGGGGTGTCAAGGACAACTGTTTTCCTCATACCTAAAAAGAGAACTCAGTCATCATCAAGATATTTTCAGTGAAGTGTGTGGGTACACATCAACTCATGCCGCTTTGAAATCTCCACATCACTCCAGAGAAAATCATTCATCACAATGTTTGGTTTGTCTAAACAGATTTGGTGGTATTTCCAGCAACACGCTAACTGTGATTCATGAGCAGGCAGTCACACTGTGGCATTGCTTCATTGCTCTTCAGCGTATAAAAACGACCTGCTTGGCCGAATCAGATGAGTGCACACAGCTCGTCAACACACAAGGTCAATAACAAAGTTAGCTTACTGGCCAAACCTGCACTTTAATCCAACCATTGTGTGCTTCTATAAATATCAGCTGTCTGCCCTTCCAGCATGCCTGCCCATACTGGGTTTACAGGGCCAGGGGCCTGTGGTGCCCCCCACCACCCACCCACCCCCCTCACATACAGTGGCTGCTGACATGAGACATGACATATTGATGATATCCTATCAAGGGCAACTTACAAGGACCAGCTGCCTGACAGGAACACTGAGTGTCCAGGTTGTAATTATTATGCAGGCTACACAATTATGCCAAACCAACTGACACGTATGTTATTCAAACGTGAGACCATGCAGTTACACATTTTAACACTGAGCTTTGGAGACATTGGACTGCACTGTATTTGGGTTTTTTCTCCTGGTGTGGAAAAATACCTTTCACCATGCCAGAGAAAAAGTGAATTGGATCAGTAGGACAGTTAGAAACAGGGTCAGAATGAGAGAGTTGGTCTAGTTCATGCTAGGAGCCTTCTGATTCAGCATAATGACTAAAGTAAACACTTCAAATGTAAAAAAAAAATGTAAATTAGGTTTCTAGGCCAAGTATACAAGGAATTTGGTCTCTGCATTTATCCCATTCGTGAATTAGTGAACACACAGGGCACACAGTGAACACACAGTGAAGTGAAGCACACACTAACCCGGAGCAGTGAGCTGCCTTGCTACAGCGGCGCTCGGGGAGCAGTGAGGGGTTAGGTGCCTTGCTCAAGGGCACTTCAGCCATTCCTACTGGCCGGGATCGATTTAGCACAGCTCTGACCAACATAGGTGGCTGCAAAAGCCATGGGCTTGACTTTCCACAGTAGCTGATTCTGAAACTCAGCTAATTAGAAACATCCCTAACCAATTGAAGGAACCTGCACTGTTGTGTTGACAGAAGCTATAGCCTCTGACATGTCATAGTAATGTGACCAAAGATTGTTAAGGTGGAGCAAGATACTTCGTCGTAGTTCATGTCTATGGGCGCGAAATGGGGATTGAATCCTGGTATATATCTCATAAAGAGGCGTGTCAATGACGTATTGATGAGCGCACGTTGCAACCAGCCAACAGCAGCGGCATAAATAACCGGCGCACACATGATATAAAGTCGATTTTCTCCAGACTGGAATGCTCAAAAATGCTAAAAATTTACCTGAAATGTTCAGAAGGGTTTGAGGATCATGAAAACGTGCCCGAAATTCACATTCCTAACTCTATAGAACCAAGACCTTAGCATATGTGGTAAAATTCTGAGCTATGCCCATAGACTTCAATGGAGCAGTCGCTGCCTTTACTCTGCATAAAAGGGGATTATGACCCCCCCTCGTGCGATCTGGGTTCCAGGAAGTGGCTCCTGATGAAATATCTTGCTCCGCCTTAACAATCTTTGATGTGACCTCTCTGTTTGAGTTAGAGGGCAGCTTGTTGTTTAGGTGTCTGGGTGTGAGGTAGGGAGATCTGGCCTTGGAGTGACCCCCCTAACCTCTAGCACATTTGTGTTGTGCATTTACAATATGGATTCTTCAAGAATGTATACCTAATACCTTACCCAAAAAAACTATACTTAAAGTTAATTTTATTAAGTATACTTAAGTGCAGTTGAAGTATTATTCACAAGTTTATGTAGTAAGTTTACTAGTATAAATGTACTTGTGGTACACTTTTTTACTATTTTTTTTACTATTTTAATACTTCTTCAGGCTAAATTGGCTCACTTTTTAGTTTATAATGGTAAACTCATAAGTATACTTTATTTTGTACTGCAACTGTACTAAGAATTATATAAAGTATTTTTGAGGTGTAAAAGTACTGTTAGTTTACTAATGGTACATGGACTGCGTTTATATAGCGCTTTTCCACTCCTCCAAACAATCCAAAGACTTTACAATGTCATGCCTCACATACACCTATTGACACAGACACTTACACACAGATGGCGGAGGCTGCCATGCAAGGCGCCAACCTGCACATCGGGAGCACTTTTGGGGTTGAGTGTCTTGTCAGGAGGAGTTGGGCTTAAACCTGTAACCTTCCGGTTCCTGGACGACTCCTCAACCTCCTAAACCACTGCCATCTACTGCAGATATATAATTCTAGCCCACTTTTTAGGTCATGATAGTTATATATACTTAAATTATATCCTCAGTAAACTATAAGTTTAATAATTTTTAGACTGCAAGTATACTAAGTATGTTTTCTTTACATGGACTTCACATCCTATTTTTAAAGTATACTACTAGGTTTCCATTCATGTATTATTTTTATACTTGAAGCACTTTTAACAGTCCTTTCAGTAGTCTTAAAGTTCTTTAACATACAGTAAACACTACCAGTAGACTACACCTAATCTGAATAAAGAACATGTTTTCTTTATAAATCAAAATGTTCTTCCAAATGTTATATTGGATTCCAAAACATAAGAATTTAAGTAGTCAGCCCAACCCAGTTTTAACCCCAACACAGTGGCAATATTAGAATCTGCCATGCAGCCTGTCAATCAGTCCCTGGCTACAAGTACAAGTATATTTTTGGTAAGAGATAGTTTGTAGTAAATACTATATTTTAGGCCAGACTCAAAAGGTCAGCAAATGTGTATCACATCGTTTCCCAACCTTGGAGTCGGGACCCCATGTGGGGTCGCCTGGAATTCAAATGGGGTCGCCTGAGATACTGGGTATCTTACAATTGACCAGTACAGTATATTAAAATATTCATACATCCTTTATACTGTATATGTTGGTACGATGTGAGTTCTGTACAGTAACATCAGCAAGTGAGGACTGTCTGTAATGTAAAGTGTGTAATGTTTGCGGAAGCCTGGATTTGGTATTTTACCCTCCATCTCCCACTGTCCACTAGGCCACGCTGTTCTGCCTCTGCTGTCAGCTCTGATACCATGCCAGCATACACACACACACACACACACACACACACACACACACACACAGACACAGACACAGAGACAGACACACACACACACACACACACACAAACACACACACACACACACACACACACACAAAGACACACACACAGGCACACACACACACACACACACACACAAAGACACACACACAGGCACACACACACACAGACACACACACACACACACACACACACACACACACACACACACACAGACACACACACAAAGACACACACACACACACAGACACAAACACAAAGACACTCACATACACACAAACATTTCTACACCACTATCCACTGAGCACCTCCCTTCATCTTTGCCAAAGCTCAACTCTGTTTCTCAACATACCCCCTGCACTCTCTTCCCCTTTCTGCTCTCATATCCACTCACCAAGTTGTGGGTCATTAACCCCTGCCCCTGGCCTTGGTGTGTGTGTGTGTGTGTGTGTGTCCCTCAAACAGAGAGGGAGAAAGAGAGAGAGGGAGAGATATGGGGGGTGGGGATGGGGATGTTCTATGTGGTGTATGCATGTGACATGTGGTTCATGGGGGTTTTTTTTTGCTCCAGAACTGCTACACTACTCTCCACACCAATTTGTAGCAAAATGTACATTTATAAATGCATATCAATTTTGGATGTGTGTGTGTGTGTGTGTGTGTGTGTGTGTGTGTGTTGAGACTGTGTGTGAAAGAAAGAGAAAGAGATTAATTTGTAACAATGTGAGTGTGTCTATGAAAAGAGAGAGAGAGAGAGAGAGAGAGAGAGAGAGAGAGAGCGTGAGAGAGCAAGAGAGAGAGGAGGGTGCTGTGAGGGGCAGAGCCTGAGAGTTCCAGCAGGGTGCAGTGGGATGAGTGGCAGAAGAATGGGGCTCCGTGACTCATCGTGTGTGTGTGTGTGTGTGTGTGTGTGTGTGTGTGTGTGTGTGTGTGTGTGTGTGTGTGTGTGTGTGTGTGTGTGTGTGTGTGTGTGTGTGTGCGCGCGTGCGTCGGAGCGAGTGGGAGGAGAGCGCTGTGTGGGCAGACGCGACTGAGTTGCCCAGCTGGCCAGAGCCAGATGAAAGAGTGCAAATGATTGTGCGAAGCAAGAGAGAGAGAGAAAGCGAGAGAGAGAGAAAGTGAGAGAAAGCGAGAGAGAGAGAGCGAGAGAGAGCAAGAGAGAGAGAGAGAGAGAAAGCGCGCGCGAGAGAGAAAAAACACACTGAAAGTTAAAGGCCGTGATTAGGCCTGTCCTCACAGCAATGCCTGCCTGCCTGGTGACACAACATCCAGGTTGATGATGAACGGAAATATTTAGATGTCAGATGAGCAACACCTCTGCAGATTTACACAGCCTCATAGATGGGTCCTCCACAGGCTGCCAAGACGCATAAATTATACCTTGCCCAACAGATACCTCCAGACTCCAACATTTTGTTTCTTTTTAATGCAGAAAAGCGGAGTGGAACTACAAGCAAGTGTCAGGAAGATGAGATCAAGTTTTATAATCATCGAGAACATTCCACACAAAGGCAGAGAAAATAGACCTTAATATGATGCACCAGCACATCACTCCATGATAATAAATTACAGAAATGATGACAAGCTATGCTTTCATATATACATGTATATATATGAATACAAATGTATTTGCAAACATAATACAATTCACAAGTTCCAAGTTGTAAAGCCTATGTATTTGTCTTCGGTTAGATTAGGTTCTACATTTTCTGTCCATTCTGTCCCCCAAGGAAGACACATGCATATTTCTGTTACTCAACAGAAATTTGACCAAAGAATGAAAGCTCAAAGCCACATAAAAGTGCTGTCTTCCTCTCCAACTTTCCGAGAAATGTACCAGAATCCTTCCAAGCCTCTCCTCCACAGAGCACACAAAATCTTGGCCGGGGCACAAAACACACAAACCCAATCTCATCCCGTCCCCAAAAAACACACCCCGGTTCCCCCCGGTTCTGCGATCTCTTGCACAGAACCTCTTCTACCGCGGCGCCAGTACTGGAACAAGAGGCCCAGCCTAGGACAACAACAGCAGTGACAGCACACCAGATCAGGGCTCTGAATGTGAAGGGCAGGGTTCACCAGGGCCCTGCTCTCGGCAGCACAGAGAGAGCTCAGTTCAGATTCTCCCTGCTGAAATGTGGGATGATGAGAAGCCATGCAGCTCTCATTAGGGGAGAACACTGGGGCAAAGTGGGTCACAATTAGAGGGGTCTCAGGGAGCAACACAGGCCTAATCCCACCAATCCAACACCCCCCTTCCCTACTTTTTTAAGCCTTCTGCGGCCATGCTAACAGGGCGTTTGGGGAGGGCCTGCGTGTGCCCCTGCATGTTTGTGTGTTGGGGGACAAAGGGATGAGTCTGCAGTAAAAGGGAGGGGGTGTTTGTTTGAGTTTGTGCAGTCATGCGGACACCCAATCAAGAGAGACTGTACCTCCTGCCGTCCCACAGTGCATCACAGGGAGAGGGCTTGGTCAACACACAGTCACTCTCACCAGGGCCTTACACATGCCTTGAACACCCACATGCGGGCACTTTTACAGATAGTCTGTCAAACTGTCATTGTGCATGCATCCATTTGTAAGCACTAAGGTTGCAGGGATATGAGATTTGCATGGTGTGATGACAATCACAGAAAATATCATGGTTTCACGGTGTTTTACTATTCTTATCAGTTACAATGACCCTTTAAGGTATGAATGCATGAAGGGTTTATTTGGTTATGCCTTTTCAATTCACTTATGTGCCTTGGAGCTAGTTAAGCTTCTTTACCAGACTGGGGGCAGTGTATGTTTGTAAGGCAGAGGGTACCAAACCGAACTGTGATATAAAAAATGATGATATTTTATGCACATTTTATTATCGATGTTTATATGTTCATAACATGAGTTCATCAATATTTATTTTATTCTGTAGAGATTAAAGTTATTAACAGGACAAATACTTTAATATATGTTCTTGGAGATGGGCAAACTTTGCGTTATTATGATGAAAGCCATCAATTTTCATGCAACCCAAGTGAGCACCCCTTACAGCCTCTGATATAGCTACTGAATACTGAATTTTGCTGACACTTTTATCCAGAGCGACTTACAGATGTCAATGAAGTACAGGAGCAAAATAAGTGGCTTGGTGAAGGTTACGTGCCTTGATCAAGGCCACAGCGGTGGCCGCTGGGAATCAAACTAACAACTTTTGGAGCTGCAAGCGTCCGACTCTGCTCCTTTGCCACTACACTAGCACCGCCCACACACACAACAAATGACCCACAAATCCATCTTAACATGCTGTACATCCAATCCACTAGTAGTACTAGGAATATTGGATATGCACAGTACACTAGTTCTGGCTATAGGGCTCCTTAAAAATGTCATCCACCAACAGTAATGGAAACGTTTCACCTCATGGAAGACAACACTACACTACACTACACACTTTCCACACTAGTACGTTTGTGTTTTGCTCTGTAAAAAGGGTCCAGTATAACACAGGCAGAAATGAGTGTAGGGAGTGATGCCACCGCTGACATCATTATTCCCACTCATTCTTTAAAGTCAGAGGGGTGTGTGTGTGTGTGTGTGAGAGCCTCTGACTGGAAACACATGTTGCGCATGCACAGCAGCGAGAGCCTCACACGACCCTGTAGCCTGGTTGCACCTGGGAGCACCGGCAGCCGGAGGGTCTGTCCTGCTGCAGTCCTCTGCCGCAGTCTCCTGTCCACTCTCCCAGCTGGGCTGGAGGGAACAGGCTTGCTCGGCGGTAGGGAGGAGGGGGCTGCACACAGGCTTTGGATCGTTTGTTTGTGGAATCTACCTCCCTGTGTCTGCCTGCACATTCCTCCTCTGAATCCAGCCTCTTTGCTGGAATGAATGGAATCCTGATCCCCTTACTAGAGCCCAGCCAACTCCAGGCCGGCCTGATCTCAAATTAACAATTATAACTGATAACACAAGTGCTTGCAGCTATAAGCAAATAAGACAAACACTGCTCTCATCACTAAGAGGCAAGCCATGTCCTTTCATTACATGTTTTAAAGGAATCATTATGTTTGTTACATAAGAGAAACAGGGAGAAAAGTATGACACATTCAGCATACCAAGTCACAGGATTTTGATTTATGTGTGTGCATTCTACATGAGAATGAAAAAGATGAATGCCAACCTTTTACTCCACCTTGTTTATGTATAATGGAGTTTCCATACAAACATTCATATTTGATCATGTGAGATGGTGCACCTCCGACATGAACACAGGGAGTACATCTCCCTTTCCTCAGCCCTGCACCATGACAACACCCCCCATACACAACACAACAAGCCCTGCTAGTGCTCCACGCTAGCCATAACATTGGACCCATGAGCAGGTATCATTAAGGCATGGGCAAGGCAATTAACAGTACCACTCAAGCATTGGTTAATGTAACTAGTATGTTTCCCGGGCTGAGTGTTGGGGACAGCAGCGGTGGGTGTGCGGAGCCTCGGCGTCACGGGACCATAGAGGGGGAAGATGCTGACAGCTGAGTGTGGCTTCACTGGGCCGCCTGGATGGCCTCACTTGGCAACCAGTCCTACACACATCTGCTGCGCAAACTCATCGTTCACACTTCTGCATGCTGGCTGGGAGACAGCGCTAATATGGGGAAATGGGGCTCCATCGGTGGCACAGAGTGTGCTCAATGATGATTTGCTGATATAGCTAAAAGGCATTTTCCCTGAAGTGAATGTTGCAGAACTTGAGACTCCAAATGACAATGTCAGCTCTAAATGTCTAATAAGCATTTTTTTTTACTCTGACAACTGTGGTGAAGCAATCTAGCAACCATGTTAAAATGGTCTGACATAATGAGGGTGATATCAAATGTCATTCAAAACGTTTATGCACTTGTGGGGAGGGCTACAGACTTAATCTTTTGTCAGTTTGAAAGACTCTTTTATTAGAGTTCATTTCTGTAACCCCCTTCTGACCTAACACACACAAATGAATGTCACCTGACCTACATCCTGCAGTCCCCACCCGCAACGGATGCTGGCGAAAATCAATTTACCTTCTCATGTGCACAACAAGATCAGACTGGTGGCTGAAAATAAAGGAAATATGCAGGACAGACCATTCTGATGCAATAATCCCCATTTCAGGTCAACTCTGGAGAGCTTTGCCAAACTTCATTTTAAGAGCTGTATACCAAAGCACATGTGTCCAACTTGTTCCCAGAACATTTGGATTAGCCCTCTGTTATTTGGTAAGGCCCTTTTTGGTAAGGCCTCTGGACATTAAAATCAAGCGGGTGCGGTGCACTATACTGTAACCATAAGCAATATTTTGAACTGAGCCTTGTGGTCATGCTGGGAATGTGGTGGCCACAACAAAGCGATTCATTCTCTTTGAGATGAGAGGGTAAACAGGAGGCAAGCAACGACGGCATTTTAGACAAACTCGATCTGACCTACGTCTCGCTGTCTTACCCAGCAGAGCTTGAAAGAGTTGGCTTCCAAAGATGGCAGACACCTTCCCTACGTTGTTCTTCAGGGTCTGCTCCTCAGGGCGGGTGAGATTGGCCTGGTACTCTGACAGTAGTCCCACTGCTCTGTCTGTGTCTGCAGAACAAGGCAGGCAAAATTACATGTCAACACATACATTTACCTCAACTAACAACTGTCAATTTAAACATAATTAAAGCTAATGGTAAGATGTTGACCTTGGCACTCTTTTTACATTAGGCAGTCAAGGACTGCAAAAGAAACAGGAATATTTTTTATTACATCTGTATTAATGTAAGTGGACAATAATTTGCACATTACTTTGTTTACCATGGAGACTCTCCATGGAGATGAAGGTTACACTTGTAACGTATGTGTGACATGATGAGCTGAGCAAAAAAAAGCAAACAAACAACCAAACTGTGCCCCTAGAAGTCCCCCAAAATCCCTGGCAGAAATCATCCAAGGAAAAATACTTCCTGTTTCCCATGGGAGTCTCCCAGGCGTAGCCTAAGGTAGTCTATGATTGAAAATACGACGACCATCAAAAGCGCGTAGCTTTCCAGACTTTATGAACATGTTTAGACTGACAAATAACAAAACACATATCGTTTGATATAACTTGTTATAAACAGTCGTCAGTCTAGTTCACGGGAAATGATTATGTCGAACCGCGACTTTTAAGGATAGGCTATAGAAGTGGTTTAATTCAAACTTGCTCGTTGGTTAAACCAATTTCGAAGCAAGGTTTTGAGTTTAGGCTAGACTTGAATTCTACTTGCAACTGTCATTACTTACCATATTTGTGGACCATGACGAATAGAATGTATCACTTCAGTTGCACCCAGTCGAAATCCTGATTGCTATAACATAGTTTGCTGATGACATTAAACCAATTGTTTCCTGTCGAAGGATTCCTCTCTTTTCACTCACTGTTGTGCGCCTGTCAGGCTAGTGGTAGTTCCAGAAACTTTTCATAAACCAGCAGCATCAACTGCACACTGCCCCTCGGACAGTTATTAAATAGCGGTAGTTTGCGTCCAGTGCGCGATGTGATTGGCACGAGACAACGTGGGATTCACGGAACTTGCATCCAGTCAAAGTGCACGCGCGCCACCGGAGCTTCTCGGTTCTATTGCATTGCCGCAAAGTTGGAAAGCTTCTACATGTCAGAACTGGAGGATATCTTAGGTTAGTTAGACAGCAGAACGGTAATGCTGGCTGTAGCCTGAACCAACGACAAACATCCCTAATGTCTATATCTAACCATGTTTTAAATCTTATTTATTTAATGAAGTGAAAGTTCTTTGTTTAAACAAAAAGTAAATGGATGACAAATATGTTCGACGTCAGATTGCTTTCAGATTGACTTCTATTTTTAGTCATTTTACTGTAGCAATAGCCTGTCTTAGTTACGCCCGCCATCTAGCGGACATGAGATTGTTTTTGTAGGCTATTCGTTTGGAGCATTCACCATGATGAAGCCTGTATGAAACACTGACATCACATCGTTTCCTGTATAGTTTAGGCCTATAATAGATTTGACTTACTTATTTAGATTGATTTATGCTCACTAGCTAAGGAGACTAGTGGAAGTGGAACTATGAACATTTTAAATTAACATGTATAGGCCTACCTTTCTGAGAAAAAAAACCCAACAACAAATGGCTCATGGCTCATGTAATAAAGTATAAAGTATTTAATTTCAATTATTTGACCGACACATCTAACACTCGTAGGTTTTATCTTTGTCTCACTATACTACACTGTCAGTGAGTGCAAAACAGTTCCAGTGCCAATTCTGAGTAACACTGCAAGACATCACTTGTGGAGTAGGCCTATGGCACATTACACATTACATTACAAAGACAACAGTATACAATGATGTTAAAATGTATTTTAAAATTTTATTAAAAAAGCAGAATACTGCACCCAAATCCAACACATCTTACATCATACACCAAAATGCTACAGTTTAAAAGGTATATTGATTCATATCCCACTTTAAAGACTTAGTTCATATAATTATGACATAATTAAAAACCAACATATTAGCATCCTATTGTTTCAATCACTGTCGCTGGTCTCTCAATTAACTATGGTATTTGACAACAGACCTATTTTTGTCCGTTTCACTGTAACCCATGCTAATACTAAATACATCCAATGCATATCAAAAGTATCACTGTGATACCCTGTATTTAATATTTATAAACAGTGCAGTGAAAAAGTTCATGAATATTATTTCCATGAATATTCTTACAACACAGTAATTGGTCCTTTTCATTTAAAAAGTAAATATTTTCATGTGAGCCACACACATGCACACGCACACACACATACAACACGTGCACACACACACACACACACACACTTTTGGGGGTCCCCTGGGGTCACAGTGTTGCTAACATCTCAAGCACCCACTCCCTCCCTCAGGCGCATGGTGGAGAGAAGTGGACACAAGGCTGGTGAAACTACAGGAAAGTATTAATGCTTTAATTACTCAGATGGTAAGAAGGGGGATAGTTCTCTCTGGTTCCACGCCGAAAATCTGTCGCCTTGCTCTCTTTTTGGCCCTCTTTTGCCTGCAGTGACAAAGATACAGGCCCGTTAGACTTCTTCCCCTCCAACACTGATTAGCTACTATGATTGTGTGATTGGACTACTGATCCACTAGGAAACCAGCAATATGCACTTTAATTTGTTAATATACATATTCAGCAAATGATCAACATCAATGATAAGAAGAATAAGAAGTGAAAAGTGAAATAAAGCTTTCATGAATGATTGAAAAATCAAGTTACACTTGATTATATTATGGATATTGAATTTAAGCTGACGAGAAGGACTGACATTTTTTGTTTTTTAGTTCAAAACTTATTTGATTGATTATTGTAGCTAGGCACCTACCTTTAGCATGTCTGAGACAGCACCTTTTCACAGCACAAGCAGATAAAACAATATTATTTAACTAACACTGCCATTCATTCTCAGACCATGTCCATGTATGATTGCAAGACTGAAATACGTTACAGTTTTATTTTATAAAACTGCACCATCACAGTACTCTAACATGTGCAACCGGATACTGCATGTAACTGCATTTAGAGGCTTTTACTAACCCCAATATCTTTGACATGTGACATGATTAAGATAATGCCCTGTGTTTATTTAACCTATCTGTGCTTCTGCCTGAAATTCTGTACTTCAAAAGTTCTTAATTGTCTGCTATGAAGGTGTTCAAGAGGAATTTTATGTTTCTTGTGTGTTATTTCAAGTATTTTTAATGAATTTTTTTGCCATTTTTCTGGGTGTAAAACCTACAGGTGTAATGAATATCTGAAACTGAAAGCTGAAGCATGCAAACTGAAAACTGAAGCATGCAAACTAATAAATGTAAAGTCTATTTATTGTACCTTCAGAATTATAAAATCATTGTAAATCTCTCGATATAACATTTTTTTATAAAAAACTAATCATGCATTTAGAGGCCTGGATAAAGGGGCCTCAAATCAGAAACTGAGTAGAAGTTGGGTTTTATTGCCGTATGCAGGCTTTGCTAGCATGGTGCTGTGAGGCCTAGTACTTCCCTAGAGGTAGATTTTCTGTATTTACATAAATGTAGTGCAAAATTTCAGGACTTCTGAAGAGACAGGACATTTCACTGGTTATGACGGTGTGTCTAATTGGGCTTTTTTACAATAATTTACAAAAATCACCTCAAAGTGAAAGCAAAGTAATGCTAATTCATTAAAAATATATAATGCAAAAGGGTTCTCGACTGTTGTAGAAAGAAAAGGCTGATCTTTAATGCAATATACATTGTCCATTATCAGCAACCATTCTTCCAATGTTCCAAAGGCACATTCTGTTTACTAATCTGATATGATTTTAAAAGGCTAACTGAGAAAACATTGGAGAACCCTTCTGCAATTATGTAAGCACATAATGTAATCTGAAAACTACTGCCCTGATTAAAAAAAACAATGCAACTGATCTCAGCTGGTATTGTCTGTGTCTCTAATGGAGTGGAATGGACATTTCTAAGTGACCCCAAACTTTTCACCGGTACTGTATACTTCTCATGTTGCGTTAATAGTTGCTGGACTGGTGCATATTATATGTTTGAATTTCCCCTTTAAGGCACATTTCAAAACATTGTAAACAATTATTAGCATCGGTATAAATTATGTGCATCATCTTGTTGTCACTGCAGGTTACACTGTTGGTACCTAATTCAGTAATGTTCTACTATTTTACTAGTTAGTCTCCAGGGACCATATCTACACATCCCATACCCGCTCATTTGAGGTGTAGTGCCACCTAGTTAAAAATGAAAAGGCAAAAATGATGTGCTGTACCTGTACATATATCGCAGGTATCTTTGGCTGACAGGTTCAAAACAGCACAAAATATGAATTGTACGATCATTATGACACCCTCAGAATGCCAAGTTTCGTGGTATTCGGATCATGTAGGGCACACACGCATGCACACACAAACAAACACACGCACACACACACATAAACACACACACGCATAAAGAAACAGGCACACACACACACAGGCATGCACACACACACACAGGCACGCACACACACATAAACACACCCACACACATACACACAGGCACGCACACACACATAAACACACCCACACACACACACATAAATACACAGGCACACACACACACAGTACACATGCATTGCACACACACACACACAGGCACACATACATAAACACACACACATAAACACACCTACACTCACACACACACATGCAGGCACACGCAGACACACGCAGACACACACAGATAAACACACACACACGCATACCCCATTACCCCACATACACACTCACAAGTGAACACACACACACAGAGAAGCACACATACACAAAAACAAACACACTATGCACACACTCATTTACATACACAAAAGTTGCAAAAGCAGGGGATGGAGTAGGAGACAAATTGACAAACGTGATTTATTTTTGTGGAGAGAATGTGCAGGACTGAGCGGCGGTCGTATTTTGTACCGCTTTGTGGCACATCTAGTTTATGCATATATTAGCCTAGGCCCATGCCAAAGTAGCCCGTTGTTTTTTGCTAACATTCAAACAATTACATGATTTGATAAAAATGTGTGTAGGCCGAAATTAACCTGACTCCGCCAGATGGATTTGCTCCGCATATCCATCTGGGAACTTTTCATTGAAGAACTTTTGGGAAGGGGCGGACATACTGGTTAGCTGATTGGATAAACCATCTGTCTATCACCACCTTTGTTGGTTATCGACGGGCCAAATCAACCAATTAGATGAACAAAGTAGGCCTATTCTTCTAATGCCGTTTAACATACAATTAAGTTAGGTAACGTGACAAACGTTAAGATGTTTTAACTTACCATTTATGAACCTAATCAACGACAATTCCCATCAAGTTTTCACGGTAGGCCCTACACTTCTGAAGATAGTATATTCCTCCATTATGAACTGGAATCAGCCGTGGAGGATGTCTGTGTCGTTCATTCCTCCCAGCTGCATGGCTGAGACTCATAGCTTCACAGTTTACCCAGGAATACTTTCTAATTTGAATAAAACTTGCGCGATAGCTATGCTCATCTCTGTGGATGCCGTCATGTTGTTCGTTGCGTCACACCTCAACCCGCCTCAAAGCCAACGCTGATTGGACGTTCATTTGGTGAACTGCTCCAAATTTTCTTTAACGGAAAGTATCCAGACTGATCTGCGAGTGAAACCCTGAAGCTCGCGAGATCAGGATGGTCTCACGAGGCTAGGCCGAAATATGTGTAGACCGAAATGCGCCTCAGCTGTGGAACCAACTTTCGGATGACATTAAAAAGGCCCCAACTGTAGCCAGTTTTAAATCTTAAGACCAAACTGCTTTCTGCTTCTGCTAGTTACAAATTCTGAATCTGCCTGGAAAATTATTCTACCTTGTGTCTTTTATTTTGTCTTTTTAATCATTCTTTATTTTTTTGTATTTTTTTTATTATTATGATCTTTACCTTTTAAACTATTATTTCACTATTGCCCTTTTATGTTTTTATTTGTTATTACTGTTTTAATGGATTTTTTTTCTCATGTAAGCAATAGCCTAACCATATAGAGTAGCGCAATGAAACATTGAATGCTACAATGAAATTGCATTTGTAGTTAGAATGATCTGCTTTATATTTGTGAAGTCATCAGAAAGGGCTTGAAGGGTTGAAAGCATCAACTGCTTTATAATGGCATGTGCACAATAGTACTAATTATTAACAGTATTATTATGATAGATTTCCAGTCTATATCTCCTATGGGGGGTGGGGCTATGTACAAAATTGTTTGGTTCAGAAGTTACTTTCATCTTATATTATTCTGTTGGATAAATACATTGCTTTGGCAAAATATGTGTGATCTGTGATCTTAGTGATCTAGACAACCCCTCTTTTCCCGTTTTTACAGCGTTCTTTTGAAATAGGCCAACAAACCTTTGAAGGAGAAACAACCCAAACATCATAAGCAACGACACCAGGTCAGCAGAAATCCAGATCATCATATATAGCTTTGGCTCCTATGAAAAACAACACATGAGCACACAGAACTTCTTGGGACACATAGAGGGATCCTTGAGAAAAGTGGAGGTGTGTATGTAACTCACTAGCATCCAATCTGGCTGGGCCATGTCTTTAAAAATGTGGCAGGCGTTGGTGGTAACAGAGCTGGCTCCGGAACACCACACGAGGGAGAACAGCCACCGCTGATTCACCACCCACAGGTTCACTGACACATTCTTGTTCCGCAGCTCTCTTAAACCCACACACACACACACACAAACATGTACACACAGGCAGACAAATAAGTTGTGCCATTAGCGACTGTTAACTGCAACTCCTCAGAAACAGTGTTACAATAGTGTTATAATTTGCTCATCATCTGTCCTACTCATGTGTCCTCATCTGTCCTACATAATGTGTCCCCATCATATGTCTGTGCTTAGGTCAGTTACAAAAGTTGGAGCTGATGTAATTCAGTGGTGTTACAGGCACAGAATCTTTTGAGACTCACCTCATTTCTTTTGTACTTAGTTTGTTGTATTTCACATTCAGATGACTTCCGTTGTCATTTCTCAAGGCAGGTAGACTGCCGTAGACCTGGCGGAAGCCAGGAGCCATTCTCTTAACATCTGCTCTGTGTACAGGTGGAAGCCACCAGATCTGAAGGCGACACACCAAGTCAATACAGGCAGAATACAGGTGTCTCTTCCTATGACCAAAATGGCTGGATGAAAACATAGGAAAAATTCGAAGCTCACCAGGTTGTGCGCAATGCCTGATGCCAGGATGGTCTGCACTGTGTAGTTTGCATCACTATTGTTCAGTCTTTCATTTTTGAGGTCAAAGATGATTGAGACATTGTGTTCTTTGGCCAAGTCTAGAAGTTCATGAAGAGATGGCACACTCTGATTTCTGACATTTGACCACTCTGTGTCAGACAGAGAAGGAGTCCTTTGCAGTGGATCCGTCTGCAACTAAGAATTGCAACAGTTGTGCAGGATTTCACTTGTATATCCAGTTGTCACTTTGCACACAATTTATGAAAGTACAGCTCTGTATTATAAAAACAACCTGTAAACCAGTTTAACAACTCCAGCACAAAGCAAGACAATGAGGAATTATTCCCCCCCGCACAGTAACTCATGACAGGTGCATTAACATGACAGACTCTACACTCACATCCAAAAAACCTTGTCCTGCATTCAAACGTCGTATCTCATTCCAGGTAAAGCTATTTGAGCTGTTGTCCTTGCGTTGTGGAAATATCTTTTCTACATCGGTTGTCCTCCTAAGTGAGGCGTTGTCATGCATCAGGAAGGGATGACCATCTTTGCTAAGAAGGGAAAATAAAAGACAGGAGAGTTATCAACATGGTGACAAGTCAATACCAAGCACACACTGTGGCTATGATAGCAACTTTGTTCAAATGCATGTACGTTTGAGACCACTATTCCCCGAATGCTAGATGGCTCTGTACCTGAGCAACACGTCTGTCTCAAATGCAGTCACATTGCACTCCAGACTCCGTCTGAACGACATCATGGTGTTCTCAGGGGCCAACTGAACAAGGATCAAGCAGACAAACTGAGGCAGCTAAAACGGCTCAACAAGGAACATTAATGGCATCATTTACAAATCCATATTTGTAGTATAATATATTAATTACATAATGGCAATAAAGGGCTACTAGTGCTGCTTGTTGCAGGATTCTACATGCTTAGTTACATCCTAAAAGTAAATATCTGAGACTTTTACTAAATGTTCTACCTGAAAGGCTATAATAGTTGACAGAAAGCTTGTGCAATGGTGGTACAGAATCATAGCATACAGGGTCTTTCCATGAGTTGATACTGTACATGTTCAGACTGATCAAGTCCCCAGACAGCACAAGACAAGTTCAGACATGGAGGGTGAAGACATTTCAGTCACCTGTCCAGAAGGCTTGACTGATGCAGAAACAATTCGGGCAAAAATGCCCAAAACAATTCTACATTATTTTTTTCTTTAAGACCACTACTTTTTCTAATTCTAATCTGACATTTTGTTTAAGATTTCTGCCTTGGATTTTCACCTGATATGTTTGTGCATTGTCAACTTGTTTATGCATGTATTATTGAGCAAAACTTTTGTGAGACTTTTACCCAAATTTTCAAAACTTTCCAGTAATTTGTCATTCATAATTCCAAATTTTCCAGAACGCCGCAAGCACCCTAACATATTTTCTCCCCTATAACTTTGTTACAAACAGAAATTACAGCGTATTAATGATAATAACACATGGAGATATAAATGATCAATGCTTAATATAAGCATGCCTGTAGTTTACTGTGTTTTTATGTGATTTAATATGGGACTATGAGTTCATGCCACAGTCGAAACCTCTTAATCGGGGGCAATACATTCTTGGAATTCCATTAACCTGCCAAATTGCAATCATGAAAAACCACAGGTATGGTCTCAGTACAAACCACACAAACCTCCCCACCCGCATGAAACGTTTCCACATAGCGCCCGCAGGTGCTATGTGACACAAACTATTGAAACAAACAGAAGAGGAAGAGTCAGACACCCGGCCTGCCTTGCTGCAGAGAAGGCGCTGGTGCTCAAAACATAACCTGTTATAAACACATAAAAGCCCAGTTTTTTCTGCACGTCTGCTGACCATTGGTGCACCCCGGTGTCCAACCAAAGCCGGTTTAGGGGGAAGCTTCTCCAGCACACAGGGTGAAAAGTCATGGATGAGGAGAGGGCAGAGGAACACCACAAGGGAGATGACTGCCCAGGCCAGCGTGATGAAGACCCTGGATGCTAGAGACAAACAGGCAGCGTGAGAGCCAAAATATATATCTTGATTACTCACAGACAAAACACCTGTAGTCCCATTTCCAATGCAATACAGTGTACAAGGCTACAGCATAGACACTGTTGGTTTGGGCAAGTCATGACAGAGGTGGCGTGTCTTTTTTTTATTGCAAAACACCTGCCCAATCTTTACCTGCCCAATCTTCACAGGTTGGCAGGTGTTTGCAGGCCAATCTATTTGCAGTATTACACATCACAGTGGGTGTGAGCACATTAAGAGTTGAATCATGCATACTGACCACTCCTCCGAGCTCTGTAGTAAGTCTTGAACACCAGCCCGCTGAGCAGGGTCAACGCCAGCACAGCGCCCAGCTGGAGAAAGGGGGCCGTGGCCTGGTCCAGCACCACAGGAACACACACACAATCACAGACAGCAGAACACACCGCGGAACACACACACACCATTACAGACCACAGAAAAGCCACAAGTCACTCTCAATAACACATGAAAGGCAACTAGAGAACTCCTTCTAACCAGCGCGAACATCTGTATTCATCTGTGCTTGTCATATGAAATGTGCTATACAAAATTCTTCTTAAACTGAAATCTCTACCTGCGCTTCTTGCAATGATGAGCTCAAAGATGCTGTATGTAAGCGTACCAGTGAGTGACAGAACACTATGCAGCCTTTTTTGCCACAGGAGCACCAGTTATGCATTGGGTGAGTGCTAGTTATCCTCTGCATGTCAGATTGTCAAAGGTTGCCATTGACATTAATGCCTTTAGGGCCCTATCATGACATTCTAGTGCATCATCACTCGTCAAAAGTCTATTCAAATTTAGTAGGATGTCCAGTTCACATTGGGAGGGGTTTCATTATCAAACGTGGAGCGCATGGCGCAACAAGGTGTTCCTAGGTTTTTTAATCAGTCATATGGGTGTGTTTGGGGCGTAACATCATTTAAACCAATGAGAATGACATCTGTCATTCTCTTTAACAGCGCAAAGCACGATATGTCAAATAAATGCATCGGTATTTTGGTATTCAACGGCGCATTTGAAGGAGGCTGCTTGCGAGACCGTATGGAATAGTCATTCTTAAACCATGCTTTACTAAAACCTAGCATAGCCTTCAAGCAGGTCTATTATTTGAACTCATTGGCAAAGTGAAACTAACTTCACCAAGGTGTCAGTCAACAACAAGACAGTTATATGCAGTTACTTTCACTATTGACTGACAATGGGTTACCACCGAAAACATAGGCTGGAAAAAGCAACACTTACCCTAATATTGCTCAAATGCAGAAGGCAGAAAAAGTCTTCTCATAGGTAGGCTATGTCAACACCAAAAGCATTACTGTCACTGAGAATGAATCCAACCCTCAGTTAACCAACACAGGTTTACTTGACCACAAGTTCAGGGTCAATGTCTAGGCTAAGTGACCACCCTTTCTGGGTCTCAGGTCTTTTCTGGCATACCTGAAGAAACACTGGGACAGTGGGCCACTCATTTTTCCACTCCCGGCTGATCGCCACGACCCCAGCCGAGACTATTAGAAGACCTACAGACAGAAACACCTGCGTGGAACCAAATGTAAACACACTGAGGGAAGGGGTCCAAACACACAGCATGTACAGCATTCTTAGAATAACAACACTTGAATGATACTGAGAAGCAGTGGGCCTTTCTCTCCCTTTCAACAAGAACCACCCAAAGGCCCACACAATCTACACAGAATCCAGTCTACTAAAATGAGGAAAGGCACAAAGAGGATCAAAGATTGGGATTCATCATACCTTATGCACACAGTGCAAGTCCAAGGGTTCATTTAAGGCATATTGGAAAAATGCAAATAACTGCAAGGAAAACACAAGTAATCTTTATAGCAAATTGACAAGTGGCAATTTCATGTAACTACGATAACAGCTACTAGTACTAGTACTGCTACTACTACTACTACTACTTATTTAATAATAAGAATAATAATCTAATATTATTCTAATAATAATAGTATTCTCACCAGCAGAAGGAGACAATAAATGGCAAGCACAGCAGATATGATGACTATCACCATAAACCAGTTTATCCACTCCTTCATTTTCTCAAATGTCTTCCTGAAAGGAACAGTGTGAATCTGTTGATTACTTCTAAACATGTTCAGTTTCAGTGTTACTTATATGCATCCATTCCAATGAACACTGAACAGCATAACAGTTTAGAGGTATTGAAGAAAATCTTTTATGAACTAACTATACAAAACTAGGAAGTTTTAGTTCTAGAATTGTCTCAATATGGTAGAGGCAATGCAATTAAGTGGAACTTTTTTTAAGCAACCAACAGTACAGGGCCTCCTGAAAAACGGCCACCTCCATGACTACAATGCAATGCTGAATAACGTCAACTCCATTATGAACTCAGTCCACAGTGAGACGTCTGGCAGGTATGTGCATATAGTGAGGACCTTATCTTACGTGTTCATGTCATCACGGGAGTTGTATAGGGCCATCCAAATGAACAGCCAGGCCAAGGTGAGCAGGGTAGCCAGGCCAACAAAAGAGAACCAACAGCAGGCACACTGTCAGAGAATAACAGAGAGTCTCACTGAGTGGTGTAGTAACAATATAACCTGATACTCACTTGCACCTTCCCCCCAAGATCAGCTGTCTCTCAAAGAAACGCACAGGTCAGAACAGGTCAATTCTATTTATGTCAGGAGTCACCGAGAATGAGCATTGAGGAACTGTTCATGACAGCCTGGCAAACCCCATTGTATCACCAGACGAAAATGAAAATTTAACAGGGCACATTAAAGCACATATATTCTGATACCATATTATTATTCCTGGGAAAGAAAGAGGAAAGGCAACATTTAAGAAAAAGAAGGGAGAGGGAGGGAGGGGCTGCTCCAGTCATGCCATGCTGAGTTTTCTTCGGAATTCTTGATCCTCAGGTCATTTCCATGATCTCAATCACTGCTGCCAGCAGTCAGCCCATAAAAAACACAACACACCCTTCACTCTGGGAACCTGGCTAGGAGCTAGCAAGAGGTTCTTCAAAGCTACAGTTTCCAATTAGGCCTGCCACACTCACTTCAGTGCTGCTCTGCTCCAATAAGCAAGCATCTAATTAACATACTTTTTCAATGGGTCTAAATTACTATTGTTCTCCAAACAGTAGCCTCATTCTGTGATGAAGTGAGAGGAGTGATATAGTTAGCAATCATTCAGAGAGAGTTTTCATAGTCATAATTACAGTGAAAATACTTGTGAAAGGGATAAGATTTGAATCTCTTGCAATCAGACATCCATTATGTCTCAGTTCTCACATCATCTCATTTCTCTCAAGTTTTATTTCTTCAGTTCAGAGCTGATTAAAACTCTGACCATAGGGATATCGTTGAAATGTTATATCAGTTACAGAAATTATGCTTTTATCACACTCTAGTGATACTTTTTCTATGTTTCTCTATGACAGCATGCTTGGTTTGGAGCATTTCAGACATGAGGTCCAATTCCTGTATATCAGTAGGCATTTACATTACATTACATTACATTTAGCAGACACTTCTTGACCAAAGTGACTTACATATGTCAGCTATATTACAAGGGATCACATTGTCCCCGGAGCAACTTGGGGTTAAGTGCCTTGCTCAAGGGCACAACGGTGGAAGCTGGGAATTGAACCGACAACTTTCAGGCTACTGCACGCTAGCCCAGCTCCTTAACCACTACACTACCACCGCCCACGGCATGTGAACCTAGACTCTTCCTCCTAATGTTTTTATCAGGTGTTTAGAGGGTCATTGCACATCATTGGTTTAGATCTATGGCTATGGCTGATGCTGAGATTAAACATTGACAAACTACTCACTCTTCGCTTCCTTTCACTTGAGTGCTTCCAGTAGCAACTGTAAATGCCTCTGGAGCAGATGGCCAAAGCAGCACACCTCCCTGACATCCCTCGATAGGCCAGACCCAATCAGCACTCAGCCTGTGCAGTAGTCTGGAGGTGTAGATGGATATGCGGCTCTTCCGCCAATGTTGTGGGCTGAGAGTGAAACTTGCGGTTGGTTGAGTCACCGTTCTAAACCTGTAAAGTGTGGGAGGAAAAAACGGTGATGGGAAAAGGAATAGAGTGAAAAGGGAAAGAGTTAACACATTAGTGCTGAATGAAAAAGGGAAAGAGTTAAACCATTAGTGCTGAATGAAAAACTTTTATAGAAGTGTCTGCAGGCCTTGTTAATTCTGTAAAGGTACATCTTCGGTCTCTTGGGGATAGCGGGAAGTACAGGTCAGACTGTAGGTCAAGCTGTGGGAAGAGGCCACTTCATCTGTCCTTCCTGACAGCTTCACAATGGTGTGTATAATGGTATAGAGTGAGATGAGATCCCTTAGATCTTTAGCTCTGGTCTCAGATGTCATGAGGGGGACATGGGGTCTCGGCTATTCACAAACATACCACTGAGACTCCAAATGTCCTCTCATATTCACTTGTTAAGCAGACTTTTCATCAACGCTGACATACAGTAAAGGTATAACATGAAGATTTACAAGGTACACTGTTTCTGTGACCACTATGTTGACCACTGAGCTACATTAAGTCTGTAGTGCTTTCAGGGAGTCCTTGCCAAGTTGTGCATTGATTTATTAAACAAGCAATGCTTCCTCTTTAATGCTTCCTCATCCAGAAATCTGAACAGTACAGAAGTTTATACAAACTTCCTGTGAACTGATAACCTTTCATGGGATTTATTTTTTTAAGCCAAGTAAATGTTCGTACAAGTTTGCTCTTTTTACAAATTAGGAGTGAAACATAATCCTAAATGTTCAAGACACACGTGTATCTATTCCAGTGGGAAAGTGGCCTCCGTTTCACACTATATATCAGCAACTCACAGAAAGGCTTGTCTAAGCAGGTTACTTAAAACCACAATGTCATAACAGACAGCCCCTGCACTTGGAGAAAAAACATTAACATGGAACAGGAAAAGCATGTGGCTTTCACTTAAGGAAAAACTTTTGAGAAAAAGTCAGAGCATGACTTGGCCCTGAGGGTGTGAGTCATAATGGCTATATGATCTATCAACTGCCAATATGTAAATGTATTAACGCACACTATGTCCTTGCTTAAAATATACAGTGCTAAATCTGATGTCCTGCAGTAAAGTGCAAAAAATCATTAAACAATTAAGTAGCTGGCTGAATTTGCACAGTGTGGTACATATTGTTAAAAAATAATCTTTGCTTAAGTACGTGAGGACATAATAAGAGATCACAACTGACTGAAATTTCCTGAAATCTTCCTGAAATTTAAATAGCCTATACTTTACTATTTAAATCAATTTCAATTGAAAACACAACGTAAATGCTCTCATTCAACATTTAACAACATCTAACAACAGCACCACTGGCACTAATAAAAGCTTGCTTCCATGCTAACTGATTGTTTGGCAAAATAATTGGTGAGATCTTACTGCAACAGGTTTTCTTGAGGGTTTTCACAGGGTTTCACTAGGGCTGGGATAAACGATTATTTTTTAAACGATTAATCTAGCGATTATTTTTTCGATGCATCGATTAATCTAACGATTCATTTTTTCAGTCCGATTCGATTTCGATTCGATTCGATTATCGATTATCTCCTCATTAATTGGCTAATAGCAACTTATACATGTTTATTTACATATCTGAATGAATTAAACATGAATTCTTTAACATTGCAATATATGTTTATTGCTCTTACGATTCCAAAATAAAAGACTAGTGCAAAGTAATGCATTCTTAGTCAGAGGTAGCATTCAATAAAGTTCAGTAGTGTATAGGTCTAATTGAGTGCCTGTCACTTTAAGACGTCTTGCAATTAAAGGAACACGCCACCCAAAATCAGTAGTGATATATGTTCTTACCGTAACTTTCACGAGTTGAGTCGTACCTCTCCCGCGTCGGTAGGTGCACTCAAACGCTCTGTCGCCCGGCGCGAATGTGTTAGCATGTTGCTATGCTAGCGGGCTCTGCCGTGGCCGTACAGAGAGGAACATAGCAGTATTCAAACACCTCCACGTTTTACCTACTTAAATACAGTTGCACGAGTAGTTGATGAAAAATGTTAGGGCACACAACATGAAACGTGACGATTTTCCAAGCGAATAAACATGAGAACTACAATGTGTGGCGCAATAGCACTTGGGAGTACTTCGACCTAGCGTGGTAATATTATTAACACCTAATTGTAGATCCTATCCACCACAGAGTTTAGAATCCATGCTGGATCGACCCTCAGCCTCTCCCTCCCCTCTGAGCGAGAGAGGCACACACACTAGAGATGCGCTGATGGGCTATTATTTCAACCATAACTGCATAGCAAAACTTATCATCCATCAGCCATCCATCAGCACTAAAGTTTGTTGACCAATTTTCAAAGCTGCACCCGCCATCCGCTGGTTGTTTTAATGTAGGCTAGGCTATATGGGTGATGCAGCGCTGCTGACGTGAGGCTAGAAAGCCCTTGCCTGTTCTAGAAAGACTGATCTAATGCAGCAAATATATTAAAAGGCAAAAGTCGTACATTGGCTAGGCCTATCCCCAGAATATCAGCAGCAAACTCAGTCTCTGTCGCGCAAAACAGTCTCCAAATAAAACGCACATCGGCCTGTTGCCTATTCTGCCAGCTTGTGACAATATCGTCCAAAATGCTTGATTGCATTGCATTCTCCACATTTTTAGCTACATTTTCATGTACCACATCAGCATGTTGCATGTTCATGTGGCGTGTTCCTTTAACATTAACACAGTTAAAAGGCTGCTGATGTGTTTATGCAATTCATAACGTAGTTAGTTCAAATAACGGTTCATACTTCCTTGGGACAAGCACTTTTGAGTCTTGGAAAACACCTTTCCATTTACATCGGGATTTTGCAAACATTCAGTCAATAAAATGAGCCCTGCATGAGTAACGAAATACAAGCAGCTGTAAGTAAGCATGCTAAACTTGACATCCAAAAAGTATTCTAACATTAGCTTTGAGATACTGCTTGATTGCATACTGTAACTTAACTTAGCTTAGTCTCCTCAATGTACTATGTTGTGATAAGACCTTAGCAGAGTTTACTTTAACTTTAATGCAGCAGTTTTGAACAAATTTGCGCTGCATGGTCATGATGCTAAGCTGATTTAATAGCAATTTAGCCCACTGTGTTCTATGCAGTGCTTCTATGTGGCAACAACAATCCTTCAACAATCGTGAATATCTTGTTAAATGCACATGCAGAGGAGGAGCAGCGGCTCGTTACGAGAGAGAGCGGGCGGGGCGAGGAAAGACTGTGTGAGTAAAAAGTGCAGCTCAATGAAGTTATTTTATCTTATCTTTAATTTAAATAGTACAACATCAATGTGTGCTGGCCGGTTTTGATAAAAATATTCAGCAGCACACGTTATGCTTGACGAATCGACGCGCATATTTTGCGTCGACGTATTTTTTGCGTCGACGTCATCGATTACGTCGACGCGTTGTCCCAGCCCTAGGTTTCACAGTATGTCACATACCACAGAACCCATATGCATATATCCTGGATGGCTATAAGAATGGTCTGTATGTGTTTATCTGTCCTTTACAGGACCATATACAATCAAAATGACAGAATCACACAAAAAGTTGTATAAAATATAAACATAAAAACATACATCAAAAAGTGGCAACCCTGCGCGGTGTTGCTGTAAACACTCGACCAAAATACTGGGACAGGAAGGCAGAGTTGAGGGTGCATTTAAGAAAACCTGTTGATATAGGTCTCTTTACTGTGTTCCCTTTTACTCAACAGACAAAATGGAAGAATAATGGCCATGCATGCTCCTTAACTAGCTGGATTTAGCTTTTGTATCACACATATCCAGACATCCAAATGACTTTTGACTGCATGTGTACAGATGCACAGTTAAGATGCAAGCACATTTTATCAGTGCCAACTTGGATTTTGGCCTTTGCACAGTTTTGTTTACTCACAAGTTTTTGACCAAAACTCCTTACAAGTGTTTACTATTTTAAAATCCGTTTTCTGTTGCCCTTTAAGTACACAACTGATGGATAGCATGCTGTGGCTGGCAGCACCCATATCAGACACACCTGGTCACACATGACAAATATAACAATAGATGTTTGCTTCATACTTAGAGAACTGATATGATCTTTGAATTGACACAACTGAGATATTCAGATGGCCAAAAACATGCATTTAATTCCACAAAACTTTTCTGCAAAGAGGTCTAAAAAGTTAGCCTGGCGGGCCATCCTATATCATTGAAATGTATAGTCTGGAATCGAACCATTCACCTCGCTTAATCCAAGGGACGGGCAGAGAATTGTCTTTCAAACAGCCTAGGCATGCAATAGGCCAGTGCTACGACCATATCCGTATCCTGTCGGAAAAACGACAAATACATCCTTCTTCGAAAGGAATGACTTAAGTGCATTGTGTTGCTCAACTTTCAAAGAAAAGCTTCTCCAAAGTTGACGCCAACGCCAATTCAAACAACCGTTCTTCGTTCGCCATAGCCTGGCTATAACCTTCCTTGTTGTTCACCGTCACAGGACTGTCGTTATCCTGTTAAGCCCGCCTTAAGACTCTCTAACAAAATAGAGCGCTGTGATTGGATGACGTCCACGGCGTCAGCCAATAGAAATCCCTATGGTTTGATACTAGACGTACAGGCTGAGCAAATTAATTTGCCTTCTCTAGGGTGCGTCTAGATTTCTAGGCTACTAAAAAGTAAGACATAACAACAATAACAGCTTTATGAATATTCTAAGTGCAAAGAGCATTCTTTGCTGGCTGTGGTGCATGTGATTTGTCTTCTTTTATTTGTTTTGGTGGATTAATATTGACCTCTCCCACAACTGTGACTTTGCCAAATAAAACATATAATAACTAAACACTCAACAGAAGAAAAAATTCCGAACAAATAGTCAAGCTCTCATACCTTTATAAATGTTTTATTTTCATGTGGGCCAACCTTGAAACAAAAAACTGTGAATTTGTCATTGTCATTTGCAACCCTGGACTAAAAATAGACACCATGTGATATACATTCTGCTGTATGGACCAGACGATAAAAGGCACCTGTTCATGTTTGTGTAAGCTATTGAACTCTTTGATCCATTGACACCTGTAGCATAGCCTACCTGAGCAAAACCCAAAAAGCAAATCGTGGATCTCATCTAAAATGGTTATTTTCAAACCCCTAGCTCTATTAAGTCCTTACATAGTCATCTATCTGTTTTGGTAACCCAGAACATAAAAAAGCATTGTGTGCTCCCATTATCCTACAAGAAACGATCTTGTAGGTTGGCAAGACCACACTTGCTTGAATAGTATCGGTATGGAATGGCTAAGGGGTGTAAAATCTCAGCAAGTAGCCTAAAGTCGCATCGAATAAAACAGGTTGACAAACATGCATCTCAGCTGTAGGCTAAGTTAAACTGTTTAAATCTGAAGAATATTGAGCCTAGCCCTCTTAATTAAATACCTAGGGGCCAGGGGGTAACGTCCTAATGTGTTTCTAACGATTCCCCCCATTATATAGGCTATTCGCCGATAGCCCCCCACCCGTCACTAACAAAAAAACGGTTATAGGCTATTTGATTCTGGGAGATCACAATGATAGCACCATTCAATATTTCCCTGTATGTCATTTGGTAGCATGCACTAAAATAATTCGGTGAACTGCAATAACCCCATTAGGCTACCACTTACCTTGGAGGTTGATAGAGAGTAGACTAGGCTACTCCAGTCGGAAATTAGGCTCGTGAGGCTCGTCAACCTGTGTAAATCCCCTGTGTAAAAAAGTGCACCTTGCATTTATTGTTTCTCTCTTCCTTTCGTTCATGTGTGCCTCATGCGTCTCAACAATCGCGTGCGCAGCATGTTAATGCTTTCGAATGAATGAAATCTCTTGGGATGGTTTCGACGTTGGCATGGGGGTGGAGTGGAGTAGAAAGTGGGGAGTTGCAAAAGTTCGCAGTAGGATGTTGAGAGGTTACGCATAGCCTACTATACCTACCTTTGTCATCCGAATTTCCTCACGGGGACAATAAATTAAACTAGTTAACTAAAAGCATGTAGTTTACGGAACCCCATCAGAAGTCACGATTGGCATGAGGAATTTTCCAAAAATAATCTCTTAATGCAAATCAAACCAGCAATTAGGCTAACTGAAATAAAACCATTCCATCTCTAGGTATGGTGAAGGGTATGTGATGATTTGGGGCTATTTTATCCAACTGCCTATCAGGATGCATATCCTGAATCCATGAAATAACAGGGCTTTAAAAATATAAAATCTGCCTGCTTCTATGAGAATTTAACATAGTGGAATGTATACTTATGGCCACTCTTTTTTTTGTTTGTTTGTTTGTTTTTTGAGGATGAACGTTTATTTATTTACAATACATTAATCATTCACTAATATAATTCAAAGGTTGGATTTTTCCTCATTTTGTTAATTAAGGCATTGAAGATCAATTTCCAAAATAATATTTTTTTTTATTCCTCTTTTTAGTCAACTTTAGCATGTAGGCTATATGTACAGGGTATGTAAACTTATGAGCACAACTGTATTTAAGTCTCGCATTACTGTAAGTATTCAAATACTAGTTCTGTTCCCTGTTATATTTTAAATATTATGTAGTTTTTTGTATTTGTGTGTCACTTTGGACAAAGGCGTCTGCAAAGTCCCATAACCATAACCATAAATAGAAAGGTTGCTGTATCTGGCTGAGGGATAGTTGAAGTACATTTCCAGACAGGCCAGGTCAAAGTCTCACTGCATCACTAGAAACATTTCAAACAATCAAGTTTGCATTGCATTGAACAGTGATGTCTATATTGCAATGTAATATCACATATCTGGGGCCACACCCTCTCTTCACCTAGGATATACTTAAACACACACATACTGTTTCCCTAAGCTAATTAGAGATCAGGGTGCGGATCAGTGTAAATAACCTTGTTCTGGATTGAGTAACCACTGCCTGACCAACTCTCTATGTATCTGTGGTATAAGAAAATTCCCACAGATAAATAGATAGACATTCAGACAGATACATATACTGATAGATAGATAGATAGATAGATAGATAGATACCATTTAGGCAACATAGATCACGACCAGACCCACCATGATGAGAGCCCACATTCCAGTCTGATCACACAGGGATTAAAAATGTTCAATGAGCTGAGAGAACTAGGAGAGGATTTTGCCATGGCATGTGGAAGTGGTCACAGAAACTAAATCCTACTCAGCTAAGTTGAGCTTGTTTTGACCCAATGCTGAATGGAATGCATTTTACTCTTTTCACCCTGGAATGGGTCCAACAGCAAAAGCAATATTACTTTAAAGTCAGATATGGCAAAATATTTTACTCGCTATTCTCTCACTTCTTTCTCTCATTTCTTTTGTAAAACATGCCTCTGCTACCTGACCCTTGTAAAATTTGATATACATGTGCACTCCATGCAAGAGAATGGTCTCATGACTCCAATACACAACACCTCTCTACTGCCCTCTGGTGATAAGCCTAATGCTTTATCAATGGCAGTGACACTTATTGCATTGTTCGTGCATGGATGCAAATAGGCTGCTTTGTAGTGTTACTGTCTTAAAGGTTCTCTTTCTCTCCATCTAGCCTCTGCCTATCTCCTTCAAAGGTGTTGTTTCCCCAAAAGATCCAAAAGTAAAGCCCCCCCTTCCGCCATGACACACCCACATACAAAAAGACACACACAAACACACCGGTTTAAACATACAGTAGGCTATTCTGAATTAGTAGCCTAATCAAGGATCTTTGCTTATAGCCTACCACTGCTTGGTTGAATTTCCACTGTTCCCGTTATTTGCACACCTATGAAGTACTAGCCTAGCTCCAGTTTTTGGCCATATCACACGTGTAATATTAATTCGCTAATAATATATTTAAATTATATAAACTTCACAAAGACTAATATTAAGTCTTTGTGAAGTTTAAATGAACCGTCACGTTCCATCGAGTTGTAAAATACAGACGTTTAGACCATAGCAACATTAGGCCCTATTTTCGCCACCTGCCGCCTGGCAGAAAGCTGATTATTATTTATTTGTTTTGTTTTATTTGTTTTATTAAAGGATCCCCATTAGCTTATAAAGTAAACTTACAAGCTAATGGGGATCCTAAGTTACTTACTTTACTTATTCTAGGCCAGCACTCTTAAAGTATAAAAGTAGACACATTGAGTGAGCTTGTGCCATAGCAGTTCACTAGTCTTCCTGGGGTCCACATCAAAACATTATTGGGGTACTGTAAGTGTTGCTTTTTCCAGGTTTTCGGTGGTAACCCATTGTCAGTCAATAGTGAAAGTAATTAACTGTGTACTGTTTTGTCGTTGACTGACACCACGGTGAAGTTAGTTTCACTTTGCCAAGGAGTTCAAATAATAGACGAGTGCAAATGCCTGTATAGGCTATACTCTGCTAGGTTTTAGTAAAGCATGGTTTAGTGCAATAACTGTTCCACGGTCTTGTGTGCAAGCGGATTCCTTCAAATGCACCGCTAACTATCAAAATACCGATGCACTGTTTAAAGTTGCGCTGCTCGCTGTTATGCACGCTCACCCGGCAAGACTCCATTACCAGGTACTGTCTATTTATCTCACCTATTATCCAGACATCTGCATGAATAAACCTTTAACTCACAAGGGGAATTAACATGGCCATATAGGTTACCCATAAAAACACTTTGCTATGTTTTTATAAACAGAAACTACATTTTGTGTGGACATTAAAAAAGATGTAGGCCTGTTTCGACCAGATTTCCGGCTTAGTGCGTTAGCTGACGTGGTTAGTGCGTGGAGGTGGTTCTCAAACACATGACCACACACACTGGAGCCAGGTGTGTTTGGTGTTACACAGCAGGTCACATTGTCTCTAAAGGTCTGCCAGCAAAATTCTTGCTTTCGTAAATGGTATGCTCACAAAAGCATAGAATCACTGTGCTCAACTAGCCGGCTATGATTAAGCATTCTGCTTCACCAACCAGTAGCAGATCCTTCTCATTTGCTGATACAGCAACTGGAGAGTCCTACTTCTCTCATCCTCTCAAAGGAACTCTGGATCTCATTCATAGTGACCATTGGGTCCTTGGTTACCTGTCTATCTAGGAAGACTGTTGGTTGTTCCAAACTTTTCCATTTGAGAATAATGGTGACTACTGTGCTCTTGCGCACTATAAATGCTGCAGAATTTTTTTTGTATCCTTCCCCAGATCTGTGTCTTCACACAACCCTCTCTCGCAGGTCTACGGACAATTCTCTCGATCTCGTGGCTTGGTTTTCACTCTGAGTCAGGCATACACCATCAACCGTGAGACCTTATATAAAGAGATGTGTGCCTTTCCTCATAATGTCCAGTGAATTAATTTAGTCACAGGTGGACTCCAATAACGTTGTAGAAGCATCTCAAGGTCCACTGATAGAAGTAGGATGCACCAGAGCTCAATTACAAGCGTCATAACAAAGGGTCTGAATACTTATGTAAATGTACACCTGTTTCTTTGTGGCGTATTGTGTGTAGATTTATGAGAAAAAAATGAATTGAATCCATTTTAAGATGAGTCGGAAACAACAAAATGGGGAAAAAGTGAAGCACTGTGAATATGCACTGTACATGGCTGCCAAAGTTATAAACTAGGCTTAACAACAGGTTTACATTGTGTTCATTGTTCAGGTGTTCATTGAAATGGTTGCGTTGTTGTTACTAATGTTAGCTGCTATGAACGTAATATGAGTACGTTTTCTGACATCTGTCAGTATGTTTCTGTTAACATTGGCTGTGTTTTCAAATACCGGTACTATGTTTATTGAGATGAGTCTACACAGCTTCTGTGTTGAATTTGGTAGAAACAGCAATGTTACAACATTAAGTCACAGAAAGTTAAACATTCATATAGCCCTCTCCAGTCCCAGTCAAAGTATGTAGCCACCCACTTCATTAAATTAATAAAGTTTTCTGCTCTGCTTCTGTATGGGGGCACAATGGATGAATAAGGTCTGTTTTTATTTATCTTGCAGATCGGCGGAAAGTGGACAGCAGTGGACTGAACGCAACCGAGGAATGAAGTAGAAGTGCCTGCATACAATGCATAAAGAAATGCATTTTTCATTCAAGGACTCATCTAATAAATCAAAACAATTTGATACATGAGTTTGTATGTTTATTATTCATAGCCTGTGATGGTTATTTTAACATTCCAATATCCATTAGCAGAATGCTAGTGTGTTATGGGCAACAATGACCCAACCTGTAAGAAATCGAAAATACTCGTTCATTCAACTTTTGACCTATAATCCATATATTGAGCTTGCAGAAACTACAATGAAATCTTCAAATTTTCAACGACAAAAAACAAATTTAGCCGTCTAGCTAGACCCCCATTGTTTTTGCACTTGTTCACGATTGCCCCAAGTGGAACTGCAACAGATTGCAGGTACAATGGAGTTAATATAGCCTGACGAGCCAGACCCACATCAAGATGTAGGGTCTGGGAACTTGCCATAGGCACTGCTCAATCCGAGGGGCGGGATAAATGGTTGTCTTTCAAATTTCATTTGATTTCCATTCATTTTTCCACAAGCGGAGCTAGTTGGCTAAATTGCTTCCAGGGCTAGTCTAGCAACTCTCCATTGGCTTGTGATCTCGAAAAATTAAACTTCTATCAGGACAATCAAATCGTGCATAGAGTCGTTAGGTGGGCTTAACATAATGACTGATGGCAGAGTTGCAACGGAGTTGCAATGGTTTGGCTCCCTGCTACTTGAAAACAAAGAAGATGGATGTTGTTGTTGGCCAAAAGTGTTAACTCGTGTCACACTTTTGGCCAACAACAACATCCATCTTCTTTGTTTTCAAGTAGCAGGGAATTCAAGCCAAACCGTTGCAACTCTGCCATCAATCATTATGTTAAGCCCACCTAACGACTCTATGCACGATTTGATTGGCCTGATAGAAGTTTAATTTGGCAAAAGTTTGAACTAGCCAACTAGTTCCGCTGGTGGGAAAACGCATGGGACTCAGCGCTGTCCTATTGCGTGCAGAGGGAATTTGAAAGACAACCGATTATCCCGCCCCTCAGACTGAGCACTGTGAACGGTGGGTCTGGCTCGTCAGGCTACAAACTTTTGCCAATTTAAAAAAAGTTTAACTCGAGTTGCGATTTTACGGAGCCCGGGAAGGGTTACGTTGATAAATATTTTTAGACCGCACTATTGCGTTCTCTCCCAATAGTTTTGCGTTCCCTCGCAATACTTTTGCGTTCCCTCGCAATACCTTTTTGTGTTCTGATGGTCAAATTAACCAAAACTCTGATTTTGTTTTCACCTCCAAGTGGTCAGTTGGAAGAATACAGTTGGAGGACCGATGAATGGAGCCATTTTTTCCAGGAGAATCTTGCCATCTATGATGAGGATGACACATGGGTGGACCCAGCAGGACAACAATCCAAAGCATACAGCAATAGAAACTCTCAATTGGTGTCAGAGAAAGAAAATCAAGGCCCTGACTTAAATCCAATTCAACATTTGTAAAAGGAACTAAAGATCAGGATTCACAAGAGGCCCCCTGGAATCCTAAAGATTTATTAGAAACCAGATAGATTACTTTATTCATCTCCAAAGGGGAAATTATGGTGTTCCCGCAGCAGCTAATAATAAACATATACAGTCAAAAAGAATAAATACAATTGGATATAAAGTATCAAGTGGTTGTTAACTGTGCATGGTCTTTCAAAATAAGATTTTCCTATCATGGCACAAAGGGTAGTTATTGTAAATAGTTATGGCAGTGGGCAGGAATGATTTTCTATAACCGTCCTTATTACAGCGAAGTTGAAGCAACCTCTAGCTGAAAACACTCTGTTGTCTGACCAGTAGTTTATTCAGTGTGAGGTGTTGTTAAGGAGTTTTTGCAACATCGTTCTCTCAATAACCAACTCTAGGGTAGGGGCTCAAGTAGGCTACTTCCAAACATCAACATCCTGCTGCACACATTGAAAGACCTGAGCTTTCTCAAGAAGTATAGTCTGCTCTGTTCCTTCTTGTACAGTGTACACAGCCTCAGTGTTGCACTTCCAGTCCAGTTTGTTATCCAGATGTACACTCAGATATTTGCAGTTTTCCACTAGCCTACCTCCACCTCTTTCCCCATGGTGGAGGCAGTGTTCAAGACAATCTGTTTAGAAGAATGGGCCAACACCACACCTGAATACTGCGACTGATTACTTATTAGACGTTCTCTGGGATCTTTTACTGTCAATGGTATGACCAGAGAATGTCTAATAAGTAGGCTAATCAGTCGCAGTATTCAGGTGTGGTGATTGCCCATCCGTAGACGGGCTCTGAAGATACTCTTTATGCCATAGACTGGTCATACCACGTGATAGGTTGCTAGCGTTCATTGCTTTGTCAACTTCCGGCTGGTGAGTTGTTATCTTCGAGCTAGCTTGCTAACATAAATTGTTTGAATTTGAAACTAATATCAACAGAAAGTTTAAAGATAATCTTACAACACTTGATGGAATATCTCTGTCGTTAGCCTTAATCAACAGATTCGGTCAGGTTTATTTCTGTTCGTTTTTAAAGTACTGTCAAATTACCTTACCACTCTCCTCTGGACCAAAACCATCGTTGTGTAACGATAACGTTTATGTTATGCGACTGAAACGCTGTCAGATTTCCTACACATTTTAACTTTTTATCTGGGTCTATAGATTGTATTATGTAAGTAAGTCAGCATTACTGGATCATAGATCAGAAAATAAACATGTCAATTCAAATAACGTCATGTATGTAACGTTAATGTCCAAAGGCCATGGACACAAAAATACCATACGATGACTACCAACTCCCCGTGGTTTTTCTCCCTTCGTACGAGAATCCACCGGCATGGATCCCTGCACAAGAGGTAGCTTGTTAAAAAAAACATTACTTTGACACTCATGGAAAGTAAAGGCATTACCTTTTCTAACGTAACAATTTGTCTGTCCCTCTACTAGCGCGTCCAACACCCCGACTATAACAATGAACTTACACAGTTTCTTCCTCGCACCATCGTCTTGAAAAAACCTCCTGGAGCCCAGCTTGGCTTCAATATTCGTGGAGGCAAAGCGTCACAACTTGGCATCTTCATTTCTAAGGTTGTTTGGCCAGCCTTGAATTGTCTGGTGGATTGCGATTTGGGAAATGGTTGCAATGGTGTCATTTTCCTGCTGCTTGTATGCTACAGGTAGTCCCAGATTCTGATGCACATCGTGCTGGACTTCAGGAGGGAGACCAAGTGCTATCTGTAAATGATGTTGACTTCCAGGACATCGAACACTCCAGGGTAGGAAATGGTAGCAAGCCAAGATATGAATCTGAAAATAGATGTTGACAGCTATTACACTAGCACTTAACTTTTTTTTTTTTTTAATTATTATTCACTGTAAATGTGCAAGTCAGGGGCCCTAAAGAGAATAACATTTCATAGATGTTGAAACCTACATCTCAAAATGATAGCGCATGGGATAGAAGTAGTTTTAGTCAAAGAGTACTCTGTAATTTAAATGTAGCCTACTTTAGCAGCTTTAATGCACATATTAGCTTAAATGAAGTGTACTGACTATGATTAGACATTGAAATGCTGATTAATGATAATGATACATTAGAAATGCTGATTGTCTGTACTTTACAGGCTGTTGATATTCTGAAGACAGCTAGAGAGATTTTGATGAGGGTGCGCTTCTTTCCCTACAGTAAGTATATCAATAAAAACAGTGTGCTCTGTTAGTTCACTGGCATTGAGTGAAGAAAATAAAGTAATTGATATATGACATGAATATTTAATGAGACATGTTGCCTATGAATCCTCAGATTACCAGAGACAGAAGGAGAGAACTGTACACTAGGTGGCAGAGGAGTGTTGCATATCCAAATGATGCAGTCAAATAGGTCGAGATGTTATGGAGAGAATCACGTCATTTTTGCCCTCCCATGGACTACAGACTCCCTCTTTAGGTATGGCTGGCTGGACTTAAACATACTGATCCTGGCTTCATGATAAGTTCCCATACACACACTTACAACATCTACCAGATAACATCACCCAAGTCAACCCTATCCTCCCCAGCAGAGATGCACTGTTTGATGAATTGAGAGATGCACTGTTCAATTGCTCAGAGAGGCTGAGTAGGTGTCCAAGATGAGAGGTTTGGTACATTGTAAAATATCAGGAAAATGTATGTATGAATCATGCATCAACAGTATCGACAGTTCTATAGTAATTATTTATGTATAAATATCCTAACAAGATCTTGCCTTGTACAGTGCATGGAAGCAATGGCAAAGCATGCTGCTTTTTCCATTGTCATCATTAGGTCAGCTAGTGACAAGCAGCAAGTGAAATAACATAAATTTTGTATTGCATTAATTGGAATGTTTTTTTTTTCTTTTTTGAAAGTGCTTTTAAAGTGTAATTCCAGCAAAAATTGACCAAAGGGTGTTTTTCTACATTAAAACACATCAAATAATCGTTGATCAACCACTACAGGGCTTGGCCTGGTATATGCTATAGCCCCAAATCGCAAATAGTGGATTAGATAAGGGCAGTAAGCCAAACGCTTCCCAAATAGCATTTTTTAATCTGTGATATTGTTCAAAACAGCACCAAACCTCGTCAGTAGCTTGCTTAGGGTATCTACACATAAAACAAAGCACCAACAACCTAGTTAGCAAACCCAGAGTTTCACCAGATTAAGCCAAAGTCCTTTTAGGCAAATCCCTCCACTCGGCGGCCATATTGCAACGCTTTTTGGGCACTCATCGGGCATCCTCTTCGGCAGAAATGCGCGTGAGCAAGGCTTCACGACACCAATCTTGCTCCAGCTGCGAGTTCACAACACATGATTGGCACGATGTCTTCACAACACACCATTTGATTGGCTCAATGTATTCACATCACACCACATGATTGGCTCAATGTATTCACATGTCGACGTTTTGCCGAGGAAGGGGTAGACAACGGCGTTACAAACTAACCCCATGCATTTCTATTGAGGATTTGAGTGCTGTGTCTCCTCATTAGAAAGTCTCTGATTAAGCGCGCTGTTCAGCCTTTGTCAAAAAAGAGGTTTACTTCTAGAACTACAGTTTAGCATTCAGATTATTTCAAACGGAATAACACTGGTTGGAGTTGTAATAACTAATTAGGCCACTGCAGCGAAGAGACAATAGTTTTGTCTCCCGCAGGGGGGTTGAAACGTGTTGCAAATTGTTCTTTTTTTAAGTGTTGTTTTTTTTATATGTACACCATGCTCTTCTGGTCAATAAACATATAATGGTTAAAAAGCTGAATCTGAAAATAGTACATTTCATAACCAATTCATCAGCCTTTTATAAAATGTTTATAAATGATACATGAATACAGGAACTACATCTTCAACTTCATGTGATGATACTGAAAGTACCATTTCAGCTGATGTGTTATAACCCATAAAGAAAAAAAGAAAAAAAGAATCAAGGCTTCAAAAGCTGAGTTGTACAGTACATTTAAAGTAGATCATTCTAATTTTGAAAAATTACCCTGAGGGGTACATTACATTTGTTACCACTCCAATACCACATGGCCACTAAATGAATCATTAAAACCTTTTACTGTAAAAGAATACAGGATACATAAATAGAGGGCTTCATCAACTTCAGTATGTCCACAAGGCCACTGTACAGTGATGGGAACTCTTGATGCAATTATACTGCAGGATTCCACTGCAGAATCACAACGTGAAAGAAACAAGTTATTCCATATCTGTTGTGACATAAATACACAAGAAACATACTGCTTCAGAGGAAACAGGTAAACCCGAATGACAGCTTCTGTATCAGCACCTCGCCTAAGCTGCGAACACGACATTCTTTGTCAGCAGGGATGGGCATTGTAAGTGTGCAGAGGTGAGAACTCGCAGCAGCTTGTGAGTCTGGCTGTGGTCTTCAAGTGACAACATATGACATGGAGGAAAATCAAGACTCCAGTTCCCAGTCCATTTGTAAGTCCACCCCGTCCTCTATAGTCCCCATAAAGGCACGTACATTTAGCTGCTGTCATCAGCCTCAGTAGTCTCCGATACATCTTTTGAAGAGCTCTCGTCTACATTCTCCAGCGAGTCTGCCCGCTGAATGGACAACTCTGAGGCGTCCATCATTGGCAGATCACTCTGTTCAGGGTGAAGCCAGGGCTTGTGATTGGGGGAGTTCTGTGCTTTCCATTCTTGGTAGTTCTGTCCCGCCTTATGCACACATCTCAGGACCTGTAGAGAGGGAGTGGTGAGGGACACAGCTACAGGCCAAGATCTCACTCTGAAGTTCTACCTCACTGCGCATAGTTTGATAGAAATTCCTGCTCTACCTGATTTTCTGCCCTTTCAAAAGTTTCATAAATAGCTAGACATACTACTTTAACCTTTACAAAGGTAGGATTGGTGTCACATGAAAATCAACAGCAGTGTTCATTAGTAATGTTGCTTCAAAAAAACAGATGAAAAGTGGTCTACTTAGCAATTTTTTTTTTTTCCAAGCTAAAATATAAGGTATATTTCTTGGCCTGGCTTGTCCTGTGGCAGAGTTAACCTGATTGATGATCAAGAACTTGATGCCATTGATGATTAATTAGGATAACAAAGGTTGACTGAGCCCTTCAGCTTAGAGCCACACAATCTCAGTTTCACACACAAAGAAACACCTTGACCTGAATAGTTTCGGATTGCCTTGGCCATGTAACAAGCACTATGAAACCCACTTTACAAGTTACACTGGAGTGTAGCAACACTGCCTAATTGTCAAAAACCAGGACAAGTCGTTCAACTGAGTTTCTATGGTTACTGTTGTCATTTGAAAAGCTTCAAACCCACACACATACACCATGTAGAATTTCCACTTAATACTGTTTAGGATTTTTTCCTCTAATGAAGACATATCATTTGATCATTGTAGGATAAAAGTATACATGTTCACTAAAATATTCCACCAATAAAGAAATATACTCACTTTAGGAGCCAAAACTTGAGAGGCTTTGTTCACCACCCACTTGGGGAGGGAACCTGTCAAAAGAAAAACAACAATGGATTATTTTTTCAGACAACAAAAAAGAACAACATTCAGTCATGGGCCATCTGTGAGGCTGTGTAGCCCTGTTGTTAAGTCTCACCTTTGGGGTCAGCTTGTGAAAGGTATGTGAACAAGCAGCTGTTTGGTCCAGTTGACACAATCAGGTAACCAGTAAGAACAGAAACTGCTCTCACCAGGTCTTTATGTGGAGGGTATTTCTGGGGGGGAAAGAGGAGTTTGTAAGTCAAACTAGGATTCTTATAAATGCTATGGTAACTGAAAGAGTGTTATGTGAATGTATTCATTATATTCAAGTAGGCCTATGCTTCCTAAATACTATTAATCACCTCCAAACAAACATGAATTTCCATTTAGGACCTTATATCAAATCTGGTTGCTGAGACATGCTAGAGCAAATATGATTTACAGTATGATGCGTTAAATATTTGTTAATTTAGCAGACGCATGTTGATAGCTGATGCGTACTCAATCAGACCTCAACATACCGGGTGTTTGACGGAGTAGTTCACAATGATGTACTCCACGTCATTCACCTGCCAGGAGCGCAGGGTCACAACATCCCTGTTCTTCAGTGGCTTGGGACAAACCCCTGTGGGAATGAGCAAAAACCATAATAAATATTGGATCAGTCAATCTAACCTGCCAGACTAAGTAACCCTCCCCAGTGTAGGTAACCAAGGGCTCAATAGTGGAGCTGGAGCAACCACCTGGCCTTGGTGTGTTGATTATAAATAAAATGTCAAAACAAGCTCCCTCATGCCTCATCCCACTCCTAAGGGTTTAAGCAAGCTTCTACTCAAGTATCCTTTAAACAGCTATCTAGTTAGTTTTACCTCAACATGAAACAATTGATTTGGCATTTTTAAAAGTTGACTGATGCTTAGGAAAGTCAATAGTCTATCTGGAACAAGACAAACAAAGACCAAGTAGGATGAGGGTAGAAGACTGGACTCACAGGAGTAGTAGCCTACATCGGCGTTGGCGGATAATCGTGCTATATCAAAGCTTTCCAGCATAGTGGGGTCCCACTTCTTGCGATACTGACTGTCATGAAGGACGTCGAACATTGTCTCTGCTGAGACGTCTGCTATCGTCATTCTGCACTGTATTCAAAATGACGAAAACAACCATTTAGTGTCAACAATTAACATGTAAATTTACATCTATCAAAACTAGGCAAAAACATCAACTTCTTTTTGATATAGTTAGACCTAGCTTACCTTGATTTTGTGAACTTTTTGAGGCTTATTCTTACTCCCATGTGAAGATGTAACGGACGGAGTCTCAACCCACACTTCCATTCCATTCTTATCATATTTGCTGTGCCAGTTGTCCATAGCCCAGCATTGTTTTCTAAAGTCAGCAAAAACTTTGTCGTCTGGCAAAATATTCCCACCCTGAGACATGATCAGTCCTAGGCGTTCTCGAATGAGGAGACAATCGATTAAAATTCCTACTTTGCTCGATACTTTTTTCCCCCAAACAAAGTTGCTGTTATTTGATCACTGTTCCAAGACGAATCTCTTCTCGGGTGAAAAACACAACCGCTGGCGTTAATATAGTCCTCAATCTAAAAATCAAGCTAGACTGGATTTTTGTTATGAATTCCACACCTGCCAACCATACTAGCTCAGCTCCTTATGGTAGGCGACTTCCGGCCATTGTAGGGTGCAGGTGTGCGTCGTGTCAAATGTTTTAAGTGAAAATTACAATTATACGTATAGACACATTAATAAATTATGCTACACTGTTACAAATTACAGATAAAAAAAAAGTATTATTGTGTACTCGCGTTAACAAATTACAGACGTTATTTGTATTCTACCTGGATCTCGAACTTAAACGCGTAACCACACCCCCAATACACTTTTGGGCGTATATCACTATGCCACAACTGACTTTCGATTGGGTAACAATTGGAGCGATTCTTACGTGCGCACAGAAGTGATTAAGTTATGTACCCACATGAATCAGCCCTACACCTGACCATAAAGGCTACAATTAGTTTACAGTGTTCAGAAAACGTCACTGGAGGATTTATTTGGCTATTGACTATCGACATCCCACTTTTTTCTTATAATTGAGCAACACCATTTCCTGCTTTTTTCTTTAAATGCATTCTAGCCCGTGTTACCCAACAACAACAAAAAGTATACACTAACACATCTATACATTTTATCCTCTACCATTATCTACAAGTGGAAATAAATTGCTTTGTGAAAAGATAATTATCTAATCATCACTAAGAAAATTAACTTTTGGTGAAATATCTTTATTTCGTGTGATACACTTCGGTGTTTCTTTAACTTTACTTTTTTACAGCAGAGAATAATAGTACATTATTCACACAAACTTTGCTAAACACTAGTAGACAGCATATTTCAAATACACAGTTCAGATTAGCACACAGCTGAGTCATCAGTCAGTGACAAGTATTGAGAGACTTGTTCGATGTAATTGAATACTTTATATTTTACATTTAAGTCATCAAATGTTAACATTTTCAAACCAGCTATAGAGGATAATGAGTATTCAGGTTGCTCAGATGTACATGACAGCAGTGGTTATAATCAGAGGTGTGTGCAATTTTGTGTGTGAAAGTGTGTTGTGGTGCAGTAGGGTTTTAAGTGATGCTTTGAATTCAGACTAATGTTCATAAATGTGACAGTGGCTACCATAACTTTAGGGACACTTCCCTAATCTGTGTGACCATAGTGACAAGTAAATGACAATATAATCAGAGCCTTTCCCTCCAGATACAGTATCCAAGCAGATACGCAAAGAATAAATAAACTGTTCTTTTCCAACGTGCCACCAAACTGTCATTTTGGTCAAGCGTACAATGTATTATCTGTTGCTAGTGAAATAAAAATAAATAAATTAAGACATTTAAAACCAAACAGTCTTATACAAGCAAAAGCAACAAATGTCAAACTACTCTGTGCTTTTTTGCTTGTTTTTTTCTTTTTACACTGAAGCATCTGCTGCATATAAAGAACTCTGAATATCTGCTTAGCAAAAACAACACCCTCAAATCCAAGCAAGTCAACAGGCCCTTAAAACACCAATTCATCACCATGACTTGATTTAGTGTAACAATTATTGTTAAAAAAAAAAAAAAAAAAAAAAGTAGCAAGGCATTTATACAGTCATCCACCTCCAGATCTTGCATGCTGTTCCTACAACAGTGTACAAAAAACGAATAGTACAAATGAAACACTAATAACTGGCAGTCAGTGGGTGCCAAAAACACTGACACCTGAAAGGCCCACTACAATGCTGCCATCTGTCTGTCTGTATGACATTTAGACAGACCTGATTAGTTACAACTTGCTTCAAGGACCCACTGGTGAAATGGGAGCTTCACAGATACATTTGTTTTTTTATTTTTTTTGTTTGGGGGGGGCGGGGGGGGTGTAGTGGACATCCTCTGTAGTCCACCATTTTGTTTTCAGACCATGTGGTTAATAAGAGACAGAAAAGCGAGGAGGATAGTTCTAAGCTAGAGATACAGAATTGTATTCTGAGTACCTGTCCCTTTTCTGATAAAATGCCGATGAATGCTTTCTTCCATCAAACCATGTTGTACATTCTACCTAGATCAATCCTCAACACATCATTGATAAATGGGACTGGCTTTCTTGCAGAGGTTTGACCATATGTATTATGTTCTTTGGCTATTCATGACGGTCCTGGATTTCAAGTCTTGACTAATCTCTGGTCCCTTAAACCATATCTGAACTGAACTGTAGGGTGTGTTGATGACCGCACTTCTAAGTTACTGATAAAGAGATCTCTGAAAAAAAAAAAAAAAAAAAAAAAAAACCTTGTCCATTGCACTGTTCTTATTTTCGCATGAGCAACTGGCCAACACATTTGGGGATCAGTAACAGTTGTCTGCAATCTCTCAGCATCGACTAGCCTTTTCTTGCTCTCCCTTACGGTAACAATCCGCTGAAATTAAAAGCAAGGCATCAACACGGGACCTTCCCCTACCCCTCAAGTCACTGAAATAACTGGAAAAGAAAATGACTTCACAACAACAAGTGTGACACCACCAATGCTCCAAAAAAAAGTGCAAGAACTTAAGAGCAGTGAGCAACGTCAGTCTGCAATCCTATATAACGCCATGCAGTTGGAATACTTTAGCATTTCACCTACGCTGTGTTAATTTTTTTTTCTCTTTTTTTAAAATCAATTACTAATATTTTCTTATGATAACCCTTTTCTTTTTTTTTCTTTAAATACAGAGTAATAGCACATCCACACGGATACTCCGAAAAATCACTGAGTCAAGGGAGTGGGAGGGGGAAAAAAAAGGTTTCTCCAGCTAATGGCGCAGAGCCACGAGTGGAGCGAGTGGCCACTGAGAGACAAGCTGTTGGTGGGGAGGAGGCAGGACTGGTGGGGCTGTGAGCTGGGCACTAGCAGGAGCAGCTGCTCTCGGTCACTGGCAGCTCTGGGGGCTTCTCCAGTTTGATGTCGATCACTGAGGAGGGACAGGTTAAGGACACAACTCAAAAGACTCTAGAATCATGGCATTCAGCCAAAGCATGCATGGGCCTTATTGTGATATGAGAGAATTGCTGGTTAGACAGGAAGAGTGAGGAGACTAAGGGTAGAGAAGTTGAAGATGAATGGATTTTTACAGTGCAATATGATGCACATCAAGCATGCATTTCATTGGACTGGTTGAGACTGGCCATAACAGGTTACATGACGATCACATTTTATATCCAGGATATAGATGACATTACAGGAAAACTCTAGGATTTTCTAGCCTACCATAGTACTTTTCTTTCTTTTTCTCATAGCATTCAGTCCCTACTAGTCGATAATCACATGAGAGCTGTATACTGATTACTGGATACCAGGCACTGAATCGACTAGTAGAGACTGAATGCAATGCTAGAGGTAAGGGATTGACTGTATAAACTGCAATTCTATAGTTTCTTCAGATGTAAACAGAATCTATGTTATTGCAGTAGGTATCTTCTCCATAGCACTCTTTTCTCTTGTTTCCAAGGTACTTTTAATCATATTCTTAACCTCGTCAGTGGTGAAAAAGAGGTTTACTTCGTTCTAGCAACATTCTAGCTCAATACTACACTGATTCTAGTCATTTTTGTCCAAGGTTTCCTTTTAAAGCAGCAGCTTGTGTGTGAACCTCCTCATAAACAATAAGTAATACTAAAGGCTGTAATGCTGCATTAATGTAACTTATGACATGAATTTTTGTTCATGGACCCTTAATGAATTGTTGCTGAATTAAGTTCATGAACATTTCAGTCCCCACTGAGATAACAGCCATGGGAATTCACTGATCTTTGCTTTGATTGGTGTTTTTCACAATAAAAAAAAACCCTTTAGGCCACAAGGAAACTAAAATCCTGGGCATAACACTCCATACATGTCTCACGTGTCATAAAAAAGGGCCACAGCTTACTCTTACGTCAGAAAAGGTTTGTCACAAAAGCAATGGATTAACCGCAGCCCTGTCTCACTGACACAGGAGGGGGGTTTATCTTTACAGTTTACAGCAGAGTCACTGCATCAGGTTATACCAGTTCTAAATCACCTTCAATCTGAAAAGTACAATACAGCAATCAAGTACAATGCAGATTTTCGGCGTATGATAATGAGACTTGCCAATAAGACAAAGCAGCATGATTAACTTGGAAGGATACTGTCCTCTTTGCTTTTTTCTGGTGTACTGTCCATCCCAGGCAAGGCTGCAGCAACACGACGGAACAGCTGAAGGGAAACAGTGAGACGGTTTGCACGGATGTGGGACAAAGTGTGGCCTATAATTTGCTTATAGCATCTCTGACTGTCACTTCATATTGGGCACTGCTTCATGTGTAACTTGGCTTTTGTTCTTTACAAAATGCTACCTTGAAGATATTTACAACAATATTGTGATTAAAGGCAGGCACAAAGGGAAAGCTAGGGTATGTGAAGCTGAATTCAACAGGGGGGAAATAACATGATCTTGCAACTCAGGGATAGAAGAAAGAACACACACACACACACACACACACACACACACACACACACACACACACACACACACACACACACACACACACACACACACCATATGAAGTAATGTGCACAACACACACTAAGGCACAACAACTACTAGCTTCATTCAAACTCAGACATCAAATGGGACCAATAGTTAAGATGGACAACCATAGCATTGTAAATTTGCTAGAAGGAATTTGCTTGCCAAAGTTTGATTGAAGCCACAAAACAAGCAAACTGATAATAAAAAGGAAAAAGGTACACCACAGCACATGTACAGTTTACAGAAAAGCCTGAGGAGGGCAAACACAACCCTGGCGTGACTGTTCAACAGATTAAAAGACATCACTGGCAAAGGTACGGTGGAAGAAGAGAGAAAGAGAAATGGAGGCGTGGCAAAGGAGTTTCAGGGTGGGGTGGTGGGGTGTTGTTAAGTGAGGGTCTGCCCTGTCTTTTATGGAGCATCTCTACCTGTTTGACATTGTAGCCAGTCTTTGCGCTGGTCTCAATGAACATGACATTCAGTTCCTTAGCTCTCTGCTCGCCCTCCTCCGTGGTGATCTGTCTACTCGGGCCAAAGCAGAGAGGGGACGGCCACAATGGAATGAGGAGAGACAGAGACCCCAAAGGCACCAAGGGGAGGAAAAGGAGCATGAGAGACGGAAGGAAACAGGGAAAGAGAGAGAAAAGAGAGGGGGAGAAGTAAGAATAACTCAATTTGCTAGGCCTTAAGAGAAATGTCAGTGTTAGTACAGTTGCGAGGGGCACAAACTTTCACGAGAAGATGGAAAAAGAGGGCAGGAAGCCCTGCTGTTGGAGGAGGACAGCATTTCTTTTTAAGAAATGAGAATCACAGCAGAGAAAAAACAAACACACACACTTTCATATTCTTACCCTTAAAGGAGCTATATATAAGCCTAATTAGCAATCGGTTACCAAGCAAAATGATTTCATACTCCCCAGATTAGGGGTGTATTACTACCTCCTCTCCCTTCACAGAAGTAAGCCAAGTAAACCAAGATGTCGGAGCTGAGGCTACCTGAAGCATGAAAACTATCATATGATTGAAAGTCACCTTAAAGGGACACCAGGCAAGCCTGATGCTTTTTCTCTACGAAACTCCCCCTCGCTCAGTCTGAAGCTCTTTTCCTTTTCTTTGCGTCTTCCGTCAAGGGTTTTCGCTGCTTCTTCGCCGCTCTGCCATTATACCAACGTTTGCAACAATCTCTAGCCTTTCGTTAGCCTGCCTCTGTGCTGTAAACTGATCCTGCTTCGGTCGGCGGGTAGGATACACCGAACTTGCAAGTGGGATATTCTTCCTACAGGCAGTAGGGGCGGGCCGAGAGAGCCTTCATTCGCCCCGTAATGAGTCATTTAACCATATACCGACTTACGAAGATGATTAATTAACACGAAAACGTTGCCTGGTGTCCCTTTAAGTCACCATTAGTGTCTCGATAAGCATCAATTGATGCATAGAGATTATAATAAGGACTGTTTATAAAAGTCAGTGCATTACCTTAACTCTTTTGGTCATTGCAAATTGCATCATTGCCAATTGATGCATAGAGGTTATAATAAGGACTGTTTATAAAAATCAGTCAGTGACTTAAGTTAAGATGGTGATGACTGGAGTTAAGGTAATGCACTGCATTCATAAAGAGTCCTTATTATAACCTCTCTGTACACTTGCAAAGTTGCAAAAAATACTTAGATTTTTCCGTAGGAACCCTCTCCACACTACCACCGAAGTATAATGCTATTTTGAAACCGTCAGTGGTTTAAAAATAGCTATTTGTTTTGAGGTGGTGGCACACCCCTTGCACTATCACTATAAGCCGTTCTGTTGTTAATGCAAAATATAGTTAGCTCAAACCTACTTAACTTAACATATTTTTTCCCCAAACAAAAGTTTGAACTTGTTATATTCCATAAATAGATCCTAGGTTGTTTCTACTCCGGATCATTCCTTCCTAATTCCTAACCATCAATGTTAACCGATGGGCTTGCTACTGAGCTACTTGTCGATGTATAGGACAGCTGTGCTCATTTGGGGCCATTCATATTTTCAGATTGAGGCTCATTTACATCAGGTCATTATTTTAGCCTCTGAAATGAGATTTTAGCAATTGACAACACAATTGCTGGCCATGCAGGCTTATGCCAGTGACTGCACTCTTGCTTCACTTTGATGTTTTCACTACTTCGTCTTTGCCTTGAAGTACAAAGTGAGAGAGGATGGGCTAGGGCCAGCTGGTTAGCATGGATGTTTCTGGACATTTTTAACGCTTCTAGACTAACATTCTTACATATAGCACCTTTAAGGACCTCAACCACACATAGAGTCCAGCTCTTCTGAGACAGAGCACAGACTTAGGAGAGTCATAACAGTAGCACTTTGACCCTGGGAGCATGTGAACACCCACCTGCTTGACGTTATAGCCAGCCTTGGCACTGGTCTCTATGTACATCACATTGAGCTCCCGAGCTTTCCTCTCTGCAGCCTCTACTGAAACTTGCCTGCCATTGCCCATGAGAGGGATGGGAGATTGAGTAGCACCACAGGCATGGATGGAAGGGGGGTTGGGTAGGGGACAAATGCAAAGGAGAAATGGAAATAAAATAATAATATATATATTTTTAAAAAATGGGGAAACATGATCAAACACAAATATAAATCAAAACATGGACAAAGAAATCAAAGACTTATCCAAACAAAAACGTAACAAACAAGAAAATCACGAGTGAAATGACAAATTGTAGAATTAAGTAATGAGGGTTTGACCAAAATAAAATAAAATAATATAACAGAAATTAAACCAAAGATGAGGCATGCCTCTGAACATAACATAGGTATGAAATGCCATTTTATCCTCCATCATGTGGACCCATGGCTAATCTACATCTTTTCTTCCAAGACATGTTATGCACAACTGTACCTTTTATCAGCCAAGTCTGTTTTGTTGCCAACTAACATGATGATGACATCACTCCCCCTCTCTGTTCTGACATCATCAATCCACTTTGAGGTCTGCTGGAATGAATTTAAATCTGCAGAGAAGAACGATGAATAGGTGACAACAAGAAATACTTATGGATGAAGTGTATTGTAAAGTTATTATTTTTTATGTAAGTATTTTACAAACGTAAATTTCAAAACACAGGATTTCACATCCAGAATCTGAATCACACAGAGTAAAGCACACTGTTAGTGAGAAAAGTTCAACAGTATTTTAGTTTAAGCACACAGCCCGTGACCACGTCCCCCTCCACCCATCTAGAATACCTGACCTAACTACTCCCTCTTTGATGCATCGCCCCCACGGTGGCCTATCCCATAGCACTCTTGCATTGACCCTGACAGCCTGACTCACTGGTGATGTCATAGACCACCACTGCAATGGTGGAGTCGCGTATGTAGCTGGGGATGAGGCTGCGGAAGCGCTCCTGCCCTGCCGTGTCCCACAGCTGGAGCCGAACCTGAGGATCCATGCAGAGAGAGAGAGAGAGACAGAGAGAGACAGCGGGAAAGAGGGAGAAACATGAAGGAGAGGGTGCGAGAGTGAGAAGAGACAGACATGGAGTTGGAGGAGAGAAATAAAGAACGAGCAGAGACTTAAAGGAGTTGCAAAGAGGCAGCAATGGAGATCACCCATCCAGAAATGAGACACAGTCTCCTGAAAAAGGCAACACAGGCAGTAGTCATGAATTGTAGACTATTCTGGAAAGGCCAATCTGAAGTCATGAATGCTGGATCAAAATCTCTTCTTTAGACTGACAAAGATGAGACTGCCTGCTGAGCTGGCGTCTCACACCATGAAGCCTTTATCGGAAAGCGCGTCCCTATTCCTGCCCTCACGCTACACTGCAGGTGCAGCATTCATTGAGCACAGACATTTGAATGCACATTAGATTAACACAGACGTTCACCTTCTCTCCTTCACAAGCCCTTCAGATGTGAAGAAATGTGTTAGTCGCTCATCTCCCCATAAATAGATGCTAAGGTGAACGCAAGTGCCGGCCAATGTGTTCAAGATAGCTCTATGAATGCTGCCCTTCCTGCAACCGCCTCCAACTCACACCCCATTGGGCACGTAGTGCAGGGCAGAGGGGCCAAGCAGGTGGGGGCCGGAGGCGATACCTACTTGCTATGTCATAGACCACCACAGCAGCAGCCGAGTCTCGGATGTAGCTGGGGATGAGACTGCGGAAGCGCTCCTGCCCTGCAGTGTCCCACAGCTGGAGCCGAATCTGTGACCACATCAGTGGGGGCCCAATTTGACCCAGCCAACAAAGCAGAATGGGAGTGGGGGGATGAACAGAAAAACAACCAACTTAAAAAAAAACATAAAAGAAAAATAGGATGGCGGTGTGCAAATGCAGTGTGGGGATAAACAAAAATGCATGACTTATGAGGTGACAAGTGACAAACAACTAAAACATCTTAACAGCAAAAAAAAGAAAAAGTCCAAAACATGCATCACATTTCTATATTTGATTGATTAGCTGATGAGATGAGATGATGAAATTAAGTGAGCTGCCAACTACGGAAAAACTAAGAATGATAAAGATCTGAGGTCTGACTGAAGAAAACTACCTACCGTGCGATCTTCCAGGTACATTGTTTTTGATAGAAAGTCGATTCCGATTGTTGCCTGTGAGAAAAGAGAATAACTGAGGCGATACACTACAGTTCATTACACAGCTCTTCACATGAATGGGCCTTCCCAATGATCGGAGGTCTGTTAAGTAAGTAGCCTAACCCTCTATGACCAGCAGTCATACTCTATTTTTTATTGTCATGTGAAGCTGTGAGGGCAAGTATCTATTAGTATCTATAATCTATGGCAAGATACTAAAGAGTATCAAAAAATAAATTATGTGCTACCTATAGGTTGTAGCAGTTTCAGCTCTTCCAAATGCTTACCTGATAAGTATTGTCAAAGCTGTCATACATGAACCTTGTGATGAGTGAGGTCTTCCCCACTGCAAAGAAAACAATTTCAATGAACATTTCATCAGAATCAATAAACAAATACATCCTGTAAGTTCAATCAGTGAATCAATGTTTTGGCCACGGTGATAAACTATCAGAGTTTGATATTGGGATGAATGCTCAACAGACCCTGCTGAACTCTGATCGCTGAGTTGGCAACAAGGGTGGTGCCAGGATTCTCACATAATGGATGTGAGCTAGCTAGCTAACTGCATAGGTAAATCGGAATACGAGCTAGCGAAACGAACCAAACGTGCTTTTACAACTGTATCGACTAAAATATTTACTAACACATACACTACAGTTAAAATGTAATGAATTATTGGTTGGCTTTAGTGGAGAAGGAGCAGATAGCCGCCGTTACATGGCCAACTACGTTAGAGGAGCTAACGTTAGCTAGCCATGATCTCGTATATTGATGGCCGGCTAACGGGCAAGCTGGATCTAAATCATTTATATTGCCATCTCCGATAATACGTTATCACGTCCAAGCAGTTTTTTCTACACACTCTGTAGATTGCATCCTTCGAAATGTTACATTGCATAAATATCTAACGTTACGCAGGAGCTGTTTGATTATACTTTACTTACTCTGACTTAAATGCCAACTATGTTAGCAGCTAGCTAGCCAAAGCCTACAGCTAAGCTACTCACAGCTATCGTTGGCCGCACCACAAAACACACAATAACGGGCTCGGTTAGCGATTTAGCTTGGGCAGATATAACACTGATGAACTCTTCAAAATAACAACAGTGTGGTTTTGATAAAATGTATGGCAACGTCCATTCTCAAATCTAGTCTTGCCAGACACCAGCCACACTTATTCAACATCAGGGTGGCTAGCATAGCTATGGTAGTTTACAACAGGAGAGCATAGCTGATGTCATCTGTAAGTGCGAAGAAAGGTGGCTGGACAGTCATGAGACACAAACAGCTTTTGTTCAGTTTTGTGGAGAGTATCCACATTATGTTTAATTTTAACCTCGGTCTACACACGTCACTTCACTGACATCAGGTTAGGTGTAATTGTTAGCTGAGGTTAGTTTGTTGTAGAGAGCATCCTTAAATCGGCCTGTCTCGTCGGCCTCAGAAAGGCTACGTTAACATTACCGTCGAGCATCCAATGGAACGAATCACTCAATTAGAATCTATAATATTATGAACTGATAAATCTTACCGCTTTGCTCGCCTAAGAACACGAGCTTGAATTTCCGCAGGGGGTTCCCAAACTCTCCGCCACCCGTCGTTGTCGACATATTTATTTTACGATACAGACAAATCCCTGTTTATTTTCCTTACAGAGAAGGGCAACACACCGTCTGTTCATATGGTTGTACCACTGTTTCCTGTGCGCGCTAGCGCCCTGTAGTGGCCAAAAAAGGTCATCTTACCCTACCCCAAGAATATGGGCCTAGTATTTCATGGTTTGGCTTTTTTCTTTCACAAGACAGCTAGTTAGCCTTACATGTCATGATCCACGTCCAACTTTTTCTCGAAATACTTCAAATACAGATTCAAGCATATCATACAACATGAACTTTCATATCATCTAGTGAAATCTGCTGTTGTTACTTTTGTGTGTGTGTGTGAAAGAGAGAAAATGGGCCTTTTCTTGCCCCTCTGTGGTCCGACTATAGACCATACAGCCTTTTGGTGAGGAGGGTCATGTCAAAGGCCTCACAAGCAAAATGTGAGTAAATCTAGACATAGCTAACTAATATAAATGAAAGGGATTTTAAACCTTGAAAGTCAATGAATATGTGGAGTGAGCTACTTGTTTTCTCTGCCTGTCAGCCCCCCAGGAGGCTACATTTAGCATCTTCATTAAGTTTATACTGATATAGGTAAGGATGGGGGAGAAATAATCCCTTTAGGAGTACAAACCAAGGGTTGACATCATAATACCTCCATGGTTGACATAGCCTACAGACTTTAAAGTATAGGACAAAGGTTAGGGTTTTAAGTTTATACTGACTGTGGATTTGTCCTCCAGGGGAGTAAAGACAGGCCCTCTGTAGACCCAGACCCTGGTCTGCTATAGGCACTGATATGGAACATAACTTAATTGTAGGCTACACCACAAACCCTGATGGCAAGAGAACACAGGGAAAAAAGACAAATCTATGCTATGGCAACACATTAGTTATTGCTCAAGCCTCATCTGAACTGCTTTCAACACAAAATGAATCTTGGAGATTATCTATTTGACATAAGCCTTTACTCTGGGTTCCCATACCAAAATAGTAATCTGCCATTTTGGTTTCTGCAACCAGACAATTTTGATATGCAAGTTTGATGTTTATTCATTGAACTGATACATGCTCAAATGTTTACGTCAGTAAACAGTAGGCCTATATCATTGAGAACATAGCTGCAGCTCTTTAGTGTCTGCAGAGTTAGTATAGGCGTGCCAGTCCCCAGTGAGTAGAATGACATTTTAGTTCATTTAACTCTTTAACTGTGACCTAGAGGCAATCTCATTCATATCAAGACCTGACGCTGAAGGGGTATTGTTCTTTGGAGCGTATAAGAGGAGCTGAAGAGGATATCTGATTTCTTCAACAGTTTATGACGTATCATGTTGTGCCTTATGAAATGCAATATGAAATCAACCCTTTAAGCTTGTTGCATGTACAATAATTTGAATCAGTCCTAGATATATAGAAAAAGCCTGCCTTGGGTGTTTTTTATTATTAAATATCTTTAAATTGGTATATATTTCACAACTATCCAAACAATTACCTTCACCTCAGCTCCTCAGTTCACTTCACAGCTATCTAGATACCTATGAATATGAAATCTTATCATTATGACTATAACTATCAACAATATATGTTGAATCATTGTGCACAATCTTAAAATAAAAACACCTTTATTTTATTATAATTTTATTGAAAATGTACACCAATGGAGTCCAACTACAGTTAAATATTACACAAGTCTGTGGTATTTTTGTGGTATGTCTTGCTCTTGGCAGGGTAGGGCAAATATGACGGACGTTGGAAAAATGTATGGTCATTCTTGATACCATAATGTTTACACAGAAACTCACTTCCCAATACTCATTTACCATAATAACATGTCTCCACTTCAATACACAAAATAGATCCTTATAAATTATATATAAATGCATGAATATCTGTTTCTTGCATTCGGCTTTTACACCCCATCCCCCACCCTAATCCAACTATCTGTCTAATTGAAACATTAGCAAAATGGGTGCCGACATCTGTGGAGAAAATGTATATGCACATTACAACCAGAATAAATAGACAAAAATATTAAGAGGGAATTTTGGATGACAAACTAAATACTTAATAGGGCGAAAAGAGACTGAAAAAATACTTTTATATTCAATAAAAGTGTTTAAAATGCATGCAACATTTGTATGCCACAAAGCAACAATTGTGAAAGGCGTCAAATGTGTCCTACATGGTATTTTATGTAATTATCATAAGGTTCTGTTTGTAATCCTAACAATTACTTTTCTTTTCATAGCTGTCAGTGATTATCATAACAACCTTGTTCAGAGTACTTACAGTTATATGGGTCATTTTCATTGGCATTTCATTTAAGATGACATGCAGTATTCCGCTTTTAACACGGCAACACAGAAGCATGTCTTCTTTGGCTTTTGTAATCTCAAAGCCATAACGTTCACAGTTGTAAGGATAGGGTTAACACCCAGGAACCGGATGTTCAGATTAAATTAGCATTTTTCAGGATGAACTTAAAACACAAATTATTAGACAATTAAAAAGGAATACCTACTCAGCGCTTAATGCCTATAATAAACAGATGATCCTGTCATGGATTTTAGAATTTTGATTTCCAAAAAAATATGAATCCTGTATGAGCATGATGTTTCTAATAGCCATCAGGTGTAAAGTACAAAACAACTCAAAAGGCTTTATGTGTGAAAATGTACCGTCCCATATATTGTCTCTCCAGGGTTTGTACATTTCAAACGTGGATGAGAGAGTCTCTACCAAGGACTCGGATCCTTCCTTGCAACATCATAAGACAGACAGTGTGGCGTGTCCTAATTAGGCAGCTGAACTTTGCTTGTCAAAAAATACCATGTAAAGCCCACATAAGGCCATGTTCAGCAGAGCAGACAGTAAGGGAGTTTATTATAAAAAAATGGCCGATGGAGTGAGAAAGACTAGAAGGGGAAACGGATGCTTAGTTCTTGTAGAAGCTGCAGTCCCCTCTTCAGACAGGTGGCCAAGACAGATTAGAAGAAGCTAGAGAGAAGAGGAGGAGAGAGAAATATACACAAACGTGTTAATAGAAATGCAAAAAAGCTGCCAGAAAGAGCAACAGCACAGGACTATAGGAGCATACAGGAATTCAGTGGATCCCGGATGTTTGTGTGTAACAAGCCAGTGAGGTTCTCTGTAAAGCACGGTGTTGTGAAGCAGCAGTGGACTGATTAACATGCTACATCATCAGCTGAATTACAACGCAGTGTAGATATTGTGTCAGATGTGTGTGGCGATGCAGCCTATTTCAGATAGAAAGAAAATAAATAGCTTAATCCTTTTAAAAAAAAAAAAAGGACATGTCATCTTATGTGCACTGAGCATTGGTTTTCCTTGATACACAAAAAAATAGTAAATACTAAGCTGGTTGCTGTAAAAAAGCATTATAAGCATATCAGTTTGTTTCTGGAATTACACAAGCCATACAAACGCACAATGCATGTTAGTCACAGCATAGCAAAACAGGACACAGAACACATAAGCTTTGCCTAGAGCACACACATATATATGCTGTTAGTAAGCGCTGCAGTGAAAGACCCAGTAAAAATCCAGACCAAAAACACCCCAGCCCTGCTGGCTAAAAGGAAAGAAACCCGTGGAAACCCAGAGGGATGGTGTCCACTCTGCTCCCCCTCGGCCTAACGGTAGAGCTGACCAACAAAAGCCAAGGTCTGGTCCCATAGCAAAGCTTGGGGATGGAGGACCTACTCTGTGCAGAGCCAGGGATTACTGCAAAGGAAAGTAAATACACACATAGCAGTAAGCAATGAGACAGGCAGAGGACACAGTATGACACACTAGTGCTGCCCCAGTGGCTCTGTGGTGGAGTGAGATGGCAAATCCCACACTGAGCGCACTAGGTAGGAGGCGGCCCCTCGGTGGAGCTGCTGAGTGACTTCGCTCAGCAAATAAACAGAGGAAATGTTCCCACCACACCAGATACCAGGTTCACAATTTTCACAAAAATGTGCGTTTGTAACTTACATGTGGAGTTCTACACATTTCTGTGCATTGCCTCATTAACTGACCAATTAGACCTTACCCAACCATTTAGTTATACCGACTACATAGGCTACATTATTGTGAAAAGGGTCAAAGCAAGTCATATACAATATACAGCATTAACCTAGTAAACAGAGAATAACAACGTTCATAACAGCACTGTATATTGTATGTTTGAGAGGAATCAGATTGACAGATCTACCACATGTTGAAAAACATGCCCATTGTGAGCTACTCAAACTCACAGGTGTTCACATGTTAACTTGAAAACAAGCAATGAGACAAGATACTGTGCTTTAGGAGCTCACCCATGGTATGGAACATACATGGAAGCTCTCAGAAAGCATAAAATGACTGAAAGGTCACTTGAATAGGTTGGGAGTGATAATATGTGTTAAGACATGATACACAATAACTTTTACAACAATTTACATGTTTGGTAAATATAACCTTTTATTTTTAAAGAGATTTAAACGCTTTTTAGGAGTGTACACTGATATAAGTGCAATACTGGCTCCTGTTTAATAGTCACTTCATTTTTGTTCTGAAAAGAGAGGACCACACTGCCAAGTGGACTTAACATAAATCACAACTAGTTTAAAAAATGCAATGAAAACATATAAAAAGTTGATCAAATTTGGCTCAAATGTCCCAACGTGGAAGCTCATGAAGCTAACATAAGTGTGCTTTTAGCAAGTAAAAAATGACAATGAGGTATGACAGAAACTGACTGAGGCCCTTAACAACTGCACATGCGCCAGTCTAAAATGGGCACAAACATCAGCATGCCACCCGTTACCATTTTCTTCCAAATGGTCCTATGAACATTGGGAAATCACACAGCAGCATTTTCTGATTTTTAAAAGAATCTTCCCAAACATGGCAGTGTAAGAATGGCGTGGCTGGGGAGATATGCTGCCACACCCAGCCTTAACAGCACAGCCTACAAGGGGTACAGTCGGTCCCACAGCTGATGTTTGTCCTCATTTAGCCTGCCTTATAAACTCCTGCCTGTTAACTGGGGTCACAGGTGCACGTTACGGTTAGAACACACTCAATCATGCAGCTCTACAGGCCTTTCGTCAGAACAAAAACAAACACACAGTTAAAAATGCTAGCTTCTCTGGGGAGTGGGATGGGGCTGGCTGGCTCTTGAGAGACAACTGTACAGTATAAAAGAAATGCATTTGAGTTAAGGATTCCATTCACATCTATGGGGATCCAGCCTCAGAGCAGGGGGGAAGAAGGGGTCGGGGGGTGGGGGAATGGGGGAGAAGGCAAAGGACAGCATGGCTCAGGAGATATGGGGTGTAAACTCTTTCACAGCGGGCTGAAGGAGCACTTTCTACAGGAATCCTGAACTGCAAAGAGAGAAGGAGGATTATTGTTCCCTTTGGAAAACAGCAACATGTACATACATAAAGGTTACAGAGATCAAAAGAGTATGTCATGTTAGTAAGTGGCATCATGCATTCAAATCACCAAGTGGTTTTGCATTAAGAGATGTGAACAAGAAAAAGGTTTCAAAGGTGCTCCCACACAAACATTCCACCACAATGTCATCCTTTAGTAACTCATGTTACTACTTGTGTCACTAGATGGCTTTTCTGACTGACAGGCTAACTGCCCTCTCTGCTTTATTTCAGCAGCCCAGCTCTCTCTGCACTTGCTCACTTCCAGCCAAACAACTACCCCCCCATCAGAGCCACAGCCACAGGCACAGTGCGTCTCTTCTGACGAGGCTGATGTGCAGCACAAGGCCGTGGCTGGAGACCAGATTGTGAAGCAGATGTCAAGACCCCCCAGGCCTGCTCTGCCCAGATCAATGAGGATAGCTTAACCCCAGCGCATTTTGTTTGCCTTTATGCGTAGACTGGGAAGGGGGTTGGCAGGGGTCTGCTCCGCCATGAACAGCAGCATTTTCTGCTGGGGGGGGCAACGCACCACTGTGATCCTAATGTGGGAGCGGCCCCACTGAATGGCCTTTTGTGTGCAGTCATGGGAGGACAGGCCCAGGGCACACAGCTGTACACTGTTGTGGACTAGAGGGCACAGATGGAATGGTGAGGGGTCGCCCAGTGATAAACTGTCACTATACACTCACTCCTTGGCACAGGCGCAGCCCAATCTCAATCCACCCTGCCCAACTATGGCATAAATGGATGGCATGCATTCTCTACATAAAAAACATTCCCCTGGCAGATATCTGGCATTGTACTGTACGGGTTGGGTCACTGGTATAACATTCAGATTAATTTCTCTTTTCAAAACACTTTCCATAAATGCCACCAATGTGGCCAAGCACATACGTATCAACCAGATAAGCACTTGGACATGTGGCACAATGTCCAGAGGAATCTGTGACTGATGCTTTTGTAACTGGATAACTACAGCAGCCTTACCAGTTACGGGTTGCCATGCAGCATGCAGGGAGCAGGTGAAGAATTAACTGGAAAACAGCATGGGCAAGACAGGTGACACACACATACATACATACATACATACATACATACATACATACATACATAGATGTTATACACATACATGTATACTCTGTTCACATATATGTATGTTACATCTCAAACACTACAAGTCACATGGGACGATGCTCTTGTCTTGTAGTAACTGTAAAAAAAGACAATCAAATGTACTTTCAAATATCCTTGGTGTTCCAGAAAAGAGAAAGGGAAGATCCCCCTCTATGCTAAGAGCATGATCTAGTGTTTGATCAGTAACCTACAGACATCACATAGAGAGAGTGGGTGGGTGGGTGGTGCACAGTGGGGGAGCTACAATATGGCCGCCTGGACAACTGGGGGAAGCTGGGAGAGGAGAAACAGCAGGGAATGAAAGAACCGTGAAAGAAGGAGAATAAAATCAATTATATGAAAAACAAAAATGAACCTTCTCAGTGCAAGTGTCTTCCTTGGTCAGGTGTTGGAGTCAAATCAGCTTGAATAAACAATCAGCAGTGATTACCAACATGATTAGAAAGTGGTTACCTTCAAAACAATCAGCAAATGAGAGTTTGTGCACAATGCACAAAGCAAGACATCGGTCTGCATTTAAATCATTCAGGGAAATGCTATTTATTATCTGAAAGATCTACATACTAATCTACCAGTTGAGAAATGAATACCCAGGTGTGTTTTCAGACAATGTTGAATATAACCCTCTCTTCTCCATAAAATACGTTGTTAATGTTTCGTGTCATTGTCGTCTACCATAAACTAGTGCTAATGTTACCAAGTAGTACTTTCAGAGCTTAAAATCAGATTTATGATGAGTATGCTGAAGGGAAGCCATCTTTCATCTTGGCTTTGTTTAGTATCAACTAGTCCTCCTGGTCATCACCCATTAACAATGCCACCGTGTTTTACATGGTTAGTGGAACCAAACCAATATGGAGGTGAAAGAAGGCATAATTAATTGTCTTAAATATAGTGTCAGTGAATGGTTTAGAAGCTTTAGTATAGCATTTAGTATAGTATCAATGGTTTAAAAGCTTCAATTGTAGTATCATCCATAAATGCAATTCTCTTATATTGGTTATGGTGCCACATTGTATGCAATGAATCTCTATAAAAAAAAAAAAAAATACCTATGTTCTTTTACCGAGACTCAACTGTTTGAACTGTGCCATTAGATGTGGCTACTGAGGAGACCTGCTCCAACTTAGTCAAAGTGGATGTGATCTAGCTGTGTGAATATGTGGTGAGCCCCACATTTAGACAGTGTAACAGTGACGAGACAAGAGAGAGGACGGAGCACTTTGACTTACTTTTTCCTCTCTTTGTCCCTCTTGAGTGTGGTGGAGCCCCCTGCCTGCTGAGCCTGGGACTGCAGGAGCTCAGCAGCGGTCTTCTTCTGCTTGAAGGTGTTGAGCTCATCGTCCAGGGACTTCTTCTTGTCCTCCAGCTTCTTCTTCTCATCCTGGTGCAGCTTCTTCAGACGATCAAACTTCTCATGCAGCTGCACAGAGAGGTTGATAGAGTTATTTTCATCCATTGCATACAGGAATAAATAACATTGAAACCACATTTCAGTTTTTAATTCTTATTCTACAAGTAAAGACTTAGTCCGGTCATGTTGCTCATTCAGCTTAATATATATTATGCTTTCAGTTTAACATGCAACATTGCAATACATAACTTAACATTCTTTATTCATAATGGGTTAAGGCCATAGGCCTTAGTTATTCATTATTGGCTGACTCATTCACAATGCTACACACACTACTGCCTCAGCAGAAACAGACAGAATTTAGCTCAAAGTTCTGGCTGAAACCTGAAACAGCCACCGCAAGCCCTAGAGACATCCATACTGACCTCCTTCTCTGCCTCCTTCAGCTCGGCCTCTTTCTCCTTCACTCGCTGCACAAACATCTGCCGCATCTCCTCCTCCTTCTTCTGAAGCTCCCCCATAAACTCGTTCCTCTTGGCCTCATACGTCTCCTGCAGACTGCACAGTCAACACAAGGAGACTTCACATGCCATAGTCACACCATATCGCAGCGTATACAACTTCAAAAAACATTCTTCACAGTAACATGAAACTTGCTGAGCAGATCTGAGATACAGCAGTAAACTACTACTTTAAGTATAAAAGTAGTATCTATCTAGTATATAAACTATCCATCTATCTATCTATCTAAAAAGGTAGGGCCCGCAGAGCGCAGTTTTACACATTACGCTGACCCTCACCTGAAGGGCTTGCTATCAGGGTCCGTGTCTTTGAAGCCCATCTCCTCCAGCTTGCAGCGGCGGTAGAGCTCGTAGTGGCGCGTGTGCGTCTGCTCCCGCAGGTCCTCCATGTTCACCCGGATCAGCATCTCCCGCAGCTTCACGAAATCACAGTGATTCTCGTTCTCCACTGCCAACAGCAACAGGACCACACAGCCATTTAACACGCAGCTTTGCACAAACAATAAGTTAAGGGCTCTGTGCACTAGCTTACTTGAAGTCGGCAAACCAGTTTCCTGTTGGTTGATATCGCTGTCAACAAGTATCTGAAGAGGAGTGCTTCAGTTGTACCAAAATGTGTGCTCACCGAAAAATCCTTCCCTTCTTATTTTGTGCAGCCACAGCACGTAGACTGGCGTTTTTAGGAAAAAGGTGGAAGCTAAAATCGATTTTAGAACGACTTGAAGCCGAGAGGCACACAGCAGAGCTCCTTAGAGCCGCCCACGGACATCAAGACTTGCGTACATTGTATTTCTTACCTTATTGGTACAACTAAAGCACTCATCTTCAAGTTCTTGTTGACAGCCATGTCAACAAACCCGGAACTGGTTTGCCGACTTAAAGTAAGCTAGTGCACAGAGTCCATAGTCATAACTATAAGTTCAGGCAATCCATCAGATAGTTTGCGATCATTGGGATGGATATGCCATAGATATGTATTTATGCCAAAATGCATACATGCTAAAAATGTATTAGCCTACCCAAGAGCTACAAGCATAAATATGTTTCCACAGCTAAATAAGTTAACTGTTAACTGATTTGAGGGTAACTAATGCATGTGTTGAATGAATGGTTTGTACCTTCATAGCAATACCTTTTCTAGCCCCAATATCTACAGTATACTCTCTCACACACAAATGCATACACAAACATAAACATACACTAGAACTCAATAATGCAGATAAGCTCCATTCATGTACTCTTAGGAGGTCGATTACTTTGCCCAGTATGTGACTCTGTGTTCGCCCACGTGCACAGCCCCATGGCGCCATGTGGTCACTGAAAAGGAGCCACTGCACAATGTCAGAGACGGCCCCAGGCTAACACTATTGTATTTATGCTCCATGGAGCTACAACTGCCCTGGTCTCAGGACACCCACCCCCCAGTGCAGTGCATGCACTGAGTGAGGAAGGGGTGACTGAAGTGAGGGAGTGAGAGAGGGAGAGAGAGTAAAGGAGAAGGAGAGAGAGAGAGAGAGAGAGAGAGAGAGAGAGAGAGAGAGAGAGAGAGAGAGCGAGAGAGAGAGAGAGAGAGCTGTGACAGACAGAATAAGGGAAATGAGGGCAGAGCATCTTTGCGAGCAATGACTCAGGCAACTGTTTCTATTCTTGGAATGTAAACTGCAAGCGCACCCTGGAGCAGCTCTGGCCCACATCTGGCCCTGTTCTGGCTGGACTCCGCTCCAGTCCGCCTCCATCAGGGGCATGGGTATTAGCCATCTGCCATATGAGCGGGGGCATCTACCCAACAGTGTTTCCATGTTCACAGACTGGATAAATCTTTCAAATCAATGTGTTCACATGTAGCATGTGTGCTTGGTCTATTTATGTAGCACTCAATGGAACAGCTCTGTCACTGGCGGAGCTTTTGACACAAGTGGGCGTGGAGGGGGAATGAAAAAAAGAGAAGTTGTTTAAAAGATGTTACAGCAATATCTCGTCTTTGGGAGTGGAACCAGCCTCACATATTTTGTGTGAGGCCATGGAGCCACGGGTCATGGTCGGAGAGGGCGGGAGGCAACCGTCTCATTTCCTCTACAGGACGTGACCACTGCTTACCCTGCACTGTCCCCCAGGGGTACTGCCTCGCTCTCACCATCTTGTTCCCAATCTTCACTTCCTCAGTGCTGCCCACAACAGCGAATGGTAAATGGCCCTGTAGAAAACAGACATTGACTCAGAAAAAAACACACACACACAAACACACACACACACACACACTATCTGGCAGAGGAATGTTGACATCAGGAAGTACATGAGACATGATAACCTTGTCAGCCACTTTCATTAAACATTATCTAGGAGTGACTTACAGACCAACACTGGGTCTGGCTCACAAAGAGCCCTTATATTAAAACTTGTTTGAAAAGTTGTTTCTGTTGACAAGAGATAGAGGAGGATGCTAATACCATCTTCACACTAACACCATGGAAGCTTGCAAAATGGCATCCACCCAGCAGCTAATGAGATACAGGCACAGGGATCTTTCATCAGAGAGGAAGTGCGTGTCATGTGTGTCCCAGACACAAGGCCAGGCTCAGTGACAGCCCACGAGAACAGAGCAGCTAAGCAGGAAGGCTAAGAATACTTCTTATCTGAGTCTGAGGGGACTTGTGCTCTTCTTCCAAGGCTCATGACCTTGTGTTAGGTTAGCTATGCAGAAGAGAGGTGTCAGGCCTTGAGGAACTGATGGGTTTCACAGCGCTGTGTGTCCATTCATGTGTCTCATGCTCATGGCCTGCACACAGAGTCGTTTGTGGGGCCCAGTTGAGGGCTTTTCCCACGCAAAACACTTCCTGGAGTGAGAATGATTCCCACTGCATTCCTCTCTCTTTGTGGTGCCATTTCCTGAATGAGGTCCACAGCAGAGGAACTAGACACCAGATGGGGTCTCTCCCAGTCTGCCCAGTGAACTCTGCCATACAGACTACAAACTCAGTGATAACTGCAGTGAGCGGAATGACTTTCACTATACTACAATATACCATATGATGCTACAGTATATTACAAGAAGAATAGATCTGACAATACTTCTTGCTGTGAAATGCTAGATACATAGATACAGTTATGAATAAGAGAGTCTTACATTCATGGTGGAGTTGATCTCAGCCACTGTCTCATCATCTGTGGGGAATTGGTAAATCTGGACTCCATTGCTGACCAGCTCACTTGTAATCTTGATCTTAAATTTGGTGAGCTCACTCTTGGAAATGGCATCTGATTTAGCAATGATGGGGATGATGTTGACCTAGAGATGAGAGTTTTGTGTTAATGACAGTCAATAGACATTGATCCAAAAAGATTTAATGAATGAAGGGAAATGAAACTCATCAATACCAATACAGATGTCTAAATGTGTAATAATAACCAGTAAAATGATCTAAGACTATCTACACACATTCAGGTAGATCTATTTTCTGAGTTACAGTGACATTTCTTTTGGACTTAAAATTCTGTAAGTACATTTAAGTATGTCTTGTTTGCAAGTAACATTAGAGGATCATGTTCTCAGATGACAGTTCTTTGAGAGAGTGACCAATCCATGCAAATCATTTGTTTAAGGTTTTTTCAGCATTTGTTGGCAATTTAGGATCCCAAGTGTAAAACAAATGGATAAAAAGTTGCAGCACTAATATATTTCTGGAAAATACTGGGAAGAATTCCATCATTGTAAATCCAGAAGTATTTGTTTTCTTTTCAGAACAGCTTGATGCAACATGTTTTTTTTTTTAGCAAAACATCTGACAGTCCAACACGAATTGTTTACACAGAGCCACTGAACTCAAATACATCCACTATCTCTAGCCTATACATTTGCCTGACATTCTACACTGGCAGACTGATGGTGATTTAGGGTGTGATGTGACTTCAGTATGCTGCTGCAGCTCTCCTGCTCTTGTGGGCAGACCATTAAAACTGAACGGGAGCGTCTCCGAGAATGCTAAGGAACATCTGGCCCAGCCCTGATATAAATAGACCCTGAGATCCACTCTTCATGCCTCACTGAATGATCTAGCTAACAAAAATATCACTTGAAAACCGTTGTCTCTTTTAAAACCCCTTGAGGGTTGCTTGTAACTCAAGGAAAACACTGTTTTCCACTACACACAGTCAATGAGAGGGATAGAGTCAGTGTTGCTCTAGCATGAATAATTCTTCCCATCTTTCACAAGTGCCTTGAATAATTGGATGCATTATATAATAATAAAGAATCACAAATATTTAAACTGCAAAGAAAAGTGCACATCTTATAGAGCAAGACAATGCTGTCAACGACTAACATGCAATAACCTCCAAGTGTTATTTGTACATCAATTGCCTGCAAATGAGATAACTAGTATGGATGCTATCTATAGCACTGGAATCCCATCTAGCACACATTCTCCTCTTGAAGCTTTTAGACCAGCATACAGTGGACATTCCAACCCACACAAGCCTTTCAAACAAAGGCTGCTTTTCCACACCACCCACTATTCTCCACACCACCCATCCACTACTCTCCACACCTCCACACCACACCCACCCACTACTCTCCACACCACCCACCCACTACTCTCTAGGCCCCCTGAAGAGCCAAGCAGCTGGTGGTGAGGGGCAACCTGAGGTTAGTGTCTGTGGAGACGTGTGTGCTGTGTACACAGGAGGGCTTTTTTAAAGCATGTTTTGTTCTGGCTTTATTGTATTAGGACAGGCAGCTAGTGAGCACAGCTGCTCTACTAAGAGGTGGGTTGGCCCTTTCGTTCAGCTCTAGAGAGTCTCTGCAAACATAGGCCCTTGGGACGGACCAGGAGGCTGACCACCGCCGCTGACCACCGCAGCCCAAAACCATTGGAACCACAGTGGAGCCACTCATCTGTGCACCTGTTTCTGCACCACACTAAAGCCCTGCTTGATACCACTATAAGGGTTTTATGACCCATACAAAATGCATTTGAGTTCGACAGCACCACTCTGACCTTTACACGCATTTCATGAGGCTCCAAATCAACTCTCCCTTTAGTGAAGTGAATGGAGCATATCTAGATACCTAGACTCGATCACAGCAAACCAATTTCAAGGATAACTGAGTGTAAAATTACAAGTGTTCACACACCCCTCGAAAGGCCACCACAGCAGGACAGTATGGACATGTTCTCACTTAAGCACTCACCTTGCTGTCCAGCTTTTTCATGGTGACAAGATCCAGAGATTTGAGCGAGTGTCCCGTGGGAGAGATGAAATACAGACAGGTATGGATACGCGTGTCATGGTAGCTGTGGAGGGTGCGCTTGATTTTGAGCTCCTCCTGGAGGTAGGCCTCAAACTGGGTGTCAATGAACTCCACGATAGGCTTGTAACTGGAAAACAAAAATGGTACATGCTATTAGACTAAAGAATATTTGCTCTGGATGCAAAGAACTTTTTAAAGTGGATCATTGGGTATCATCTAATTATAGGGCTCTAGCCAGAGAATTAATAATTATTATGAAGTGTCAAAATATTTATTCAAAAATGTCATACTTGGTACAGTTCCCTCCACTGAAAGGGAAAAATGATTATGGTTTGGATTTCTCCACTGCAGGCATCTCTATGTTGCACATAGAGGTATTGGATTGCAAGATGGAGATGTGTCTTTGGCAGGGGAAATAGTGACAGCTCATCCAAGAGGCTAGTTGGCATAGCAACAATAGGCTAGTGTAAGGAATCTGCTGAGAGTTTAGAACAGGCACTCACTGGGGGGGGGGGAATCAGACAGAACTCCAGGAGCTTGGGGGAAGAAATCAAGTTATGGTCTTTGAAGAAAAAAACGAAAATAAACAGGGCAAAGTAGGAAGGAACAGAGCCACCCATCTCTGCATAAAGGCCAAGAGGAAAAGGTTTCCTTTTTTTCTTGGCTGTCAGAATGCTCCAGGATAGCTATTATTCATCACCATGAAATAACATTGTTATTCTACACTGACAGGAGCAACCTAAAACATGGATGGCAGAGTGGGCAGAGTCATGCCCCAAGGCTAGGTGAAGCTCAAGCACTGAGTCAAGGTTGGTCTCTTGACATGATCTCCTCTCTAATCTCCTTCTGGATATAGATCAAGTGTCAAAGCAAGGGGAAAGGAGTAAGGTGTAGTAATATTAGGAGATGTTTATTGCAATATGGTGAAAATGAAACCGAAAGTCCTAAGTCCTAGTCCTAATCTTTCCGCAACACCTATAAATAATTTCCTGTGTTTTGTACAAAGCTGTCTTAGAGTGAATTCAATAACTAGGTCATTTTTGGTCTGTCAGAATGACAGCGTACAACAGAAACATCACCCAAGACATCTACAAAAAGATAATAGAACTCAAAACATCCAGAAGTCTCTTTCACCTGTCCTCCTTGTTGATTTGGTCTCCAAAGCCGACGGTGTTGACCACGTTCAGCTTGAGGCGCACGTTGCTCTCCTGCAGCTCGTAGGTGTTGGACTTGAGCTGCACCCCGGGCTGGTTGTGCTGCATGGGCTCCCCCTCAAACTTGGTGTTGAACAGGGTATCCATGAGGGTGGACTTCCCCAGGCCTGTCTCTCCTAGCACACATGAGACACATCAAAGACTCAGCATACCACCCAAACAATAGCACACTGGCTGCCCTTAGCATGAGAGCCAATTGTTGAGTATGTTTTTTGTTGACACAATAAGCCAACTTCTTCACATTCTACAAATGCACTAAAAAAAATGCACATTCAGTCAGATCTAGTGGCTAATTCCTTCGCTCCTCCTGACTCAAGCACTTCAGTCTTAAAGAGAGATCTTCGCTATGACCAGAATGTTCATTTTAGAGAAGCCTTATGCACCCCAACTTCATAACTTTAGCTATGATCATGTGTTACCTCAGTTACTTTTGAGGGACAAGACAACCTCTGAATGCAAACAAAAGACCTGAAGCTTCAAAATGGACACAAAGCCACAATTAACCTGTCCATCACCTTGATTAGATAAGAGTCCATGTGACATCATAATGCACAGCATGGCCATGGTGAGGCAGCAGAATGTCTGCCATTAATGTAATATTGCAGAGTAGGAAATGGCAACACCACCGATTGATTCACAGATCAACCAGTGCACAATGACAAGCTCACACTGACCACTGGCTGCAGACTTCTGAGTGAGTCATTAGTCTCTCTGTCTCAGATGAGTCTTGTGCATTTGACATGCAGAGCATGCCTGCAGTATACTGCCCTTACACTGAATTGGCCTTTCATGGCAAAAAGTATACTTGATGCTGAGCGAAAGATGGGACGGTCCTGCTCTTGGTTAGTCTGTCCCTTCCTGTTTACCCAAATCCACTTCAGGTCAATGTCAAGTAGCTGCTTCGCTTTTGTCCTAGCTTGGACTTGGCTGGCCTGCAACATCTCCCTTGGCAGAGTTTCAAGCTTCTAAAAGGAGCGGTTCTGATATAAGACGGCTGCATAAACATCCCCTTACAAATCACACAAAACAGGAGGCCTAATGGAGACAAACGGTATAACTTCTTGAGGCCTCAAGCATGAGGTTTACCATCATGGCTCCACACACAACACGACCACAGTTCAATGATTCAAGCCTCAAAAGCTGAACTCAACGGTGGGTCTAAGCTTGGCTAAACACAAAACTTTAGTCATGTGTTGTTTTCTTTTGCACAGGAAACATGTTTACACAGTCTACAGGGTCATTTTTAGGCCAGCAACTTACAGATAAATCTGATCATGGCTAATGAGGATCTTTTTAGCAATCTGTAGTGCCAGAACAAAAGACAAAGACCACAGTCTTACTTTCTAACTTCCAAAGAAGTAAACATCTCACAACTACATCTCATGATGCTTAAGATCAACACTGTCAAAAGGCAGATTGAAACAGGAAACACAAATACCTTTCTTTGAAACTGCATGACTATCAGTCAATTTACTGACAACATAGAATTTATCACGTGCAAAAGCAAGGAAACAGAGGCAAAACACAAGAATCTGTTTAGCCACATGCAAAAGAAGACAATACATTGTTCTGAACGGCTTCTCAGACCAGACTGAAGTTTGAGACTGACATAACATTTTGTTACAGTAAATAGACTTGACCAGTCAGCTAATATAAGTGGGTCAAAGAGTTGCTGGAGCATTTAAAGATGAATGGCCTGGCAAACATTCAGGTGTATGATCAGCATTTTGCCTCCAGGGAAAAGGGGGAGAGCTATATGATATACTCACCAACGCAGAGGATGTTGAAGCAGAAGCCATGACTGACTGACTTGTTGACCAGCTGGTCTGGCATGCTATCGAAGCCAACATGGCCGGCGAGAGGAACAGCACGGGCACCTTCTCCCTACATTGTGAGAAAAACATACATTACATCAGGTCTTCAGGTCACAGGCAGTGGGCTAGTGCACAGGGACCTAAGAATTATAATACAGCATGGTACTTCACTGTAGTGACAAATGTCTGATCCACATGAAGTGAACAGGAGATGGCATCAAACACATGCATGTCTGAATTGTGCATAACTAATGAAACATAAAACATTACAAACTTCTTTAAAACAAGAAAAAGTCAGACTGAACAAATATCATGTGGTACTTCACTGCAAACAAAGTAGCTTATACCATGCAACCTGAAACAACAATATGGAACTGAGGTGCAGACTTCCTGTTTCCTGTTGGCTTTGTATTTCAACGTCTGCAGCTTGCCGTTTAAAACCACATTGGACATATATGGACATGATAGACAAATTAAACATTGTTTAGCCTATAGAAAACAAACTATGGGTTAATTCAGTTATTAGATAAATGCTGCTTGACAAGAAGAAGCAACTCCTATGTAAAGGAAGGGTGGGGACGTTGAAGGCTGGTTTAAGTATTCAAAGGTCTATCACTGAAAAATCACAATTTATATTTATCCATTTACATACAGCCACCATTCTATTTCCTGGAAGTTAAGAACCTACCTCTAAAACTTTCCTGTGAGCCAACTACAGCCAGGAGGACATTGTCACAAGGACGGTTAAGTGTTTAAATTAAACTAGTAGTAGGCCTAGTATACACAGACAGAAAACCTTGTTTACTGGGCAAACACATCTCAGCTGCTAGGCATGTGTTACATTCCAAAATCTGAAGTCCTTCTTGAGATGAAGGATGAAACAACAGATCCGTTTCCATTCATGCTTGCTACTACAGCATATTACAGACGAAGACTAGGAAAAAATACGTTGAGTAGATTAAGAACCCATCTGAGAACACTGAATTTAGACTAAGCTATGAGGGCCGCCTGGATAGGTCCGTTACGCCCATACAAACGGATCGTGGAACGTTAGCTTCTTTATTATAGGATTGGTATTAAGTCAAGGCACACATGTCAGCACTGCTAAAGTTTAGTACATTGACCACTTAATTTAAGCTACCATTCACTCATAAGTTTTCACCTTTTATTAACAGCCGAATTCGACAACGCCCAGCATGCTAACTGGACGGAACCATGTAACAATGCAATGTAGCGGAATCACACACGGCACTCGTGCAAGATGATTGTGCGCGCGTTCAAATGGCATATTCACATATAGTGAGTAACAGAGCACCAAACGAACCGTTTTCAATGTCCAGTTGGGATAAACTAACCAATAAAATAGGCAAAAGTGAAATGTGATTTAAACAGGAAATCTACGCGCAACACGATGAATAGGCTATGGTTGGTAGTGCATAAAATGGAAAGAAAAAAGATAGCCAGGGCCAGGATAGGCCTAGCCTACTTAATAAACCCACAATTACTATCCGTAAAAAAACAAAATACGATCGACCTAGGAATTACCACATATTTGCATAGCATAGCCTATATTGTGGATAGACTTAACGTGAACGACGAAGGATCTAGGATGGTGACTTTTTTTAAATCATGGCCTTCATGCAGGTTATTTTTGATTTTTTTTTTTTAACGCATTAATGTAACACAAATGTCCGTGGAAATGCTTATTTTTATTTTACTCACCGCTTGTCGAGCTATCTCAGTGGCCGCCATGGTTTCTCTCCTGATGGGGACCCTGAACAGGAAACTGCATAGCACAAGCCGCAAGAGCGAGACTAGAGGGGAATTCATACACCATAGAAAGTACCATTTTATGCACCCAATACCCAATAGGCTTAATGACTAATATTTGACTGTAGTCTGTCAAAAAAAGCATTCTATATTTTGTTCATACATCCGATAAGATATCCCATCTGACTTGCAAACATAAAACACGATAAACAACATAATAGACCTACACGTTTCTGTATCGTTTCACGACAGCCCCCTTTTCTGCACTTGGTTCCTTCCGCGTAGTAAAGAACATAGAAAAAGAATCAATGGGGAATTATCATTACTGATGGAATACTAGCCAACATAATCCGTCCAGGCCTATTTTTGTTTAGGCCTATACATTGTGTAGTTGACTCTCCTTTATGTTCAAGTTTTTTGTGCAATTGTCATTATTGCTATGGTATAGCCTAGGCCTTCTCAAGAGGCCAACTTTAAGGACCCACTCAATTTTTGTTTTTTGTTTTATAGCCAAACTATCAAACTTTTGTGCAAAGCCTTTATAACTTGTTGGGGTAAATGTGATGATCATCCAGACACACACACACACACACACGCCAGAGCCAGACAGTAGGCTACCTAAGTAAATTTACTTGTATGATCTGTACTTTACTTGAGTATTAATATTTTGGGAAACTTGTTCCTTTTCCTCATTACATTTGAAAGACAAATGCTGTACTTTTGACTCAACTACATTTTAAATATGAGAAGTGCTTGTTACTTTTAAGCACATTTGAAATTGTTCTTTAAATGCAATAATGTGATAGACCAAATTGAAGCACATTTTTTTCAATAGTTCAGTTTGAACTTGGCTGTGGCAATGATCGGGACATCAGATTGTTCATCAGAACATCATCCATGATTAGGGTGAAGTTGGAATAATAATAATAATAATAATAATAATAATAATACATTTTATTTAAAGCGCCTTTCATGACACCCAAGGTCACTTCACAAACAAATTATATTAGACAATCACCTGCTAATCACCACATAGCTAGATCTTTCTATCATTAAAAAGTAAATAAACTACTATATCTTGTTAAACATTTGGCGGGGAAAATGTTTTAGATTTGTAGACGGAATGAATACAGTCTAAAGTGTATTATTACATCCATTTTAACGGTTGCAAAGTTATGAAAATAGGTAAAATGTTGATGTAAGGAACTGGTCTGTTCAAGTACACTCTGTTCCATATTTTGACAGTACACTTTAATGCAGTGCGCTATGTGCACTGTGTTCTTCCTCGCATGCATGAATTTCAACAGGATAGTGTCGTTTCTGGTGCATTTTGGGGATGGCCAATACTAAATTCAATCAGATTCATAGCCTACATCCTGATGTGTTGATATTGAGGCAATGATTTCATGCAAAGGCTTGGGCTTCAGGGCCTACTGACCCCTTGGGCTCCTGGGCCCGGTAGGCCCGTGCAGTAATCCATCCCTGGTTGAGGGTGAGAAGTGTCCAGCACTTCACACTCAACTTTTTGACTGTTATGAGTGCAGCATCCGGGTACTTGCAGCGCACTTCTTCTCGTCATAATTATCAGTGTGACGTATGCACTCAAATTAGGTATTGAGTAAGCTACGTGAATTGGAACACCGTGCTAATGACCAACTAAAGGATGTACTGTATTCCCTATGATTGTCTAAATAAACATTACATTACAATACATTAAAGAGTTAAGTAAAGTACAATTTTGACTTAAAAACTTTCACTTGTGCTGGAGTAATATTTGACAAGGTGTATTTCACTTAAGTAAAGGTATTTTGTAAAAATAACAACGCTCTACCGCACACTGTTGACTTTTACTCGATTTTATTCAGAGCGATCAATGCATTTCGCATACAGCGTCAGGTTCGCTCAGGCAGGCTCACGCACCTGAGCGAACCTGACGCTGTATGCGAAACGCATTGTTCGCTCTGAATAAAATTGAGTAAAAGTCAACAGTGTGCAATAGAGCGTTCTTATTTGTTCCTGCAATCTACCTGCACCTAACCAGGCTGTGCGTTGATCTTGGTTTCATTTGGAATAAAGGTATGTTGTACTTTGTCCACCTCTGTCACACACACACACGCCTGTCATGATAGCTGAACAGTCAGACACTTCTTTGGTTTTATTAGGGCCTGAACACCTAGGTGCGAAGCCCTATTGTTTTTGTAAGGATTCTTCTTCTTCTTCTTCTTCACTTTTTTTAGGACATGACTTTGCCTTTTTTGAGTTGGTTCCCATGGTCAAAAACGCAGGAAATTTGGTATACACGTCAGTCGTAGCCCCAGGTGTGGCCCACAGACTCCATAGCGCCCCCTTATGTCATTGAGCTTCATGGTCGACATATAGTTTCAGCTACACAGACTAAATTTGGTAGGTGTGTGGGGCTCTCAAAGACAAACAACTTTGGTATGTACATTGCATTAGCTACGCCCAACAGGAACTGAGGTAATTGGGATTTTGTGTGTTTGGACACATGGCCAATTTTAACATACTCCTCCTATACCAGGGGTCTCCAACACGGTGCCCGCGGGCACCAGGTATCCTGCGGGACACCTATGAGGCACCCGCAGCACACTTTCTAAAAATAGCCAACAACTCGCCTGCAGATCACGCTCTACAACATCCTCCATTGTGACATTGTCCATCTGTAACATTAACTTGATATTGGTGATACCTTACAAATTGTTGCTGGATTAAATTTTTGCCTTTGGCTCCGAATCCCTTTCCCATTTAATCAACAACAACGGAAGCGGAGCGCATACACGCTGCTCACACGCATAGACAGTAAAAGAAAAAAAAGCTTGCTGGTGTAGCCTAGCCTGACGTAGCCATACTCAATTCTAGTCAGAATATGAGTCTGATACTGCTCCATTGGGACGTAATTATGGGGCGTGTTTCAACCGATACAAGGGGGAAATGCCTCTTGTGTTGCCCCCTGCAGGTAACGCCCAGAACCTAGTCAACGTCAGCCGTTTCTCAGACGTAACCCCAGGCCTAGGCAGTTAAGACCCACGATACCCCCTTGAGGTTATTGAAGATAGCAGGGACCTACTGTCGAGCGAAGTCGAACGTCTTCCCTCTGCGGCGCAGATAACCTATTACTCCTATTTTAAATATCCCCCTTGGAAGTTGATCAGGCTTCCGTGGTGGATTTATTGAGATGTTTATGAAATAAGGAGCGACTACGCCTAGGTCTCGAACAGTTGGCTAACGTGCGAAGATGTTTGACCCTAGAATTTATCTAGAGACACAGGTTATAGGCTACTTCTTGCTCAGGTTTTATAAGGATGGAGATTTTATTACCGTCCAACAGTAGGCTACTGAAGTCCAACTAACCCAAGTCTTAGACAGAGCAGATGAATAACCACAGAAGAGTCAAGTTATCTTACCCTCCTGCTGGAATTCGTAGAAAAAACAAGAAAAGACACAAATACTGCTTGAAGAATTGGATGCCAAGGTTAAATGAGTTCTTTACTTTTCAGCACTTTGGTGATGTTACAAAATGCAGCGTAATATCCACTTGCAGGTTACATTGTTGTAGAAAATGGAAAAAGAGTAAATCCACAAAATAGGAAAATAGTAAATCCACAAATGGAGAAGAGATTACAATAAAAATAGTAAATCCACAAATAGAGAAAAAGAGAATATAAGAAAAAAGAGTAAGTCCTCAAAAAAGGGAAAAAAATCCGCTGATAGTCGTTCTGCAGTCTCTCACTGTCGGAGTAGCAGTGCGATCCCGGCAACAGGTGGTGCGGAGTTACGATCCGCGGCTTCAGCCTGGCACGAAGTTCCAACACTTTGCTTCTCAACGACTTTCGGAGGACGAATTCTAACAACCACACGCGACATCATAAAGCAAAAACCCAACGAGTTGAAGGAAGGAAAAAAAGAAGCAGCAGCCCCGATCGTTTAGTTCGAGTCCTATTTATACTAGGTAGACTTGACCTCCCCCACACATTCCTAAGGCAAATCAATCCTACTTTCCCACGACAGTTTAGAATCTTCTAGAAGTTCCCACGATAGCTGGGAAAATTCTCACTGTAGCTGGGAATATTCTCATGGTAGCTGGGAATATAGCTGGGAATATCCTCACAATAGCTAATACATTCTAGAAGTCACTGATCTTAACCAACAATTTAAGATGACACACATTATCATACTTCTCCGGGTTACATTTCGGAGATGCTACATTACATTCAGGTTTACAGATAGTTTACAGAGGTTACACAAACAGTTTACATTCAATGACAATTATAACAATGTGACACATTACATTTACAACATATACTTTTACAGTCATCAAGAGAGTTCGGTTACATTCTTACAGGTTACCAACACTTATGGCATTACAATGCAATCGGAGTACATTCATTTAAACAGTTTTGAGACATACAATTCTCTAAGTACATAATTCCCTAAACTTTACAATGTCAGGCTACTAAAGTACTTGTATTGATACACTTCATTTATCGCACTTTATTATTTATTATGAGGTCATTGTTTGCAGTTATGGTTCATTTTCCATTCTTTAATTCACATTCAATACTCAAGTATTTCTGAGGTCAGGGTAATCTGGTTTAGTAATCCAGCACATTGTTCAACATCTGTTTCAGCACATTCATTCACTTCCACGCTTTCAGGTGAACTCAGTTCAAGAGTAGGTTGCAAGGTCATTGGTTTAACATTACGATTCAATTCCTGGTCAGTTTCTTTCCTAATTTGCCTAATCATATTTTCTAGGTCAAACAGATTACCTTGATAGCTAACGCTGAATCTAGCCTTTCTGCCTTTTCGCCTTGTAAGACGTATTGGTTTTGTGCTACCGCTCTGTGGTCCATATGGATGGTGTTCAGGCAACACGTCACTCTGCACTCAATTGGATAGACCTAACCAATCAGAGCAACGAAATAGCTTACCTTGAGGTGTAGGAAAAACACACAAACCATCCTTCTTCTCCACAAATGCCTTAACATTGTTTTCTGGTCTTTTGTAAAAGTTATTGTGCCGTCAATATCTCCTACAACACTCATTAGCGAAATCTAAGAGATACGTAGTAGGGTAGGTATATTAGGAAAAAACTGATAGCTTATATCCCCTCCGTTTTTAAAAATAATTCTGTAGAACACTGATATGCTACAAACATGTTATAAACAGCTGGGAAAGGCTGTTGCAAATCCCTCGAACAGGTGGTCAATCAGAGATTTCAAACCAACGAGGGAACATGCTGTTTTCCCTTGATGAAAGTGAAACCATGAGTTTTCCCACATCTCAACTTTGCCCAAAGTTTTCAGAAATAATCGTTTTCAGTGATAAAACCTCATTAATAATATGCATTTTCCATATGGGGTCTTAAAAGCCATGTCTCCTTCTAGCCACAGCGTTTTTGTTGCAAATATAGGCCTAATCTAAGCGTGCTCAGATGACGTAGACGATGCGCTGTTGCTCACCTGTCCATCATCGTAAAGCCTGATTTGATTGGTCCGCCAGATCTAGAGCGAGCATAGTTGCTCCACAACGGAGCAATGCCAGACCGAACTTCCCGACCTCAAATGTTGTGGCCAGGACTAAGTTCGGCTGGCACCCAGGCTAGGTGTAGCCAATGGAAGCATATCTTTGCGAAAGTTCTGTGGCTACTCCGTGTTTGTCCCATACGGTTTGTGCATGATTGTTCAAGGACTGAAAAACAATTGCTTTAGCTCACAGGCCTTTTCTCCTCCGTAGCCTACTGGTGCAGCAATAGCGCTGAAAATCTTGTGGCATGCATGCCATGCAATAGGACTGTGCGAGGACCTGGCGAAAAACAAAACCTTTTTTGTCAGATCATGGAGAGATTTCAGATCTGCAATAACTATAAAAGGCGTCTTCATAAGTTAGGGTGGTGTTGGTGATTGAAATGTTAAAACCGAATTGTCCACTGGAATCAGAACTTAAACAGCCTCTGAATTCTTAATGGGGGTAATGCTAAAAATTGTAACCTAAATTATTAATTGCACAAAAAGATTGATTTTTTCGTTTAAACAAATAGATTAGATTCCCCATGGAACTTTGAAATGAACAAACTGAACAAAAATTTTGGTAGTGTTGCACATTGATATTGAAGTATTGAAGAATTAGATGAAAATACAGTTGCTTAATATATAAAGGCTTACAGGCATACTGATAATTTAAATGTGAAAATCACATAGGCCTATTATTTAGGAGAATTACCCTCGCAAAAAAGGGTTGAAGGTCTGTTTGTTTCAAATAACCCTCCATATGATTTCAGGTCCTTCAGGTAGGAGACTGTCCTAGACGATTTGTCAGATTCAAGTGAAATTTGGCAAACATGATGCCAAGATGTTGCCGATGTTAAATTGTGAAGGGATTTTTGATATGTTGTAATATGTTGAAATAGTGAAATAATTTTTATGATTTTCTCGCCACATAAACAGGAAATGTGTATCAGTCGCAGTGCATTGAATGAATGGTCTAAAAACTTCCACCACCTGGCCAAGCTGGAAATGTGCCAGAAATTGGCAATGCCTTAACTGATTGATTTGAAACTTCATAAAATATTGGATATAATTATTGTGATGATATTCATTTGTGTATTGCACATGCCTAGGTTAGCTCCACCATCTGGCCAAGCAGGAAATGTGCCAAATATTTTCAATGCTTTGGGTTGATCTGAAACTTTACAAAATATTGGATATCATGATTGTGATGATATTCACATGTGTAATTCACATGCCTAGCATAGCACCACCATCTGGCCAAGCAGGAAATGTGCCAGAAATGTTCTATTCTAGCCAGGTTGCAAATGCTTAAGCATAATGACTATTGATACATCCCAAGTTGTGCTTCTATAACAAACTGATGAGTGAAAAACACCAGACCCAAGGCTACTATTCCTAATTCCTCCTATACCACCCTTAAAATAATTGTCAAATAATTATTCAAGTTGTAATGACATTTCCAGTCAAATAGGCTACCATTGAAAGAAAAAAAGATTAATAATGAGATTAAAGCCTAAAAACAAGAATATGATCAACTGAGACAGCAGTAAAGACTAAAGTTATCCAGATCAGGCTTCCAAAGATATGGCACAACACTGACTTTATTCCATCCAAATAAAATGCAGGATTCAACTGGGGAGAGATGGATTTAGTTAGCCTGGCCACGCCAATCTAGATCTTCTTTCATGAAAGATACCAGTCTGGAACAGATCGTTTGGCGAATTACCTGTCCAATCAGCGATGAGAGGAGATGACTAATTTTGAAATCGAAAGTGGCTGTGGTAAACAGTAGTAGCTACACCTGCAAACATCAAAAATTGCAGTCGGTAGAATTAGTAAATGTACAGCAAATGCAGGGCCACATTCCTGACTGCTAATGCTGTTTATTGCCAATTTGTAAAGTTTAGGCGAAGTAGGAAGTAACACTGAATCCCTGATCAATGTGATTGGTTAGGCTGGACCAATGATTTCAAAGTTGTATGTCTACGCCTGTCACCATGCAGTGTTGGTTTCCCAATCGTGACTGACCAGACTCTATTCACTTTGTGAATGAGTTTGGTTTACCAGTCGGATTTAGCTCAGCTATCTGCAAAACTTTCCTCAACACTGCAGCTGTGGCCTTGTCGTAGACCACACACATACAGTTGTGGCTGAACTTGTTCAGAAGTCTCATTCAGAGCTACAGCTGATTTGTTACAATGGTAGGCTACAATGATAAAATTATATATTTGATGTCAGTGATTGCACTAATGGTCATCAAACTGTTAGGTAAAGGATCCCATCATTTTTGTCAAAGCCATTTTCATTTGTTTTATTATATAAAATATTCTGTTGAATAGAAAGTCAAAAGTCTAACTTACAAAAAAAAAAATCAAAGAAAATGTTACTGTTTTTCATGTAGGCCTACATATTTTGACAATGGCCAAAATAATTAGGCTTTACAACACCTGTGATAATGACATAGAATATAATGTTTGAAGAATTACATTTAGGACTACCAAAACATTATTGGCAGCTTATTTATGGATAAAGCATAAGACAAGTAATTGTGCTATGAAATGAAAGTGAATAAACCAGGAACTGTAATTGTTTTGTACCTCCGTTTTATTGGTCAACCATCGGAATAGGCGCTTGGCTTGATAGCACTGTTGAGCGTTGTCATAAGGATTAGGGTTGAACTTTGTATCAGTAGGCTAACTCTTGAGTGGACTTTAGGGGAGGGAACAGTCAGACAAGGGAAGCCAGTGTAGACTACGGAACACTCGTTTTCGTTAACTTTTATTTAGAAACATCAGAGATGTTGAATTTGAAGAAAAAATAAAATCTGTCTCATTATTGGATAACATGGTCTGCACCTTGGTGTTGGAAAATAAAACCCATTGTTTTCTACGCGCTATTACGCACATGACGTAGCCTAGCAGGTGAGTAGCCTGTCAATTCTTAGGTAAGTGTAAATAAACTGGTAGCCTACTTTTAGGCTACTGTAACTGTAGCCAACAGGCAGTAGCTTTTAGGGTTAAAGCAAAAGGATTAAATAAAAGTTCATAAAGTTTTTATAAAATGCCAAACCAAAAAGAGGAACATCAGTCGTGTTTGCTGAGGAGAAAAGGAACTAATGACAGAATGTTGTGTGCGCACTTTTTTTTGGCACGGGCTGTGTATTGGATCTAATAACCTGCCATGCTGAATTTGCAGGGCTTGACAAACATTGCATTGTCATGAAACTAACTATCTTAGTTATGGAAAAAAATGGTGACAAATTAGGCTGACACTTCTTACACTTTTATTTGCCTAAAAATGTCATGTATTCTCCCTTTTCAGGGTCTGACAAGACCAATTGAAGGACAGGGATTTTCTTCTTCTCAGCCAGGCTAGGCTGTATTTTGCCCTTAAGAAGTTGAGATACTCCCGGAAGAGTTAAACAAGATGTGTGACAAAAGCAGCAATGTCTCTGGACATGAAGACGTTATCAGGTCTGAGACTCATTTGAACTCTCCAAAGGGCGGAGCAGCATCACCTCCTGTCAGTAAACACCCAAATGGTGATGGAATGAACTGTACCTCCTCCTCCTCCAACTTTAAAGCGCCAAGCCAGTTTCTCGAAAGCCTGAGTGCGCGACCACTCCCCGGAGCCTTGAGCGTGTCCACACGCAGATCGAGACTTCAGAGACAGCAGGAGATATGTGAACCAGGCAGCGTCTCACAGACTTTATCAGTGGAGACATCTACCAAGGGAAGCATCACACCTGTCATGCGTAAAAAATACCTGAAAGAATTATTTCTGAATAACGGTTTGCATAGCGGCTTTGGTAGTATCCTGCTGTCTTCAAGAACTTCATATGCGTCATCGGGAGGCTACGAGGAGAATGATCCATCCTATGCTGAAGGAGGTAATTACATTTCATGGGCTCTTGATCCTATGGAGCACGCATGGATTTTGTCTGTTGTTGATGGAAACCTTGAGACAATAATGACCTATCTCTCTTCGGATCTGACTCTTCTGACTAGAAAAGACTTTGTCAGCGGTTTCACTGCTCTCCACTGGTTAGCTAAGTATGGGAAAGATGAAACGATCATTAAACTATTGAAGTATGCAGAAGAAGAGGGCTGTCATGTAGACGTCAACTTGAAAGGTAGCGGGGGTCTAACGCCGCTTCATGTGGCTGCTATGCACAGTCAGTTTATGGTGGTGAAAATCTTAGTCGGAGCTTTTGGTGCAAAAATCGATATCATGGACTACAATGGACGGAGAGCGTGGCAATATCTTAAGTGCACCGCCCCGATAGAGATGAAGGAGCTACTGGGAGCCTGGGATGACGAGCACGCAAGCGTTGGGGGCCAAAACGCGAACAACAACAGCTCGGGAGCAGCAGAGGTGATAAATAATGCAACTAGCAAGGAGGAGGAACCAATGGATACTTTTGACAGGAGAAATGGTGGCTGGCGGTTCCGATCCTTCAAAAAGTTTTTTTCTCCGCTTTTCGTTTTTGTTAATAAAGATAAGGCAGACTGACATGAGGAGGGGTGGTGGCTGTAAATCCAAATGTGAGAGGTTTTATATTGATACATTTTGAAACATTAAAGATTAAGCTCAATCATTACAAATATTTTTTTGTATTGAACAGAGATGCGTGGGTAGCCTATGTGGTTATTGTACTTGCACTATACACTTATGCATTTTACTCAGTACATTTAGAGGAATGCCTCAAAATGCAGAGTTGTCATAGTGGTGTATGGAGTTCTAACAATTATGTGGTCTTGAACAGGACAGCTCCTAATGCACATTCAAAGGTCATAAGGGCCTTTTGATCAGGCTCAGTTTGGTCAGCATCGTTTCACATATGTTCAAGCCAACACTACACTGGTACTCAAGTGGATGCTAGCACATGAGTTCTGATTAAACATCTTAACACTTGCAGATGTACTTATGATTAGATGAATGAAACACGTCCCATGGTTTGGGCATCATAATGTCATGCTTTCTTCCACAAGTTCCAGTCCACAACTTATAGAAGATGGTCCTGAAACATCTACCCATCACATTACACTCCACTCTTGCTCACTCCTAAATCCTGTTGACATTCAAAGGCCTTTATAACCTTTGCCCATCATGCTCACCACAATGGGAGCAAAGGCCTTTTCCGATGCTGCACCCAAACAGTGGAACTCCCCACACATACACGCTCTCGATTCCATCCCAATACAAAACCGCTCTTAATCGACCTTTTCAATATAGCTTATGGACTTTAATGTGCTTTTTACCATCTTTTTTTTTTTATTTGTGTGCGCTGATTATTTTCCACTGTTTATGTAAAGCGGCATTGGATGCTTTGAAAGGCACTATGTAACAAATAAAATGTATTATAATCAACGTTTCTATGCACCCAATCAGCTATAAATAGGACTATGTGCATGGGACATAAAAACAATCAGACCAGGAGCAATTCTCTGGATTTAGACCCAGAGTTGTCAACAGCAGCTTCACAGGGCACAGCTCATGTTAGATCTGAGTGTGTGCAGGGCTGTCTATTCCAGACCTCGATAACCAAAAAAACCCTACATCTACAGTAAGAGGCACATCAGAAGTTCTGTTCTTATAACAAATGTTTTATTGTTTCAACAGCATAACCCTACTATCTGTACAAAGAGACCGCTGTTCCAGATGCCATGGCCTCCCTCCAGGGGTTGAGTTGGTGGTCTTGCAGAGGGTTCGGGAGATGCCAAGAGAGTCAAGGGCCACAGAATTACAGGCCTAACTTTGTCCTCCTCCAGTGTCTCCTCTTGGAATTGTACCTAGCAACCAAACAAAACCTCTTAGTGAGCACATCCATAACATGACAATTGCAGGTGTCCACATAATGAACTTAGAAGCAGACATCTTAAAGCAAGCATCAAATCACTCAAATACAGAGGTAGAAAGTTCCACAATACCAGTAACCCATACATAAATTCATCTTGCACATGGTCTCTCTGACGAGCTCATAGTAAATCATTCATATGCAGGTCAGAGAGGGATAGCACATGCAGGTCAGAGAGGGATAACACATCCACACCTTGTAATGGTGTTCTAAAGCACAGGTCAGATGCAGAAATGTTAACACAGCCATAAGGAGAATTGTCAGTACTTAAGAGCATCCCTGCCACTTCAGTGACCAGGAAAAACAACCTCTTAAGTAATGTAAACTTTCCTCTCAGCAGGATTATGGCAGTACTCCCACAAAATGAAGCACTGTAATTGCAACCTGCTTTACCATCATGTCATGCTAGTTAGTTTGCCTTATGTCACCACAATTGGGCAGCGTGCTGATGTAAACATAACCAAAGTCGACTTTGATATCGTGTCAAGTCGTTCGATTATCATACATCGCACGTCGACTCCAGTCTTACGTTCATAACTAAACACACGCGAAGACAGCGATCACAATAAAGAGCCTACCTGATCTTGTTGCCAGTTTTCATTCTGATCCACTGAGGAATTGGCCTGTTCTGCTTCTGCTTCTTAGCAAGAAAGCGCTTGATCCTGTACGTCTTATGGGACGACTGAGACACAAACACAGGGCAGTAGCCAAAATGTTACATTTAACAGAAGCAAGGCACCATCAATTTAATGCAAATGTGAAAACAAACTCAATGGACCGCATGTTTGCATTACAGAAGGGAACTAATTTAGAATATTGAACTTCCGTTGAATGCTAACAGGCTAACACTAGAAAATACACTAGTTGTACTCGTTACTTAATCGCAATAAGCACATATTTGAAAACCAATCGTGGAAAACAAACAAGTCGTACACATATCTTGTCTTAAACTCCTCAATTTTTGAAGATGTTTATAGATTTTCTACTCACCATCAGGGAACCTCTGTCTTGTCACCACAATGGCGGAGGCTGAAGAGAGAGAACCATGGGAAATCGCCGTGTTGTATATCCGCATTTTGGGGCGGGGCCAGAAAACGACATGTCTGTTGCACAGACAGCGACACCTACGGGATCTTTTGCCTTGCAATGAGCAACTTCGACTGATTGCTTGCTTGATTAATTGTTGGAAGTACAAACATAACAACACAGTCATCAGGGTTAACTTATTTGGACTAGCTGGTGAATTGAGGAGTTAGCCTCCTCTACCTCTTCAACTGAATGACAGATTGTGTTTTCAGCATTTTCAATTCTTTCCTGCCTTACATAATTCCTGCTCTGTGGTCCAAACGTCTTAATTTAGATGTAACTGTCTATGCTTTTAATCATTGTCCACTAATGTTTCCTTTGGACCGTTTTAGTGTGTTCATTGCATTGGCCAGTCAAATTGCTCTCTGAAACTAGAAAGTCTTTAACTAGCCTACTGATTAGATTTGTTTGGTGGACAGCTGCTAATGGATCAGTAAGGTTGTGATGCTCCTATCCACCCTAACAGTTGTGGTAAAAACCTGTGTGTAGGCTACTGCCATTCTGTCAAGGATGTGGTGCACACCTGTGTAAGCTATCATCAGAAACAGTATCTTTGACATCATTCTTGTCTGTTTCTGGTATGGAATAGACTTAGAACAACACTCTTTCATTTTACTGGAAAGACCTCTTTCTGAGCATCTAAACAACTCCAGAACGACTGCAGTCCCAGATGCTCAAGTATCCCGAAGTTTCATCACTTCCTTAAATAGCCAAACTGTCTTCAGCAGCAAAATACATGATTGCTATAGGGTTTTCTAATGGGGGATTATCTTCGTAAGCATTATAATCAAGGACTAGCTACCATATGCCATTGACACATTTGAGTGATGAGTGGTGGCAGCAAATTACAGCTGTATTCCTTAATCTACCACTTTTGGCTGTAACCATCACAATATAAACAATGTTATTTTATGTGACTTTTGTTATTTAAATAGAAAAAGTGATTTTTCCTTACTGAACAGAATTTACTTTGAACAAAAACATTTATATGGATCTCTTCCATATTTATGTTTATCACCCAATACAATTTCCTTTTTATGACATCCACATACCACAATGATGTTCAATGCTTTATTTAAAGAAAACAAAAAACAGTTTTGTATTTTACAAGAACGTAGCAATTAAAAAAGCAAAATATAAGGATCTCTTAAACCTGTCATCGTGTGAATTACAGGCAGGTCAGGGTATAAGGAAATTACGAGCGTGAACAAGTTTGGGGCTTGTTATGGTGCAGCACTGTTTGCACATGAGCAATACCTCATTTTGCAAGGGCAGAGTAGGCCACAGGTACTAGCCTGATAGTTTGCATCCAAGATGTCAGCTTTGAAATATTGACTTTAGTAATAGGAGTCATTGCTTTCTGAAAATACACAGAGAATAATTGTGAGAATAGGGTAAAAACTGAAAGTTGCTAATTGTGACAAGCCTTTGGGAGGCAAAGTAAAGTTGACAACAAAAGTCTAATGTAATACTGAGGAACTGACTCCAAGCCTTCCTCTTGCATTACTAAACAGGGTTGTGCTCTAAGCTTACAGAAAAACATTTTGAACTCACTGTGTGGCTGTATGATGCAGCAATTTTGGCTGTGTATAAACATTAAGGTCACTTCTGAGCCGACCTGGTTAAATGACTTTGGTTTTTCTCTTTCCTAAACCAAGACTGAGCTATATCCATCTTTAATGGACTGCATTTTCCCCTAGCCTCTCACTGACACAATTAAGAGTGGTTCATCCAGGCACTTGAGGGCCCACCCATCTTTGTCTTCTTTCCAAAAATGGAACGAGAGTATGAGGAACTGCACAGTCCTGGAGGCGTCATCTGCACCCAACATCCCATTGCAATACCCTTTGCACCCAAGCAAGAGCCTCTCTCCTGGGCCAACAGGCCGAGCGGTGCTGGATCCAAGCCTGCTCACTCCTCGCCCTTCTCCTGGGTGTTCTTGCCATCACCATCAGCCTTCTTATTGGCCACATGAGCGTCGCCTGACGGCCCACTGGTCCGGTTGCGGCTCCTGGCACCCGGCTGGTAGAGCTGAATGGCAGGCCGGTCCTGAGGGCACAGAGAGGATTGTTCAAGTGACAAACACACGGTATGAGCGGGAAGAAGGCTTCCTCTGCAGTGATTCTGCTCTACATATTGTAGGTTACAAAGAGAGTAAACTCAAGTATGCATGCTTGGCAGTATGTTGCAACCCCCAGATCAATGTACTAGAATCGCTGTTGTTTGAAATGGCACATTGCAGCATCACTGTGCTTTACGGTCATGTAATATGTAATGTGACAAATAATGTAACAAATTATAGCAACATAATGAAAATATGTCTAAATTAACAATCACAAAATAATCATAGATTGATTGACATTTCATCTTTGACACTGAAAATGAGGCTAATGGATTTGTCTTGGTTTGAGGTTTTGTTTATGAGGAACATTACCTTGTTCCTCAGCCGCTCTCTTTTGTTGCTTTCCTCCTTTTTGTGGTCTTTAGATGTTTTTTCAGGTTTATCTGCATGACTGGAGGATTCCCCACTGTTTTCATTCCTCCTTTTCTCCCAACGCTCTTTCCTTCCTTCCTCCTCTCGCTTTTTGAAGGTGTTCTCTCCATCATGACGCTCTCTCCTCCTACGCCGGTCCTCATCTTGTCGTCTGATACGCTCCTTTTCTTTCAGGCGGCGTTCGCGATCTCGTTCCCGATCTCTATCCGCATCCCGATCTCTGTAGTCTTTGCGGCCATCTTCATCTAACCTTCAAAGACAAAACAGATTTTTTTTCCCTACCCAACAAAAAAAAAAGTGATGTGGGCTGACAAAGTAGTTTGTACTAATTTAGTTGATGTCCACCTTGAAAAACATTGTTATTCATACGAGGAAAAAAGTCCATGGCACTCGTGTAACATTTTAAAAGATGCGTTGGATATTTTTCTAATCTTTTTGATGACAGAAAATGAGAAGGGTATAAAATCCTGTCAAGAGCAGAAGGGTGCAAGTTGCACAATCACAAAAACACAATCCTCTTTTTATGTTGGTTATCAAGTACATCAGTTTGACCCATTCATACAATTTTGAGAGCTCACTTTCTTGGCCTGTCCTCACGGTTTTCCCCATTCTGGCGCTTCTTCATGTCAGAGCTTCCAGGACCCCGCTCCTCCTTCTGCTTCTCTCGCTCGGCCTTCTTCCCCTTCTCTTTTGGCTTCTCAGCCTCACCTTCATCAGCTTTCTCAGGTTTCTTAAGGAGCTGTGAAACAAAGACAGAAGATTTTAACAATACCAGGGTATTCCTCCAACTTAAATTCAAGACTTTTTTTTAATACCACTTTGAATTAAATTTAATACCAACTTCTCGTACCCATTTTCACCGATTTTTTGCCTTCTAAAGGCCAAACTGAATGAGCCATTTTTGAAGAGGTCATAGGCCTTATGGAGACTTATTAGCATATACTAGAGTAAGCACGATAAGATATGCATATTTGTTGGAACATGTTTTAACCTGCAGCCTAGGCTACTTGCAGATTGTGCTAGTTTGTTTAACTAACCATGTTTTGAAAACAGTGTTCACATTACATGTTAAACTGTGTCCTGTAGGAAGGAATATTTCAGATGAGGCTATTTTGAAAGACTACAGCATGCCAATCATCATTGCTTTTGTCTTTGAATGGCACATGCCAGTTAAGGAGCAATTCATCTTTTATTCACATAGTCTTTACTATACTGAAGAAGTTCTCTGTTAAAGTTGTCTGAATTTGCTCCACCTTTTCCCAATTTAATTTGTTGAAACTTCATGTATTCTTCATCACAGAAACTCGCTGTAACTTATAGGCTACAGTTGAACACAGTAGCCCACATCGGAACGCAAAAACGGTAACATGAGGCTAGCGGTCTTTAATATTAATAACGTTCACAACATTAGAAGAAAACATACTGCTACATTGCTATTCTAATTTACGTTTTGAATATTTAACTCTCAAAGTTTTCAACTATCCCACCCGTGTCATCCCTATCTTTCCAGCTGACATTTCAGATGTACCTGCGCTTGCACACACTTTCACTCTAGAATGGCGTGAATGACTGAGGGATGAGAACCGTGAACACAAGTTTTAAAACAACATATTTCCCCCTTGGACTCTACAATATCATGGAAAGGAAAAAATAAGACCTTGTGAATGAAATGTAAGACTTTTTCAATACTTTTTAAGATCCCGCGAGTAACATGAATAAGGCACACGAGAGGCTTTAATCATCACGATCATCATCATCCATGCATGCATCCTGATACTGGACCATATACACACAGACATGTTGTGGTGCGCTCATATACCTTGATCTTGGGTTCTTCTTTGGACTGTTCTTTGTCCTTTTCAGCGGCTCTCTCTCCTTTTTTAAATTTTTCAGCATCCTTCCGTTTCCGTCTGTCCTCTTCTCTCCACTTGCGTCGTTCCTCATCCCGCAAGCGCTTTCGCTCCAGCTCCCTCCTTCTCCGCTCTTCTTTCTTCTCCTCCCTTATTCTCTGAAGAAATGAGGCAGTTGTTGAACAATGAAAATAACAGTGTCTACTTTTGTTCAGAGACTATGAAATCAAGTCTGAAACTATGAAATCAAGTCTGAAACTATGAAATCAAGTCTTCTTAGGGCGTTTTACGACCAACAGAGAACACGTTCTTGAACCGGTTTCATTCAGAATTATTTGAACCTATTGTTCCAGTGTGTTGCATGCTTAAACAAAAGTTAGTGATATGCATTAACGGGAGGATGATATGACCGTTGTCCCGTAAAAACAGCAGAAATGATCTGTGTAAAATGCTGGTTAACGTCAGCAGCGTAGTGCTAGTTGAGTAGTTCTGTTTACTCATTTCCATTGATATTGAGTAAATATTTGATATTGTTGATATTGACACTAAAACACAATTCTCCCCTCTGAATAACAGAATGACACGCCCACTCCGGTTTTTGATTCAAGCTCCGAAACTAAAGTACCACGTTCCAAACCGTTGTTTGTTTGGTCGAACTCCGAATGGTTCAAATGTTGGTTTGCGAATGGGAACAGAACTGGTTCTCTGTCGGTGGAAAAGGGCTATCAGAGAAAGAGTTTTACCTGTTTATTCTTCAGGAAATCCAAGAGAGGTGTGGTCTTCTTGGCTGATAAAGGAAATGGATAGACAAAATAAAAGTGTAAGGTTTAAGTGTTTTTAAGTGTTAAACTTAAACACAGACAATAGTATACTTACCAATAAGTTCTTTCGTTTTAGCCTCTATCTCCTCAAGCAGAGTCTCTGGTGTAGATGTCAGCTTTTCATCATCTCCATTGTAAAACTCCAGGAACTTCTTGTAATCACCATCTGTGCATCAGAACAAGTGTGGCTAATATGAGACTGAGTTTGATTGAGATAGTCTCATAATAGTGATAACAGTACAAGCTCATAAAAGGTAACCTTCTTCAATTGTTCCACTTTTGGCATCCCTTTTCTTGCTCCTCCTTTTGGCAATTTTCTGGAATGGTGCAAACTCCACAACTGCTGGATACTCCTGACCTGTGTCAAATATATAACTATGTATACTTATCTGCACTCTTTAATGTGATGGTAGTAGTAGTAAAATTATGCTAATAAAAGAAAAATAACTTTCAACAAGAGGATAGCATAAGCCTACTGCATGTAGCTGTAAATGTGGATATTTTTCACAGACATATCATAACATGGGATTTTGACAGGATGTATGAATGATGTCTTGGGGTTTCATACAGCCTCACCTCTGCTGTCGATAAAGACATATCCATCAAATCGATCTCGGAAGAGTACGATATCATCTTGATTCTTGAAATTTAGATAGGCTCTTGAGAAGAGGTGCGGGTAAAGGCTTAAAGGGTAGAAAATGCCATGAGTCAGACCTCTAATACCAGGTGCCAAAATTACAAATAACACTAGAACCAGAATAGCTTACCTGGTGTCGTTAGAAAAGAATTCAAGGTAGTCAACTTCAGGTAATGGTTGCAGTTGCTCTTCTAATTCCTCCTTTGTTAAACTTGGTGGGAGACGTCGGATGACAATCTTGACACAAATACAAATACAAACACTAGTCACTCAAAAAACGTTTACACAATGTTCTCACACTGCCCTCTTTGATCCATTTTTGTTCAACTATAATTATCTTATGTTAAGCTGGAAGAGCGTTGGGAAAATCATGAAAATTATATAGCTAAAGTTAACACGTTAAAATTATTCCACGACATTATGCAAGTTATGCATCGACCAACTCGCTTGGCCAGCTAATGTTAGCTACGACTATGTCCGTTTTTACTGTCACATTAAAAGAGCCGTATAAACAACACACAAAGCATCACGAATTAATATCTAAAGAAATAAAACACATACATATCTATATCTCACTGCATACCTAACCTCGAATTTAAACAGTATTCCTCCCAATGAGATCGCTGAAATACGTTACACTACAGTTAGCTCACTATGCTAGCTATGTATGGATGGTTGACCTAGCTAACATTGATAACGTTAGATAACTTTGTTGTCGAGTCCGAAATGAATTGCCCATACAACCACACAAACTGTAACAGTAAATTCTGCTTTAACGTTTGTATGTCTGGAATCCAAGAGTAGATGGTATCAGTTTTGAAAAAGAAGTCGTAGACAGACAGGCATTTGTTATTATCGGTTGGTAAGATAAGCTAATGTTAACGTTACCAACTTTGCTAATGTTGACTTACCTTGGTCATTGCTTCCTTTTTGTCTTTACATGGCTTATCGGGCTTTTCATTTTCTTCACATTTAATATCCAATTTTTTCTCTCTAGGACGAGTATTTTCTTTGTCTTCTTTCATTATCACTCAGTCCTGTCGTCAAACTGCCCTATAACACTAATGGTGGTTAGTTATTAACAGGTGCTCAACTTGTGTTGTGTTGCTACTGAATAACGTTACTCCCCTTCTCAACTTTCCTCCTGACAACAGCATGCTAGGTTGAGCCAGAGGGTTGAACAGAAGTTGTCAAAAATAAGTTAAATCTCTCTCTAAACAAGCAATGGTGGTAGAAATCTGAAGGACAAGAGCAATTACATATTGATACATATTGTTATGTATTGGTATGTATTAAATAGCCACATTTTCCAGGGTCAAGAAAATAACTAACTTTTGACCAATGTGTCGTAGTTTGGGATTTCGTGAATGGGTGTCATATTATCATCATATATATGAATTGTCGTATTTATCTATGGGTTGGATGGTCTTGTTTGGATTAATAAAACAAATGTTTAATTTATCATTAAGTGGTGGACATTTCTTGTGTTATTATGAACTCAGACTCATCTGAAAAGCGTCTCTCTCTTCTGTCCGGGGGCCTTTAGCATTCTAGTCAACCAGTAGGTGGCGCCATCAAACAAAGCGCTGCAAAACACAAACAGGATGTTGAGAGACATTTCGGAAGTACTATAGTGGAATGACCTGACCGACGACTTGTCCCGTCGGGGAGACATCTTGAGTTTAAAGCTATCAAACAGAAAATAACATTATACGTGCTGTATATTTTACGTTGCGACCATGTGGTATGAAATAATACCGGGGTTCGCAGTTATGACTGTTTGTCTGATGGTCCCTGGCATTGCTACGAACTATATCCACAAATTCACTAATGGTGGCAAGGTGAGTGCAGATGTTGATAGCTACCCTACTGCTAATGTTTCCTTGCCCTCTTCACATATTACGAACCTTAGTCATGTTGACTGGCTACATTAAGATTTCTGTATATCACAACCTTCAAAAGTTGTCTTTAGCCTTCAAATGCTGTGTATAGATAGCATGTCGTGCCCTGTTAGACACGGTTAGCTTGCAGAGCATACGACGGTACAGCCTGTGGTCATACTTGGTAACGTTAGCGTAACCAACCAGAGAATGTTTTGGCTTAAGCTAGTTGTAAAGGCTCTGGTTATTGTTCACTTGATTAATTTGACAGAATGATAGCAGCCAAGTTAATGTGCTAACGTTACTGTTATTCTTAACGTGAATTGTCAATAGGAGAAAAGAATCGCCCGGACTCCTTATCAGTGGCATTTAATGGAAAGGGACAAGCGGGTGTCTGGAACAGGACAGTATTACCATTCTAAGGTTTGTCCACCAACGTGGTCTACTTTGTTGATTAATGTGAATTCGTATATCCGTGTGGATGGCTCATGTTATCATTGTTCCCATACAGGGTCTTGAAAACATTCACTGAAGTACGTGGACCCCCTCCACCACGAAAGGATGTAAAGTTGTGCAGAGCAATTGTATAAAATAAAGTTGTGTTAATGTATATGAGGTGTCCTTGTCCTTCAATATTTTGTAATAATTAATGTTAGCCTTTATTTCTGTTTCACTTATGTTCCTGCAGTCCAATCTGCCACTGTGATATGCGAAGAATAAATATAAATGTCCAGGCTGTGGTATACTTTTTAGAAAGGATAACCCTAAATGGGTATAGTATAGCCATGTAATAGCCTTCTAATATAGTATAGCCCTCTAATATAGCCATCTGTCACTATCAAGGGTATTTTATGCTCTCTGGCCATGAACCATAAAACCAGTGTAGAGTAGGAGGAACTCCAATTTATAGAGAAGGCAAGACGAGCACTCCTGATGTGTTGCAGATCAACAGCAGTCCATGCCTCCAGCAAAAACAGCACTTCAACATGGGCTGTGCACCCTCTAAGACACCTGACATTATAGCCTCATCAGCACCACTTCCTGGAGATTCTTCTGACATGGACACCTGTTCTACAGTCGTGTCCTGCCGGGGGATTTCATCACTGACTCATGAGACAAGCCTACCGGGATCAACAGTTCTGCAGGCTGCATCTCTTACTGGTGAGAGCTTACAGAATGCATGAGCTGAACATTACTTGGCTATGCAGATATCGGACATTTGTTATTGTTAGTTTCTCTGATCATTTAGATTAGCAGTTATTCAAGGTTCAAGGATGGTTTGTTCCATAGCAGCTGGGATGTTATTGCCAAGTTCTTCCCTCCTAAAGTGTCACAGACTATCATGTATCCAGGCAGCCGATATCTAGGCCAAGGTAGTTAATCCACATATGAAATCTTCTGCCTGCACAGGATGTTTGCTTGTACTTTTGGACTATGGTGTGTGTTCCCATCACATTAGTTCTGCTCAACTGCTATGCTGAGCATCACATATGTGACAGCTTCAGCACACATTTAAAAAGCCACAGGAAACAAGAAAGGAACAAGTTCAAACATGTTTTTGATTGGCAAAATATGTCAAAAGTAAATTGTTGATCAGTTGAAATAATATCCTAATATTTCATTGATGGTGAGACTTTACTGATGGAGCCCTATATGCTGTTTACATATTGTACAAGATTGATTATATGTTCTATAATTTTGTTCAGTTGTCGGCGCTGAGAATTTAATCCAGTCTGTGAGTCCATCCCTGACCATCCCTGGGCCTGAGCCCTGGCTGAGAGACCTGGAAAACAAAGCCAACGATTCAGCACTAACAACAGTTTCAGAGGTTCGAGTGAAACATGCAGAATTCAGAAGGACCTAACTGGTGCAGTGATAATCCAACCAAGAGCCTTTCTCATTTCTGCAGTTATCCCATTTCCATTATTGTGTGAATCCATAGAACACATTTAAAGGCTTCACTTATTGTCTATTGATTGAAATCCCCTGTACATGTCTATCCATGACATATTTAACCTGCGTACAATGGCAGTGTGGCTGTCTGTTGAAATCATGTATCCATGGTTGAAATTCTGTTAACGCAAGTTTATGTTTCTGATAAATTTAGCAGAGATGCAGTTGGCATCGCCGGTGGTAATATCAGAATTAACATAAGATGAGAAAATCTAACTTTATATGGATGTACTTTTAATTTGCTGGACCAGGAAATGGCTCATCTGCATTCAGATGTTAAAATCATATCCACACAAACTGATATTGTAAGCTGATATTGTGAATAAAGTCCAACACAGTAGGCTACAGAGTACACAATAAAGACAAACCTCAAAAGACGTGTGCTTTTTAATACAGCATATTATCCCAAGATTCTTCAGGGGGCATCATGCAGGTCTAATGATGCATACTTTAAACTGCAGAGATATGACTGCATAGAAGGATGGGGCTGGTGTCATGACATTGTCACGGAATAGGTTAGAGGATGCGTATCCATAGTTCAGGTTATCTTGATACAGGGGATAAAAGCTACAGAGCTACTTTGAATAGAATAACATTTAAGACACATAGCTACAACAATAAAATAACATTTACGTTACACTGCAGAGGAGATTATAACTAGGAATTACAGCAGTAGAATAAAATTTAAGCTACAGAACTACTTTGAATAAAATAACATTTAAGCTAGAGTGCAGAGGAGACTGCAGAATTACCACTGCATCTGTCAATACTAGGATAGGAGTGACTATTTTAAGAACTAGTCAAAGTATTGTAGGAGGAGAAGTGGTCGAAGAGGAGATAGAGAAGGGAAGTGGAGAGGAAGGAAGAAAGGGAAGAGCATGGTAAGTGTGTATAAGGTGTGTGAGGTTTTAATAAGCGCTATAGAGGAGGGATTCTTGGAAGAGTAGTGTCTTTAAGAGTTTTTTTGAAGACAGAGAGACGGACGCCCCTGCTTTGGTGGGTCTTGGAGGATTGTTCCACTATCGGGGGATCACAGATAAAAAAAAGTCTGGATTGCCGTGGGTGCAGGAGTAGCAGTGCCAGACGATGTTCCTTGGAGGAGCGCAGCGGCTGAGGGGTAACAAGCTTATGAGAGCACTTAAGTTAGTGGGTGTAGACCCAGAAATCACTCCGTATGCAAGCATTAGTGACTTGAATTAGATGCAGCCTGCTAGCGGAAGCCAGTGGAGCTCAATGAACAGTGGGATAACACACCCTTTTTGGTTTATTGAAAACCAGATGGGCCGCAGCATTCTGGCAAGTGGATTCCGTTACTGACCCACGAGATGACCCAAGGCGACGCACCGGACAAACCCAAAGCCATGCACTATGCTGACCACATTATGCAAGCCTATGGGTGTGTGTGTGTGTGAGAGAGAGAGGGAGACAGAGAGGGGAAATGTTTTATTTTTAAAATTTATTTTTTAAATTATTGGAGTACATGAGAAGGGAAGGCGTTCCTGTAGCATCTCTCTCCAAATGGTGCCCTTTAACTGACAGGGCACTGCACAGGTCAAAATGTGGAAGTGATTCCGTGAGAGAAATTCTGTGATTTGTTTGGATGCTGCCCTTTATATAGCCTTAGAGAGGAAATGTAGGAGAAACCAGGCGATAGTTCTCCACCTGAGTGGGAGCAAAAGGAGGCTTTTTAAAGTTATCTGTATATTACCATGTCATCATAAAATAAATCAACGCCTAGTTATAATATGCTACTCATCCCCTAAGACCAGGGGATTTGTGAGGATGGTTAACCATCGCTTCATGGTCATCATCAATTAATTAATTATGATGCTAAATTGACATTGAGTGATGAGGCAAAAGATGTTTTTTTCACCAAAATGTTTATTAAATCCAAAATACTTTTTTCTTCAGAGACAAAACCCCCTCTAATACACTTTCCCATTAAAAAAAAAAAACAGATACTGTATTTGTCTACACTCTGCAGTTACAAGTGTGTATTACAGTTGGCCTAATGAATACGGATCAATAAAGAGTCAAAGAACATTTATTTCAGTACATCTTTAAAGACTGCCTTTGAAAGCTATTAACAAAATGTACACATTTAATAATGCAGGTACCCCATACTACAATTTACTGTCCTGCACATATGCAATTAAAATACAAAAGAAATCACAAAACAACTGCATTTATTTCTGCTCTTTGCCCTTTGTCTTTCTATACACCATTTCTCTGAAGCTGGACAGAATCTTGCTCTCTCTCTTCCTTCTCTCCTCCTGGTTGAAAGATGCCAGGGCTCTCTTCTCATCAGCACTGTAGATCTGATTTTCCTTTCTCAGACGCACAGCCTCCATACGACGATGTCTGAGGAATTAAATGGGATGTCATTTCATAGTCAACATCAGCAAGACAAAAATGTCAAAATCCCAAGCATGATTATAAATAACTTGCAGTCCACTATCACACCCACAACCACAACTAAACAAATATGGCTGTACCTGCTACCGCTCATCACATAACCAGATTTTTCATAAGAAGCAATTTCATCGCTGGTCAGTCCGATTTCACCTCTTCTTGGGATACGCTTTCCTGCCTTCACATATTCTGCCATGGCTGCACCTTCACCTGGCAGCAGGGCATGTCCAAAGCTAATACGGAGAGGAGGAACAACACGTCAATGATGTTAAAGGAAACTTTAATCCTCAACTTTCAACCATAGTTCATAAGAATCATGTTCAAACACGTGAGAATAGACCCAGAAAGGATATTATCATCACCTAATCAGTCTCATCAGACGTGTGGTGCTGTGCACATGCCAAACTACTCACTCTAGGGGTTTGTCATCCTGGGACAGGTGGGTGAGTGGAGTCTCGGGGCCCACAATGTTTTCAGTCTTCTCCACCCAGAGATCTTCATTAACGTCCTCCTCCTCATCGGACTGGTCACTGCTCGAGCTGCTTGATTCTTTGCGACTTTTCTTGGCCTTCTTCTTCTTGGACTTCCTCCTGGAGGAAGAATCAATTGTATAGTTTTATATGAAATCTTCAATTACCCTGTTTGCCAATACCATGCAGGAAAATACCATCAAAAACACAACATCTTGTATAACTCAAGGTATCTATATACTTTTTGCTTTTCTTCTTCTTTTTCTTCTTTTTCGCTTCTTCTTCTGCAAAAAAAAAAAAAACGTATTAAAAAAAGCTCTGAATAAATTGAATTCAAGGGATGAATTCATCGGTAAATGTCTAATTGAGTGCCTGTCGCATTAAGACGTTTGAGGGAACCATTGCAATTGTAACACAGTTGAAAGGCTGCTGATGTGTGGATGCAATTCATAACGTTTTCTACATAGTTAAAATAAAGGTTCGTACTTCTCCATTTACATCGGGATTTTGCAAACATTCAGTGTCAGAGTCAATAAAATGAGCCCTTCAACGAAATTGACAAGCAGCTGTAAGTAGGCTAAGCATGCTAAATTCGACATCCAAACAGTATTCTAACGTTAGCTTTGAGATACTGCTTGATTTCATAACTTAACTTAGTCTCTTCAATATAGCCTACTATGTTGTGATAAGATCTTAGTAGAGTTCACTTCAATGCAGCAGTTTTGAACAAATTTGCGCAGCATGGTCACGATGCTAAGCGGATTTAATAGCAATTTAGCCAGACGTCTTCTATGCAATGCTTCTATGTGGCAACAACAATCCTTCAACAATCGTGAATATTTTGTTAAATGCACATGCAGAGGAGTGGCAGCGGGCTACGAGAGAGAGCGGGGCGGGGCAAGGAAAGGCTGCGTGCGTAAAAAGCGCAGCTCAATGGCAATGCAAGGATTGGACCTTATATTTAATTTAAATTAAATTAAATTAAACATAGAAAATTAATCTGTGGCGGCCGATTTTTATTTCGTGGCGCCCCGCCACAGATTAGTCAATGTATGGGAAACACTGTGCCTACATATTGTAAAATATTGCTTTTAAATATATCCATGTTTATTGTAAGCAGACAGAACGGCAAAAGGTGTACCTAACTAATTGCTCCCCCCACAAAAAACATCTGAATTAAATCTTCCTAGGAAGGCCATATCACTACCTGCCCCTGTATATTCTGTCATTATATCTAACCAAGTGTCTAGATCTGGGTTCATGGTCTTGGCTTCACTTTGCAACATTGTGCTGTGCTGTGTGTGGAACAGAGCTACCATAACTCTGATGTAATATCCAGAATAAATAACTACTCTTTTGCAAGCCAGCCTCAAGTTTTACCTGCTCTAGCTACATTGGATCTATTCTGGATCAACTCGGTGTCTCCATTTGGAATTAAGGAGGTGGTTTTTAATAGCATCCTTCAGTACCTTCTGAATCACTCTCTGATTCACTGTCCTCAGAGTGTTTTCTGCTTTTCTTCTTCTTTGACTTCTTTGACTTCTTCTTCTTCTTTTTCTTCTTCTCCTCTATGACAAAATCAAAATAAAAGTAATTATTTACATTGTTTTGTTGTTGCCGTTTTTGTTTGAATGCAACTGCAAGTAAAAGCACCTCCAATGATGAGATCATGTGTCATGACACATATAGCACCCTCCAAATTTACAGGTCACATATGTTTTGGTTCACTGACCTGCTGGATCATCCGATCGTGACACACTTTTAGTGTATTGGCAGAAACTGAGATTTGTTATTGAAGATGTTCAGGTTTTTCTTAGAGCTCATGATACCATCTCATGATACCAGAGCTCAGGTTTTTCTTAGAGCTCATGATACTTAGAGCTCATGATACTCATGCCCCCTAATCATGTCCCCAAGGTCAGTATGTGTCAATGTCTTGTGTGTGGAGCGCTTTGGGTTGCACTTTGTGCATACAAAACTGCGCTATATAAATAAAAGTTACCTACCTACCTATGAGAAGCACAACAGGTGTGCTTCACTGTCTGACACACAAAGGACATGAATTGTATTTTCCTTTACTGGGGAAAGACAGCTAGACCGTTACCAGACTTGCCAATGTGGAGAGCATAATGCACAATATTGAATATTTCATGTTCTTTTCATACCTTCAGAACTTGAGTCTGAGTTACTGTTTTTCACATCCTCTTCAACTGGGGTGTGCTCATCAGAACTATAGCAAGAACAGACATAAGTAAGTGTTTACCTCGGACAATCATTATTTTTGTAATTTTAACGTTACATCAGCACGGATGACACTTACTCTGGCTCTCTCACTCTTGGTGAATATCCCCAAACTTCTGGTGAACCCAGCTCACCAATTCGCTCACGCTCTTGCAAACGCCTGTTAGGATCAGAGCTCAAGTAAGCATGACCTGTGCCAAATTACGCTGGAGCGCAAGAAAATAATGCAACGAGGAACAGCGTGCACAATTTGTTTATACATCACCTTGCATTGAATGCCTCTTGTCGTTGGCGCTGTGCATCATCCCTGTGATCGTAATACTCAGACCTCGAGCCAGGCCCGTGCCGAGTATCTCGCTGATCAGACCAGTTAGATCGCTCTCTCGATCTGGAACGGCTACGTGAGCTAGCCGTCCGAAATCTTGGCCTACTCCTGCTTTTACGCTCTTCTTTGACAAAGTAGTTTTCGTATTTCCAGTTTTTCACCCCAGGACTTGCCTCACGAGAACTTCCACTACTTGATCGACTGTGACGCCTTCGTTTGGGACTAACGGGGTCAGAGTTTTTAGAGTCATGTTCTGGGCGATAATTCTCAGGCATCTTCGTTCAATTCTAAAATTTCAAACACAGATAACCTCTTCGGGCAAAAGTTGAAAACAGGAATAATGCGTCACGATATGAGTCGCTAGGCTAACAATTACACGATAACGTAACGTTAACGTTAGCTAGCATCTAAAATTGCGTTGGACTAACGCTAGCTAGATCTATACCTATCGTCTTAAAGATATCCAGTAATAGTTGCTGATATTTCTTTAATACCTCTCTAAATATATCCATTAAATGCACAGACCGATCACAGGTTTGTACTTCATCTTGTTACGCTAGCCTCCAGAAAAACATTCGCCATGACTGATTGGGAAAGCATGGGAATCAGGCATCAATAATCTACTAACAGGACATTCAATTCGGTCAGCAAATATGAAACTTTTATAAAACTCAAAATTTGAAAATGGCATCACTTGATGAGTGACAACTGAAGTGTAGTGACTAGTATTACATATTTATATATATATATATATATATATATATATAGCACGATTTAGATTTTATTTTACACAGCGTCATGAAGGTCAAACCAGAGAATGTCTAGTAGCCGTAGACGGGCTCTGGTCAAACCAAACTTACTTGTTCGTGACTTTTACTTTGATAAATAACTTTCCAATGTCGGTGGCTCGCCGGAAGTACGGTTGTTACCTATTTTAGTCACTCTGAAGAACAGGAAATTATTTGAACTGTTGTAAACAAACCTGAGACGGAGAAAGGAGGTTCCACATTTTACAAAAGTGGACATCCTCGTGGACTGAACGAAAGTAAAGTTCAGTTAATAAGGTGTTTATGTGCACTTATCTTTCTTAATGACAAAAGATTATCTCTGACTCTGAGGAAAGGGAAAATGTTCCGTACGATACTTCAGACGCAAAAGGTGTCCTGTCACTTGCACGAAATTGTCCTCATTCTAACATTAAAATGCTTTGAGCAACCGCGACCAGACGCGCTTAGGTAGGGGCACTGGTCTGTTCTATTTGGTCATGAATACATTGTGAGTGACAATATTATTGGCATAATTAACTTGCGTAGCACGCTTTGTCTAAACAAATCGGTATGCGACTCCTGTTGGTCATGCATTGCGTGGCAGGTTGCTCCGACTGTCTGAACAAGAAAGGAAACGTTTTGTTGTCCAAAGCAATATCACCCGAGGTCTTTTTTACGATTGGGTGACTGTAAAGTAAGCGGGCTTGGCGTTGCAGGTAAAAGATGCATTAAATCTTAACAATCATTTGTTATTTATTTCCATCCGTGTATCATTTTACCGTAATAAAATCCACGAGCTAGCTAGTAGCTAGGCCGCAGACCTGCAGACAGGATAACGTTGACTAGCAAACATTGGTGAGAGGGAACGTCTGCCTACATGCTTTGATTAAGATACAGCCATTTGGTGATTGGGGGCGAGCTAAATGTCTGACCTTGTATCATACATTATTCAAACTAACCTAAATACAGGTGTGAAAGATACCATATAAGTTGTTTTCAGTTCTTTTCCTATTGCTAGTTAGCTAGCTAGCAGCAAGCATCAGCGAAGTTTTGGTTTGAAGTCGAGGCCCGCACGGTGAACACTGATCATAAACGGATCTTTCTACGTTAACTATCGATAGTGACCTAGCTAACTTTTCCCTTAGTAAAGAAATGTCAGGTAACGTTATTCGATCAGGGTATGATATACAAATATTCCAACTCCATTGTATGAATTAACTACCGTGCCGCTGTTTGTATCAGATTAAACAGCTACACACGGTGTTAGCATAACGTTAGCTAAGAATAATTAAAGGCTAGCGTTGTTACAAGACAGTCATATCCTTCCGTCTCATACGTTGTAACGTTATGCCTTTTGAAGTTGCATGAAGTTGTCTAATGTCGGCAATTAGTAGATTAAGCAACTATCTTATTTCCATGTCCTATGACCGCAAATAGGAGCTATGAAGAGTGTCTGATTATTGTTCAGGTAGAAACATTATTATAGAAGCTCACTAATTAATCCATAAAGTAATTGCTGACCCTTGCTTTTGATTAAAAAAAACAAAACAAAAAAAACTGATGTTTGTGTTCTGGTTTGCTTTTTGCAGGGATGTCGAGCCTAAAGCTGATTTCAGCAACTGATACCCAGTTTCCTGCATCAGTGCTGAAGTCTATCAATGAACAGAGGAATAATGGATTGTTCTGTGATGTCACCATCATTGTCCAAGATCGTAAATTTAAAGCACACAAGATAATGTTGTCAGCATCCAGCACTTACTTTCGACAGCTCTTCTCTGTAGCGGGACAGGTCATTGAGTTAAATTTTATCAAGGCAGAAATATTTGAGGAGATTTTAAACTATATTTACACATCCAAAATCAGCAGAGTCCGCTCTGACAAACTCGAGGATTTGATTTCAGCTGGCCAAATTTTGGGCGTGAAGTTTATTGCAAATTTAGGTGTGCCGCTCGCTCAAGTAAAGGGCTTACCTGGGTTGTCAAAAGATGCTGAAGGCAGTGGCTCCAACTCAGAGAAAAATGAATCTGGCACAGAGAACATGCCCATTATTACTGAGTCATTTTCACTTTCTGCAGAAGAATTCAATATGTCCAAAGAGGCAGATGCAGATGATGATGTTCTCTTTGTTTCAAAATCAGAGCCTTTAAAGGCAGGTTCCAATAGGAAAACCTCAGAAATTATAGATGTGGATGCTGAGGAAGGACTCTCTAAAAAGGGAGGGAATGAGCAATCTAAGGAAGTTAATAGTGATGCCTCAAAAAAATTGGAGAGAAAGGAGAAAGATCCCATGACTGGGAAAGCAGATGGAGGGAAAGAGTCTCACCAAAATTCTCCTCTTCCCTCCCAGCGGGACCCTGTCTCCCTCTCTGGGCCCATGATGTCCCCAGACAGCATGACCAGCGTTCCCAGCTCTCCAGCAGGGTCCTCCACTCACAGCCAGCCCACCACACCAGTTCGCACAAATAGCCTCGCATCTGAGCTTCACAGCCCTCCCCTGCCTATTGATAGTAATGAAGTATTAGGAGTTCAGAAGAAGAAGGTGACCACCATACTAGAACAGTCTCCGGACAGACAGGGCAAAATTAAGCTTTCTGATGTACGGGGACCAGCTGGTGGCAAGAACAGTCCCGGCGGGAGCGCGTCCCAAACTGTTGTCACGGCTAAAAAGACAATAACGTTAGATAAAGCCTCGGAGATTGACTCGCTGTCCACAGGATGCAAAGTGTACGCCAATATTGGAGAGAACACCTATGACATTGTCCCAGTCAAAGAGGATCCCGGTGAAGGGGACTCAAGAACCGGTGTTGGCAAGAAGTCCACTGGCACAGGGGATGCTTCTAGTCTCTCACCCCGTGGCCCTAGCAAAAAGAAGGCAAAGATGGAGTCTGAAGATCATTATGAACTTATCATGGATGGCAAGACCTTCTATGTGTGCATCGTCTGCAAGCGCCCATATGTATGTCTGACGAGTCTCAGACGACATTTTAATACCCATTCCTGGGAGAAGAAGTACCCATGTCATTATTGCGACAAAGTCTTTGCCCTGGCTGAGTACAGAACAAAGCATGAAATCAGCCACACTGGTGAGCGGAGGTATCAGTGTCTGCTGTGCAATGAGACATTCATGAATTACCAACTGCTCTCCTCCCACTGTAAACAGGTCCACAACCAGGACCCATCTGGGAGAAAAGAAAAAGATGACAATGAAAACAACTTGTACCGTCTCCTGCCCTGTAAGACCCTCCAATTCAAGCCTTACTCTTATGTGTCTGAGAGCGCAGGGGGCATTCCGGTCATTAACGAGGAAGGCATCGTTCAGCACATCAATCCTGGGCGAGCACACTTTACCAACCAGGCGCTTCAGCCCTCAGGCCAGAGTAAGATTTTGAGCTGGGATGACATCTTTGTGGAGCCAGATGCTCACACAAGACCTGGGGCACATGCCCGACCCTTGGTGCACCCTCGCCCTGGTGCTAGTGTGAACGCTGAGGGCTCAGAGTTTGAGTTTGTCATACCAGAGACATACTGAGCTGAAGAGCTCAGGACCTGATCTGGGACTGGTGCCTTCCCCTTAGACTTTATTTAGGAATCATGTTTTTGGGTCCAGATTTAGCAGATTTGACTGTTCAGCAGTAGACAATTTGACATCGACATCAGACATATGCACAGTGACTGTCATATTGCTGTGTCCTCATTTTATAGTCGTTGATGTGAACTGTCTGATACAATTAACTTCATGACACAAATGTTACCAAATGCTATTAGTTAATTTGCTAAATTGCCTCTCATCCTGAGTACTGTTGACAGTTTCATACTATTGTATGGTGGGGGGGTGGGGGTTACATTGATATTCATGAATATCCCGATTTACTAATGAATCATGGCTCATTTCCCATCCACCCAACCAAGCATTTGCTTTAATCTTATTGGTGTATTGTGTATAAGTGTTTAGATTGAGACAACACAGGAATTAAACAATTTGGACATGCTGCAGTTGACCATTGCCACTGCAGCAATGTTTTTCCATTCACTTAGTGAAAATTAGGCTAATATATTTTAATTTGAAAATGTCCATCACTGATTGAGTGTTAATAAATGGAACATTGTTGTTAATGCTGAGATTTTGTAAAGATTTTGTAGAAAGACTGATGTGATGTTGCACTAAGTTCTCTAAAGAGGAAGAAAACATGTTTGTGTAGAAGAGCAGGAATGGTGCAGCAGAGTGTCAAAGTGAGAAATGGCTTCCAGCTCTGAGGTGTAGGGTGGGTTAGATGCTCTTGTATTTAAACTCATTTGGATGAGATGTATGAGGTAAGGGATAATGGGTATAATGTAAATGTATTTTTTGGCATTTATTCCAGTGATGAAGTCTGTCCCCTTTCATTGTAGACCAAAATTATGCTATATGCTGGTCATATGTCCCACTGTAACAGTACATCTAATTAGCTTGTTGGAGGCCAAAAGCTGCTTTCTTTACAGTTCTATTCGAGAGAGGTTATGCCTTGAATTAGTGAAACAGGAATTTTCTGTCTTTTTAAATGTTTTCATGAGTTCGCATAATGAAGGCTCATGCATCAAGAGTCATAACTTGCTTTCTCTTTTTCTTTTCCAGATGTCGTTGGTATGTAGTTTTTATGTGTTGGACCGTAAACTGCCATTTTCATAATACTGCTCAGTGATATTGGTTCAGTATGAAATTACTAAATGAAAGCCCTTTTAGCTTTTATATGACGCAAAATTAACAACTGTGTATTGTGTACATAATTGTACTAAAGACCTTCTCCAGTTAACACATATTTCTTTTGAAATGTATTTATTAGGTCTTAGTGCTATACAGAATAAAATTCATCTCTACACAGTATGATGGGTTTTTGTTGATTTCTTGGCTCTAATTCTCTCCACTTGTGGAGTTGTGTGCATCTTGCATGTTTTACTAATAATATGCAATAAGGAAGATGCTCAACTGTGTTTCCACAGGTTAAATTGTGCTGTTGGTCGCAACTTCTCAGGCAGTATGGGAACTAGTGTGTTACATTATGCATGAAGCTGTTGATAATTTAATGTTCTGGGATTTTTTTTAATGAACATCAGTTTATAAGTACATCAGTATCAATCAGTCAGAAGATGACGATCGCAATCTGTTTGTGGTAAACACACTATACAAAATTATTTAAATGTTTTGAATGTTGATATAGCTATTGAGATGATATACAAAAACATTTTAATGACAGGCAAATCAATTGCTTCAAGTTGAAAAATCATTTTGATAGATCAAGTGCATTATCATCACCACAACAAAATAAACAAAAGGCAGTTGACATCACATTGTGTGTGTACTGTATCTCTTACATAAATTACATGACCAGAAAAAAAGGCACAATGCACAATGTGCTGTTTGTACTGGAGTTATAAATTTGGTTTGACATGCTTAAAAGGGAAAGATGGCAACATTTACAAGTTCATGGGAACATGATATGGCTTGACTCTGGCAATAACCATAGTAACACACAGCAAAATGCACAACTGATGGTGGACAATGATAATGGCATTTCTGGAAAAGTTTTCTTGTCCTGCAGAGGGTTAGAGGAAGCCATCAGATATATTACAGTTCAAAGAAGATGACACGATGTGAGATGTGTTTTTAAGATAGCTGAGCACCTCTAATAATGGGCAGTGCATGTGTTCTCGCCTCCAGTACCTGAATGGGAATATCACAGGGCCATAATCCCTATTTGACATGTAGAGGTGTGACTACATGTTGATGTTTGAATGCATATTATAATATTTACATCCCATTGTATGCCATGAAAACATGTTACATAGTTGTGTGTGCACCTCATATAATTTGCACTAATGTCAAGCCTATGTATAATAGTGTATAGCTTATGCACTGCAATACTTTCAGATTCTTTGTGGTCTAGCTGCACAAAAGTAAATAAAAAATCAAGTCTTGTAGCATAGTTTAGTCTATAGAAGACAATACAGTGCAAATAAAAGGGAAGATGATCCACTTCCTCATGCCACATAGGAGAAAGGCAACGCAACCAGCTGGGAAAAGTGAATTGCTTTGAGGGGGAAAACATTCATATTAGTGAGTGAGATAGGCAAGACCTGACAAAATCAAAGGGAAGGCCCTCGAGTCAGCAAGAGGACTCCTCAGAAAGCGCTGTAGAGGCCAGAGTCTGCACTGTATGTCCACAGGTATTACTGCAAGCAGACCGAAGAACAGTCCTGGTGTCCTGCCTTATGAGGTGGTTGGAGGGAACCTGGTACATGCCTGCTGACCCAAAGGGCAGGTATTGCGCAAGTAAACGGGTTTGCATCCTTTCCTCCATCACTTCACTTATGCTCTTCTTTTTGATATGAGGATAATCAACTGCAGTCTCACACATCTACACACTGAAAGACATTAGGAACCCGTGACTCCCAACTGGTGAAGAATGGTACACGTGTATTGTTGTATTATGTCACAACTGTGACTTGTACATTTTTTCTCCACCAAATATCCATATCTTCTGGTGAAAATATCAGGAGTTCACTGCACTGACGACTTACTGGGTATTTGAGGCCCGCCTCATATCCACTCTTCCCCATGATACAGTAACATGGTCCAGGGCAGTGACAGTGATTCCTTCCTTTTTCTTTTGGCCCTGATATTTCAAGGGCTGTACGGGGGAGGTTTCTCATCTGGAGGGTAGTGCGGTGGGGAGTAGCGGGGAGGGATCATGTTGGGCCACATGTGACTGGCACCAGACTGAGAGTCATCCGACAAACCAGATGAGTCCGGGTATATACTGGCAGCCTAGGAAAATAAAAAACACCTTCATGATTTGTTAATGAATGTGCTCTTGTCGTTTCTGCCGGATGTCACATCAAACAAAGCACACACATATTCACTTTACGCTGAGAGAGAGGCTATAGGCATGATTTCTAGACCTCCACTTAGTCCTAAGTGCCCTTAGCAATGTGCTATTCTTGCTGAAAGGGTATGCATAATTAAAAAACCCACAGAGCCCATCACCAACCTGTAAATACTCAGTTATGTTTACATGGTATCTCAAGGAGACATTTTATCCACTGTGGTCAAACTCTATCCCCTCCAGTAAATGTTGCAGCCGATGGAATAACAATTGATTCAAATGAAGACTGATCACCTGAAGGTCATAGGCGGTGTATGGTGGCAGACAGGGGGTGCTGTTGTAGTAAGAGTTGTAGGAGGTGGATGGAGCGGAAGCTTCAGGAGGTCCTGGCACTGGCAGAGGCTCTGGTTCACAAGTGTCTGGGGCATCAGTTGGCATCTACCAGCACCACACATCAAGTTACAGTACACAACACCACCCCATCATAGCAAATACAGCTCTGCACTCTGCACTTTCCTCACAGTCAATAAATAAAACTGCTATGTAAACCATGATAGTGACATATCTATATTTAAACGCTCAGAATTTGGCCTTGTATAAGACTGACTGATCCTCTATTGGTCTTTTATGGACCTTTCGTAACTGAAAGTGTGGATGGCAATACTTCCAATATGTCCTTAATGAAACTGACCAAGATAAAAAAAATCCCATATTTTTTGCTCCTAAGTTTTACATGCGGTTTTAATCCCCACCCACAAAATGACTCTGATGGCTTTGGCTCTCACCATGTCCTTGAAGCCTCCCAGGACGGCAGCTGTGATGATGCCAAGGAAGAGAGCGATGATGTTAAGGATGGTTGCAGACCAGAGCAGATGGTAGAGGTACACCACGTCCTGGCAGCTCTGCACCTCTGTGTACTCATGATAACCTCCTCTCAGCTCGACATGGCTACTCGGGACAAGTGTCAGGGGCCATCGGAGAGACAAGGGACAGAAAGACAGAGTGGTGAGAGCAGTTGAGACACACAGCACCCCCAAGCAAGTCCACAGGAGTCAGTTGTTAAAGCCACTGAAAGATACCACCATGAAAAGCTTTACATGCCAAACCCTTCCCCAAGAACATGGAGCATACCTGAAAATGCAGATGAGCTTTTTAAAGAAAAGACCACAACAAACAAAACCAAATCTAACCATTTGATAGGAAGATAATAGCATTAAGCCAAAGAGACCTTCAAACAAACAACTGAAAAAGGGATGAGATGCTACAGTCAAAAGCTAGTTACGGTACTAGTGTTGCAGCATGGCCTGGAGCGCAGCAATGAGGTCGGGTCTTCATGGAGTCACATACAGAGAAAACAGGACATGCAAGAGAGTTCACCCACTCATTGCCTTTGTGTGTTCCACACTCAACACAGCTCAGCTCCTCACAGGTTTATTTATTAGCTCAACCACAGCAAACCATGGTTTTTGAATGTGATTAAGTGGTGACAGTGGGGCTGAAAACAGGAAGACCTACTTCCATATCATGGGCGATTTCCTAACTTTTTTCAAAACATCTTTATTCTGAAGTCCAAAAAGAGGATGCTCTCTGAAACATAGGTAAACACAAATGTCCTTTCCAATACTGTTGAGAAACTAAGAGAGAACAACAAAGAAAATCACAGTCAACATAAATATAAATCAGAAATGAACAGATGCAAAAATCATTGCATTGCTTGACCTTTCATCTTACTCTGATAGTACAGTCAGACAGCAGAGCACTCACTTGCCACAGTTGTAGAGCTCACAGCAGTAGCAGGTGTTGCTCTTCACACGCAAGTTACAGGAGACCCGGGAGGCAGTCTGGCAGTGCACCTAGGAACACATCAAACAATCAGAGACTGCTTTCCATGCACTCCTTACTCAAGCATAGCCTTACACAAGATATGAAAAACTAGTCTAGTAAAAATTGACCCGGTGGTTATTGAGACTCAATTTGGAATAAGGATAGTCCACTCACATCTCTATCAAATGCTGTCGTACTTGAGTAGAATTCGCACCGACCAGCATATAGGGGCCCAAGATCCTGTGGAATATCAGTCAAATCTACATGCAGCAAGAATCATAGGGCATCCCATCATATGGAATGATGGAATTACATATACTTACTATGTGTCTAGTTGCAAACACCCCATCAACGATGGCACAACAGAAGGCAGCCACCACACCAAAACTGATGAACACAATAGACGCTACCAGCTGGGACAGAGAGAGATGGGGGGGGGGGGGGGTCAGGTTGTTGCTCATTATTACACAAATCATATCTAACAACATTATTTTTTGGTGGACAATCACTAAAGGTGTGATATGCATTTGGCCCACTGATCTGTATTTTCTCATAAGAATGGAATTTCATAATTTCACAAACATCCTGATTTGATTAACGTCGGATCTTGTTCCCACAGACTTCCTGATCAGTTTATGTATTTTGTGGAGTCTCTCTGTCAAGGACACTATGATGTATGAACTGTTTCAAAGAAAGACCATGCAAGGGAAATACAGCTGGCAATTGCTCCCAAGGGCCCATATGACAATGAATTGTTATCTGCTCCCAAGCATCAGAGTGAGAGTTGATCTTGTGGGTGTGCATATGAATGGGAACATAAATGGGACTCAGCATCACACTGGGGTGAGGAGGGAAGTACTGTCCTGCTCTGACATCACAAATGACCGCTCCAATAAATTAGGAAATGCCTTTCAAGACATCCCAGTGAATTACATTTACACTTTTAGAAACTAATTTACTTTAGTCTTATAGTAATGCTGGAGTGTTTGTAAAATATAATTTTCTGCCACAATGCATGTTGAATTGCTTAACTTCATATGGGATTAGATTAACAGTTTCAGTGGGAAGGGTGTGGTAGACCCTCACCTACCAAATGTTTTAATCTGCTGCCAAAGAGGTTTTGATGTCAGATAGGATGGGAAGCAGAGTGGTGTCTGTTTCCAAGGTCCCTATAGTGCTGCCTGTAGGCTTGGCTTGGTGCCGATATCTTTTTCAAGGGCCCACACTCCTTCCTCTTAAATCAGTCTCCTCCCCTTCCCTATCAGGGAGATTCAGTTACACGTCACCCCAGCCTGTCTCCAGCAGTCCAGCCAAGCTGAGAGAAGGTGAGCGCTGCACCCTCCGCAAGACATCTCACACTCCAGCCCATAGATGGTTTAGACCTGACATTCTAAGATCAATCCGATTTGAAGAACCCGGCTCCCTTTTCTGACTAATGTTGTACACATTGCTCTGTGAAACGTGCACCTTTGGTCCTTAAAAAAAAAAAAAAAAGACTACAGTGTCATGCAAAAGGGAGATACACATTCCATATTCCACATGTGTACATACTGTGCCCCAATGCTATGCCTGCATGAAGAATGTAGAAAGCATCATACCAGACCCAACCCATTCTTCATGCTGCCACAGGCAGCCAGCAACAGATCCTATTGCCTCTCCACTGTGACTTCTTGGGCACATTCCTACCTAGAGATCCATCCTCCTCTTCTTTCACTGGGCTATTTCTGGGTATATTTCACAACAGGCCGCTGCACATGCTGTGATATTTTAGCTGAACCAATGTTAGCCAATCTCTTACTGACTGACAAAAAAGTTGCAAATAAGGACCAATATCAGTAAATTCTAGGCCATTGCTGGATTATGTGAAAATGTGTGTTTTTGTAAGTGAATGGCCACACCTTTATTATATGGCAGTACAAGATCAGAAAAATAACAACATGTAATACAAAACCTCTTACCATTTGCCTCTTGTTTTCTATCAAATGGGAGCCAATGATTCCAAGAAAGGAACCAAAACCAAGCTGAAAACATAGCAGAGGAGAATGTGTCTAAGATACGGAAAGTGACAATTAACAACAAATGAAATCCTTTGTCAACATCACGTCCTAATGAATCTCACACGTCTGATTTAGTTTTTGTTTGCTTGATTCTATACCTGACAACTGAGAATGACTAATACATGTATCACATGGCTGGGTGCTGTATATGAAATCACCCCAACTTAAGACATAAACAAGGAAAACTAGTCTGAACTACAAACAGTTACAATATTGTGGAGAAATAGTAGGCCTTTCTTATGGATTTATCAGTGAATGTCAAGTACAGAGATGGTTTTCTGTCATATTTGCTCAATGATCATTTAATATATAATAATGGCATCTAACAATCTCAATTTAATGTATTCTGGTGCTTTGATACTCACTATAACTCCAGGATAGTATCCTCCCACTCTGATGTTCTGAGTCCTGGCGGTGGCTGCAAGTCCAAAGATGAAGATAAGCACTGACACCACAAGCAGCATCCCTGTTACGATTATGGACTTTCTTTTTCTTCTTTGAAATGTTCCTGTAAGGGTAACAACAAGCATGAAAGACATCGCCTAACTGAGGGCTGTTTCCTTATTGCACACACCCTGTAAATACATTAAATAGGGGTATTGGTCTAATTATGTTTCTCCATGTCCTCGGATGACACCTATGTGATGTAGAACTTGATATTGTATGCATGGCATGTTTCAGCGATGAGCCATTGACCGAATTGATCCTATGGGTGGATACCTCGTAACCACATACAGCCTACCCTCACATAACAGTCAGGCCCACTTTGCAATTTACTGGAAACGTCAGTCTTAGAACACGCAATAGCTAGACATTTAGCCTACCTGTAACCATATGTTGGTCACAATTGGTCAAAACATCTGTAGCGTTTGCGGCATCTGCACTGACCGACACAAAAAACCTTGAGAAAACAGATGATGTAACCACAGTAGGTTTTTCGAAGGCGTAAAAAGCTTCCCTGAGCTTTTATGAGCACAAACATGCCAATCCTTTTAAATTACCCCAGAAACCCCAGACGCCCTTCAATCGCTGTAAACTAAAAGGCTACATAAGGCTACCCTAAGATGCATTGAATTGCCTGCTTCGTTTGGCTGCAACCCATCCACGAGGTCACTGAAAAAATTGAAAATGTCTTGTTACACTATCCGCAATAGACATTTCCATTTTTAATTTTCAAGGCATTGACCTTGCACACATACCCATTCCATCGGAGAGAGTTATTCCATTAGCTTGCTGATTTAGGTCCGTTGGCATATTTACTCTACACGCAAGTAACTGCCTATTAAGCAAGGTCTGGAGAAAGGCCTATATCCTACTGGTACATATAAAATTGTATAACAATACGTTGAATATCGTGTGATCTTGGTTTGCGGTGACATTCTCTAATATCCCGCGACCCCTCTGCTGCCACGACTGTCTCGTTTGTATCAGCACCACGCACTGACATAAACGCTGCTCTGAAGCTCGGCCGGAGTACGGACCTCATCCGCGGCGTATTTTGGCTAATTTACGCATGCGCTAAGAACACACCTCGTCTGTCAGGGCAAGACATACTTTTGCATTACTATCACAAATGCCACTGCGGTATCGCACGACATTTAAATTACCTTCATCATTAAGATTTGGTCTCTTTCAAATGTTGTTATTAACAATATACTACTTCGCATAGGCTTCAGCAGCAGCATAGGTTTTAGGCAGCCTACCACTGAAAAGCACACATAGCGCAACTGAGAGAAATGAACGGGCGCCACCCTTCGACTTGAAAACAGTTTACATGTAAAGCAACTGAAGATCCTCTACTAATCCCTGAGTCGAAGGAAACAGCATCAGCCTCCCCTTTGCACACTGGTGATGGAGTCTCCAATTTGAGCAAACCCGAGTCCTGTAGAAAGTTGTGTGTGGATGAATAGCCTATACATTGCTTGAATGTACATTTAAAAGACAGGGCCTTTAGACAATTGCAGCATTTTTTCAATAAATAATTTCAACAATGAAGCATTCATGCATCGTAGGCTACGTTTCAAAATAGTTATGCAGCCTCTGCTCAACGTCCTTTCAGAAATCAATGATATTCGTGTAAATAGACTTTTACTCTTCTATGCGTGAAACCCCACTGCCTTCACTCATCATATTCATTAGGACTGTCGTGTAATGTTGTCCTAAAGAAGTAATCATAAAAAGAAAAAAGGAGAACAGATTTTCCATGACGCCATTTGTCTTTTCAGGTTTTTTTTTTAAAAAAAACAGCGGGTCCCCTGACTAACTGTGCGTAACGTGACCAGGATACAGATATTGGACGGCAAATGAGAACTACTTGAGTGTAAAATCACCACTGGCGACAAGTGGATCATGCCATTGAGTCTACAGCAGTCCCTTGTCTAGTTTACACGAATTGAATGAGAAGTAAATAGAAATGCGCATAGAACCTAAATAAAAACAAATAAAGCGCAAGTTATAAACTTATTAAGACAATGTCGCATTTATATTCTATGTTATGCAGCATAAAAAGCATAATCAGTAGCCTACATGCAACATCACGTGTAGACCACCTTATATTAATAGGCTACCACTTGGAAGGTTAACTTATCAAACTTGAGTGGCTTTGCATCGGTTGAAACTGCAGACAATGGGACTGTGTGATGCGTGTGCAGAATGCCACACCATGCTGGTTCTCGTCGTTGCCAAAAGGTTCCTCGGGGATAAAAAAAAAAAGCCTCAGTACTTTCAATCCCACCCCCACTTGTTGCCTGAGAAATTCATTCACTACGATGATCGCTTAGTGGGAAGGTGGTCCTCTCTGTAGCCTACCCGGTGCCTGTTGTATGGGTAAAACTGATTAAATCAAAGATTCTCGTCTGACCAAAGCATAACTCGTATCAGGGTCAAGTGTGCTTGAAGATATCATCTGCATTTATCGTCCACGAAATATAAATCCCGGTATATCTAATTTAACTTTTTCATCATTTGAGGCTGTTTTGCAAAAAATAGCTTAACGAAAAGCGCGCAGCTCAGTCCATTCGAATAGTTTTATTTTCTTCTATTTATTTTATTCTGGAAGTTTGGTATGGTCGTTAGTGCACTGGATGTCGCTTTAATTCGCTGAGCTGAAGACGGTCTATGTGATTGGTTTAACAAGTACCTTTTCTCTTCTGTGAAGAATCATGGAGCCCAATTCAACCACGGGCGGGGCGGAGGAAGAGCTCCTTGAAAACTTAGTGCCAAAAGTGGTAAGTAGTAGTAATATGGACTTACCATTAATATAATTATGTTGCACACATTTGTGAAAGCACCTGTCTTTTCATAGGATGTCATGGCAATATCCAGATAAAAGGTGTAGTCTTAGTCCTTTTTGAACAAATATTGGTAAATATTTGACAAATATTTTAGTTTAAAGTATACTGCCTAGTGAAAATGCAAACATCACATACTCTGTATTTATATAGTTAAATATGCATTCTTTATTGCTAAAATGGAACAAGCGTGTGGCATTAACTGTAATGAAACCCACTATATCAAGACGTGAATGGCAGATAATTATGCCTTTATGCAATAATTAGCACGAAGGTGTCATGTTTAGTTCTTAAAGAAAAAACACTTTCTATACCAACAATAGTGGCAATGAAAAGATAATTGTTTATTCCAGACATTAAGATTCTTTCTTTTCAGGGATTTTTCACTTTTTATTGCCTGAAAATCAATGTAGTTATCATTCAACTACACATTTCACCTAAGACTCTGAATTTAGTTTGGTTTTCCCCTTCTAATTCTTATTTTGTCCATGTGTGTAAGCAAGTGTTCGTGGCATGAGATGATGGGAATTGAGGTGTAGCTTATACATCCTGTTGTCCTGGTGGTCTAATGCGACCTCTGATCGCTGGCTGTTCATCAGAGTGCTGAGAGTCAGTGTGCAACATCTGGGTTGTGGGTGACCTTGCAGTCCTTGTGCAGCTGCTGCGCTGAGCACAGAGGTTAGCTCTCCCAAAGAGGGTTAGCAGGGTCAACAGGCCTCTTCTGTTGCCTGGTTTCTGGAGCACATACCAGCAAGGACACTGATTTGATGATCAACCATCCTTAATTGTTATAACTACTGTAGCATTTTGAATGAGAAAACAACGATATTCGACCCACTTGAGATAGAAAAAGAAAAGTTCCGAAACGTTTAGGTTTTGGGATGTGTCTCAAGAAGATGCTGATTCTTTTCCTCTGTGTGTGTGTGTGTGTGTGTGTGTGTGTGTGTGTGTGTGTGTGTGTGTGTGTGTGTGTGTGTGTGTGCAGCCTGCCGAGGGGCTCAGGATTGGCCACAGACTGGCAGAGGCCATGGAGGTGGAACAGGAGGGACTGGTGGAGCATCAGCCACTGGCGCAGGAGGACCTGAACTTCGAACGCTGGAAGCCCAAGCCAAGGCCCGAGAGGTCGCTGCACGAGCAGTTCTCTGCCGTGAAACAATACTTGTGGAATCCCGAGACCAGGGAGTTCATGGGCCGCACAGGAAAGAGCTGGAGTGAGTAGCAGGGTGTCTGGAATGAGCACAAATTCAAAAGAAGTGTATGCACTGTCCTCAAACAGTGCCAATGAGTTCATAACAGACAATTGGACATTCAGCTTGAATCAGTTGATCTGTTTGACATATAGGGATAAACATTGTTTGTATGAATAGCTTGTCTCTGAATAGACAGTCTCATTTTCTGACTATGGCTTCGGTTCAGTGCAGAGAGGGATGCCACTGGGAAGGAGATATAATCTGATATTCCTTATCCAGGATCTATGTGTGTGTCACTGTGTGTGAGAGAGGGGGGTGGATAGATTGAGAGAGGGAGAGATAGATAGAGGGAGAGAGGGAGAGAGAGGGAGGGGGGACAGAGAGAGAGAGTGTGTGTGTGAGTGTGTGTGTGTGTGTGTGTGTGTGTGTGTGTGTGTGTGTGTGTGTGTGTGTGTGTGTGTGTGTGTGTGTGTGCGCGCAGCCTTGAGTGTTTACATAGGTGCACAGATCATTTAGAGCAATCGTGACAAAAACAGGCTGCCTGGGGAACAGGCCCCAGTGGGAGAGTGCTGTGACAGGCCATGTGCTGGCCAGGAATCACATTCTTCATGGCCCTACCGTGCTTTCCTCTGCCTCTTTCCCAAAGCCCTTGTGACCCCCGGACTGACTTGAACACGTTTGTGGCCCCACAGTGCAGGCCAACACGTAGAGCCACACAAGTGATTTTCCGCAGAGCTCTCTGTAAACCCCAGACCAAAACTTAGATAAACATTTTTTGGCAAACACCATTTCCTGGAGAGGTTTTTCCCAGTCACCCGTGGCAATCTGCCCAAAATCAGTTTGGTTATTGTTTTGTTGATTATTCTGCACATTGTGTAGGTTTTCTCTATCTCTATCTCTATTCTCTATCTGGTTAAGATGGAGTTAAGAGGGAGAGAGAGAGATAGAGAGAGAGTGAGTTTCGTAAAAGATCCTGTAAGAGATGTAGCCAACGCGCTCCTCTGTTTGGGAGGGGGGCTGTTGAGGTCTGTGATGTGTGTCCTGTGAAAGGAGAGTGTAGAGAGGGACACAATACCAGAGTGGGGTGATCGAGCTCCTTGGAGCTTGCACTGCCTTTCTATGGCTGCAAAAGACTGTCACTCTGATGGCAACCGGAGGTTCACTCTGTCCCCTGAGTGAAAGGACAGCTGGGAGAATTCCACTGGGTTTGAACAGAAAGCCCTTTGTAGCTGGGGGACACAAGGCTGGCTGCAACTAGTCCCTGTCAAATTGCCTGCACAGTGAAAGCCATTAAATTTTGGGGACACATTTTGTTTGATCAGTTACTAATGGACAGTTAATTGAAATTAAAGAAGAATGGCCGCTGTCTTTTGTGTCTGATTGGGTTGGCCAAATGCTCATATAGGATCAGTTCGAGGGGGTATCAGAGAAAATGAGGCCATTTTCTGAGTAGATGAGCCATGAGTGTTGTATATTTGATCAGAGAAGTAGAAATGACTGACCTGCAATCAGATAACTAGATGGTTATTTAGAAATGATGTTTGTCATGTATCTTGAGACCCTTGAAATGTACAGAATGTTTGCTGTGCTAATGAACATAGATCTATCGTTTGTGCTCTCTCAAAATATGCTTAGGCAAGGGAAATACAGGAATCTCTGTGTAATAACATCCATTATTTTTATTCCTCCAAGGCCTCATCGTCTTTTTCTATTCGGCATTGTATACTTTTTTGGCTGCCATGTTTGCTGCTTGTATGTGCTGCCTGATGTGGTCCATCAGCCCTTACAAACCAACGTACAATGACAGGGTGATGCCACCAGGTAAGAACTTCATCCACAACTTCAACCTTGTACTTAGTCACTCTCACTGCTGACGGTGTTGGACAAGAGGAGATTCAGGCAGGCCAGTAAACTGTATTTCCATTGGCAGGCATGATGATGTTCCCACATGTAGAGGGATTTGACATTGCCTTCAATGCATCTGACCGCCCCTCCTGGAATAAGTATGTGAAGATGATGGAGTCCCACCTAAAACGTGAGTTCTGACTTATCAGGGTTTTAGAATTATCTGAGGTATCATATTATATGCAGAGCCGGACAGTAACGGAGTACATTTACTTGAGTACAGTACTTGAGTACAATTCTGAGGGATCTGTACTTTACTCGAGTATCATTTTTGGGGAGTACTCATGACTTTACTCAAGTACATTTGAGAGGCAAATATTGTACTCTTTACTCCACTACATTTCTATCCATAACCGTGAGTACCCGTTACTTCTTCTAAAAAGAAAAAAAAAGAAAAATCTCGGAAACCCTCAATTTGTTGTTTCCCTCTCAAACGTGATTGGATTGTGCAGGCGCCACTGATTGGGACAGCCTATCAGCAATCACCTTCAGCTTTCCGCCAAAATCAACTCCATGGTCAGATTTAGATAAGAGACGAAACCATGGACGAAACAATGGATGAAGACGCAGCAGGTCCATCCCGGGAATGTGTCAACCTGTGGCCCCACCTCGCTAGACTATTTTAATTTTCTGAACAAGTTAATGATAGTTTTCACTTCAAGTGTTTTAATTACAAAATAGTATTTTGTATTTGAAATATGTATTTTAAATTCATGTATTAGCAATACTGCCCATCCCTGGCAACATGGTAAAAAGATGAAAATTACTTGATTTTACTTTCAATTCCTTTTACATTCTCCAAGGTATTAACATTAAAAATGTTCATAACTCCATGTAGGACGATTCTGTACATAAATGTAAGCACTGTGGCAGTAGTAATGCAATATTTAGAAATTGTAGGCTACTCTTGTACTCTTGATACTCAAGTACTTTTAAAAACAAGTACTTCAGTACTTTTACTTAAGTAGACATCTGACTGTTGTACTTTTACTTGTACTTGAGTAAAATTTAGCAAAGGGTATCTGTACTTTTACTCAAGTAATGAAGCTGTGTACTCTGTCCGCCTCTGATTATATGATATTTTTAAGAACCATAGTAAACATTGGGTGTTTTTTTTTTTGAATGGGTACAGACTTAAAGCTAGCCTCTCTATTATCCGCTCCTGAAACCCCCCTTCCTAAGCCCTCGGTGGCCATAGAAAAGCTGGCATAGATGGAGAGGTTTTTCCAGAGGGAGCCACCACAGGCCTCTTTGTGTCAGACCAGACCCAGTAATCAACTGTTGTTGAGTTTATTTATGGGAATCCACCCCTCTGCCCCCCACCATCTCTCTCTTTCTCTCTCTCTCCTCTATCTCTCTCTCTTTCTCTCTCTCTCTCTCCTCTGTCACAGCATACGATGACTCTGTTCAGGAGGAGAAGAATATCCCATGTCAGCAGGACAAATATTTTATGCAAGATGACAAAGAGGAGAGTGCTGAGCGGAAAGCATGCCAGTTCAAGAGGTCATGGCTTGGGGAGTGCTCAGGGATCTCAGATCGTCATTTTGGCTACTCTCAGGGAAAGCCCTGCATCTTTCTCAAGATGAACCGGGTGAGGGCCCTCTCCTTCTAAGGACACTTACCACCAAGTTTGCATCCTAAGTTTACCAAGGGTTCTAAGTATGCTTAGTGACATCTTGTGGTGTCTTGTAGTAATGTGCTGGCAAAGCAGCAGCCTCACTGCAAGATTTTATGACTAGTCCTAAATAAGGAAGTGGAGGTCACATGGCAAATTCCACTGACACATCAATTTACCACCCCCCCCCCCTCCCTTTTTTTTGTAGATTCTTGGGTACTTGCCTGGTAAGGGAACCCCAGTAAACGTGACTTGTGCTCTAAGGGTAAGGGTTAATCTGGAGTGGAGTGAGACAAGTTATATTTCATATGATGAGTATATAGGTTAAGATATCCAGTATACCACTCATTGTGTTTGTTTGTTTTCACAGAAAGGGGATACAGGAAACCTTGGGGACCTTGAGTTCTTTCCAAAGAACATTTTCAATCTGATGTACTACCCCTACTATGGGAAGCAAAGACACGTGAGTGTAAAGTTTCAACATAATAGCATCAACTGAACTGTAGTGGTTGAACAACATGTATGATACTGACCACTCTGTCATACAGTATTTCTGAAAAGAGCTGCTTTTCCCCTAATTGAACCCTTTATGCAGGTGAACTACACGTCGCCAATAGTTGCTGTACGTTTCCCTTCACCTCAGCCTGACACCCATCTTCATGTGCAATGTAAGCTCCATGGCAAGGACATCATCAATGATTCACCAACTGATCGCTTTCTGGGAAGTGTGTCTTTCACTCTTGAAGTGGGTGCGTAGCTTCCCACAATTGCTGCCTTCGCCCACCTTTTGAGTTGTACACATTTGCAAATGGAACATCTTAGTACTAGAGTTGGAGAATTTCCCTTGTATGACATAAAATGTTTTTTAATCTTTCAAAACTCTCATAACTCCCTGCAGAAATAGGAATAATTTTAATAAGCACTCAAATGGACGCGCTCCTCACAAAAAAAACAATACAATGACAGAGACAGTGCTTGGAGAGAAAATGAGAAGGACATACTGTACTTTCCATAATGTAATACTTAGTTTCACTAGTCATAGGAAAAAGTGTTTTTATCTAAGGCTTATAAAGCACTGCCGAAGTCATTTCTGTGTAAGACTTGACACTTAACCAGAGGGCCTGATGTTCCAAAAAGGGAAATTGACTATCATTTGTAGTTACACATTAACTTTAGAGCAACACGTTATTGGGCATCATGAGTTTTATGAAATTCCAGAGTGTTCCAGAGTGGCAATAGTTTTTGTATAATAGTTTGGTTTGAATATTTTGTAACACTCTTCTGATTCATCAACATTTCTTTTGTATAAAGGTTACAACCTCTGTAATACAAAACGAATATATTTGTCTTATCACTGAGCTCAATTTCAGATAATCCAGAGACTATTTACCACCGAGATAAATAGTCTTTTACGAAGATTCCAGAGCATTACACACTCTTAATTCTTTGGTCTTGTATTACAATATCAGAGGTTGCTTGTTCCTTTTAATGAGATAATAGGCTGCTATTCTTTAGAATTAATAATTTCTTTCTATGATGCAGTTAACAGTTTTGTTTACTTTAATCTAATAAGTAATTCTGTAAATTACTGCCCAAAAAAATGCAGTTTCATTCCATGCTAGTTTGTAAATTAAAAAAAAAGGATATGTGAATCCTCTCTCCGCAGATGGATATTAGGTATGTTAGACACGCACAAACAAGATAGAACAATATGGACCAATTCTTAATGTTATGAAATATCTGGTGAGACTCAGCAGTATTATTTATTAATGTATTTGATAATGTTGACATGGAACAATCAAATGTTGACGGTGAAGGATAGGCTTACTTTGGAAACTGCGTAATCTCTTGGCAGTTCAGAGATTATATATTTCATTGGCAGACAATAACGTGTGCCAGAATACATTTTACACGAAAGCACTCAATGTTATAGAAATGTAAACAATAAACATGGAACTGAATTAACTAATTTAAACAGGGTGTGCTGTTTTGTTTTTAACTCTCTGTAAGGTCAGAGGTGGATGTCCCATTTCTGAGTGTTAGCGTTTTACAACCCACTGGAAAACCATGTTTATGGCTGCCTTAGTGATGCAAATCTAATGACAGCAATATTTCTCCTCCAGCAAAACATAACACTACTACTGGTCAAAGTGTATAGAATGCTAGGTTGAGCAATATGATCTCTGGCAGGTGGCTATTTCTTAGAGTAAATATACCCCAATAACTTAGAGATACAGATCTTATCGTGCATGACCCAGATACTTACCCTCAATAAAGCAATACATCCTACATTTCAGGTTTAATGATGGAGAGTTGTCATGTTTACAAAATAGGGAAGCCATTTTATTTCAATTTTCCCATCATGGTACAGGATACTTAACTTGACATTCTTCAACTAATCGAGACATTTTAATGGAAAACAAGGGAGTGCAACAAAAAGGCACAACATTTCAGTATTCTGTGATCACTGTGACTGATAAATATCACTTTCGCTGTGTTTAGAGAAACCTTTGAAGGATAAAACTCAGTTGATTCGACTTGTTCTGAGATATTCGGGCCCAAATCAATCCCATAAAATATGGTGAAACACAAATATGTTGCGACATCTTAATGTGTGAGGATGAGCTCCATCAAATCAAAGTGAAGATACGTCAACAGAAGTCATGGACATGTGACTTACTGCTGTATCAACACAAGCTCCCTTTACCTGAGGGATCCTCAAGAGAAATCAATCTGAGTCCAAATCTACTGTCTATTCACCAATGTTTAAAATGCTAGTAAAGTGTCAGTTTGATTAGTGTCCCTTTATAACAGAGGGTATTAAGTGCAAAAAGTAAAATGACACAACATGGTTAAACATGGCTACTAAATCAACAACGATTAAGTGATCAATCCACATCAGTGGGTTTTCAGAAATTTCAACATGTGCATGACATACATTCAAGGGCTTTGAAATTATTAGTCATGTAATTCAAAACAATTCACCTTATTCATTAATTTGATACAACACAAAAAATAAAATTTACACATATTATACAGAGCAAATAAAAAGATTTGTTTAAAGAACCTTTTCAGGAAGAGAAAGCCATTCAGCTGATGTATTTCTCATGCATTACATATCCACAGGTGGTTTTCTAAACCTGGAAATTTTGAAATAAACCCATTCAGCATTTTTCATTACATTTTGAACTACCTTTCTTGATTTAACTATAACCACCATAAAGGTTTGCCCTTCCTACAATTATTTTTTAAACTCAGACTTTAGTTTGTAAATATAAAAAAAGCAATGAAGAACATCAATCGAGTATTCTTCATGTAGTACAGCTACTTGTTGTCAAATTCGCACTGTACATCTCCTATCCCTTATGCTGAGTATTGCTCATTTGCTCAATTCTACAATTCAGAGGTCTGGATCAGTCAACAAGGACACTCTTACATTTTTCTTTTCCTTCCCCTTACCTTTCTCTATGGGGTTAATGTGTTCCAGGTTCATGAAACCACCCTTTAGAATTTGGAGAGATGATCCTTTAACATTTTTGGTTGACTTTAATAATGCAGCCAAATTTCCGTCATAGTCTGACTTGGCTATTTGCACATTCCAACACTTCATGATCCCAAAACACCTAGAGCCAGCACTGATATGATACAATTCAAATTTCAACCAAATCAAACTAGGATAAGATACATCTAAGAAAAGTTGAGTGCAGGGACAAAGAACGGCAAAGGCAGAGAGAGAGAAAGAGAGAGAGAATGTGAGCGAGCGAGAGAGTCGAGAGGCAGCTGGGTTAGGGGTAGGGGTGGGGTGGGGTAGATGCTGCTGAATTATACAGACTGGTAGCCAGTGCGACTCTTCCTCCGGCCAATCAGGTAAGAGATAAGTACAAGGATGATTAGGAAGCTGAGTGCCATGCCCACAGCAATGGGCACTAGAAAGCTCAAGTCAGAGTCCAAGAAGCACTCCTCAGCTGCCGCGGGGGGAGAGAGAGAGAGAGAGAGAGAGAAAGGTGACGATAAGTGATTACTGGATAGAGAACATTCTGAGATTTGAGTATCGGAGTAGAATTGGTGAGTAACATCAGAAAAAAAAGAGGGAGAAGGAGCAATGCATCATCACTTTAGATGCACAGTGTCCTTGCATTAGCCAGCAAACTAGGATTTGAAAATGATTTCAGTGGGAGGGAGGTAAGCATAAAACTATATAATCCTGTTAATATCAGGCAGGAAAGTTTAGGTTCACAGCATTTTAATACTGCTTTTTTATTTTAGCATTTTAAGGGGAGGGGGAGGGTGGGGATAACGGTGGCCTTGCAATTCATTCAAATCAAATCAAATCCAAAAGAGCATTGCAATTTTGAAAGAAAATGTGCTAGAAAGTATTAGGCTCTGCTGAGAGGGTAAGAACCTACTTAGTGCATCTTCCAAGCCCAGAGAGTAACTGACAGTCATGCTGTATTAATGTGATCAGAATTAAGTGAACATTTCATCAAAATGATCCTAGATTCAGGATGTGTGACTTAGAAAGACTCATAGCCTTGGGCTTGGTTTCTCCTTCTCCCAATGAAATAGGCCACCAATACTATAAGAATAAGAGCAGCCAAGGCAGCTCCCACTGCTATTGGGACAATGTAGCTTTCCGCATCAGCCTGGCAATCCTCCACTGGATAAGAATAAAGAAAGCAAGGGTAAAGAGATTGCAAAAACACATTCAGTCTAAAATCTGGCAAAAAAGAAAACGGTTATTACACAACTCAAAGAGTCAAACACACTCTTTATTTTGAAGGTCAAAAGTAGCCTCGGCTGACTGTCAACACTAAATACACAGAAGTTTCTATATCACATTTTATTGACTTACTGCAACTAAAAATGCACTGACAGAAACTATTTTCATTTGATGCCATGGGGAACACTTACAATGATAAAAAAACACTTAGTCAGATCCCCTAACCTTAATATGAAACTGAAAAGCAAACTGAACACTTTACATCACTTTCAAAACTTAAAGTGTTTGCTTTGCCAACCCAATCCACATTTCAGTTTCATATTTTGCCAGGTCACAAAGAATCTATGGTTTTGGAAGGAGCAGGTGTCCAGTAATGGGAATTCCCTTTTAGCAGGATCACACCTCCTTTAAAGTGCCGGATACGTCAGAAACGGTCTGCTCTGGAAAAGGCACATTTTTGGAAATCAATCCTGTGGACTTTGTCCCCAGCTAAAGGAAATGGATGTCAATACAGCAAGTGTGGTGGTGGTGAATTTGTATATTTTGAGGACCATTTCAATTTCAACACTTCACATAGAAGCAAAAATTTAATCAAAAGCCATACATTTTTACATGAGCACTTCTGAAATGGAAAACAATCTGGGGCAAAAACACACAGCGCCTGATTTTGAGAGATTGAAAGAACACAAGCACCCCACAGCAAAGTCAGTCTTGTGAAAAATGCAGATGATCACACCTTTCTAAAATCGAGGGTAATATCACTATACACTTACCCATTTACAACGCAAAAATACACACGCTACAGTCCCCACACCAATGTCCAGTTACCATATTATTATGTTCGGAGATCCGTGTGCACAACTGTTGCAAAGGCTATTCACAAGTGTTGCAGAGCAGCATATTTTACCAAATGTGGAGTGTCCTTTGAATACATTTATATAAAAACATATCTGCAAGCAACTGCTTAAATACCACAATTTACAACGCTATCCCTTTTTTAAAAAGCCTAATGCCAAAACAAGTACTCAGATGTGGGGAAAATGTAGCCAACTATAATTTATATAACTTTAATAACTGGCCACATTCCCTCACTGTTATCACCACAGTTAGGCCTGAGACTTACCAGGAAAATTGTGGATCTCATAATGCATAGAGAAATTTTGTGGCAAAATGCTGCATCAAATTAGTCTCACAATGAGATTTTGCAAACTGGCTAACATCGATTCACATCAAAAATAAAAAAAAATTGTACACCCTTAATCTATAGATGCTATGAAGGATATTTCTGCCAATTCAATCTTAGGGTAATGTACAAGAGTAAAAGACGTATGTCTCACACATGCAAAAATCAAGGAAATTACTGGCAATTGATTAAATGCGACTTGGAACAATGATTGCACAAAAAGCTGAATCAGCTCTGTTAGGATTAGTTCCAGTCAAAATTAAATACAAATGTATGTCCCCCAGGATCCATTTTTGCAGCAATTTTTAGCTTCAATCAATCAGGTGAAATTAACCAAATCAACATCATGTGGCTTAATGAAATGAACACAATTAAAACATGTGGGTTTTAAATGAAAAAAGGAATGTTGGGAGAAAGAAGCAAGTGAACAATCTGATGTGATTTGATAGAGGATTTGTTTGTTTCAATTCCTATATGAATAAGCTTTCCATGTTCTGCATCATTAGACATGGTTAGGTGAAACTTGTTGACGGTAGCTAATAGAGACTGTGCACTTGCTTCCTGAACACACTTGAAAAGGGACATAAAAACTGAAAAGCAACAAAAGAAACAAATGATAAGCAGAAAAATAAAATAAAACAAAATGAATGTATATGTGCAAGTAGGGGGGTGGGTCCTGGTCCTGGAATGCCGCAGGGCCCTCATGATTTGAACTGCACATCAGTTCTTTGTCATACTGCTGCATTTGTCAATACGAATTTAATGCAGAGGGGCCAACTGCCAATTATGAGATTGCACTAAAACCTGCAGCTCTTATCCAGGATCAGGCTCCCTCACCTCCCCCTCTCCCCCCACCCTTCCCCCCACCCTTCCCCTCATCCCAACCCATCCCCAAGCCTGGGCTCTTTGAGGGGAGATCAACATTAGGAAGTCAGTGACTGCTTTACAGTGTCTGATATCCAACATAGGTCTTTCTTCGACCAATCATGTAAGCAATCACTACTATGAGAATCAAGCCGGCCAGAGCGGCACCAACAATGATTGGGATTAAGATGCTGGAGTCATCCATTGCACATTCATGGGCTGCAGATAGAGAGAAAATGAGTGAGCACACAGTGAGGGGGCCTGTGGACCATGTGATAATCTCAACACCTCCAGCATGACATCATATCACACTATTGCAAGACCACTCACATCCTCACTGGCTACATGGAAACACTGGTCCATGAAGGAATGTCTTAAGTTAGATGGAAGAACGTCATACCTGTGCTGAATTGATCATCCTCCACCCCAAAAGGCTGGATCTGCAGGTCAAAGGTGTGGAGGGTGACGGAGCTTGTGATCTCGTCACTCTGTTCCTTCTTGCACATGTAGGAACTCCCCACAGATGCTTCCCATAGAGACAAGCTGGAATTGGTAACTGTGAATTTGACCCCTGAAAACCACAAAAGCACATACATGAGAGAAGACCCTATGAACGGGATAGGAGAGTACAAAAAAGAAAGAGCAGGCATGTGATCTGGAGTCATATTGAATAATGGCTTACCACTAGCAGTCACATTAACATTCAGTGAATGTAGGCGAAATCGGTTTGACACCTGCAGAACCACAAAAACTAAATCAGAGCAAGTCCAATAATGCACTTTGCCCCAGCAGTTGTCTGAACAGTAAACATGATTTTACATTATGCAAAACGCACACCATGCACATGAAGTAACTCACATTAGAAAAGCCAAAGTCCATGTAGATTGTGTCAGACTGGAGGATGAGGATGGAGTCACTGCCATTACTGCCACATGATCCAGACACATTGGTCACTGCAGGATCCAGGTTGAAGCTCTGGGCATCCTTGGACACACAAACATACATTTATTTGGCTCTTAATTCTAAAACACCTGTAACTCATGCACCATAAACACAGTCATAACATGACCTTAGATAAGATTTTCTACTGATCCAAATGATGAAACTTACTGCGCCTTGCTTAAAGCTGATTTGCAGGCCCATTCTAGCCAAAATGCAGGCAGTGGCGTTGACATTTGGTTTAAGAGTGTAGTTTCCAGTTTTGGGGTTGGGCAGCGGAGGGGCAGTTGTAGTGGCATTGGTCGGAGCTGGAGTGGTTGTATTTGCAGCAGGGGTGGTTGTATTTGCAGGAGTTGGAGCAAGGGTGGTTGTATTTGCAGGAGTTGGAGCAAGGGTGGTTGTATTTGCAGGAGTTGGAGCAAGGGTGGTTGTATTTGCAGGAGTTGGAGCAAGGGTGGTTGTATTTGCAGCAGCTGTAGTAGTAGTAGGAATTGGAGCAGTGGTGGTGGTGGTTGTGGTAGCGGTGGTTGTGGTAGCGGCGATGGTGGTGGCGACTGTGGATTGAGTTGAACTCAGTTTACCTGTAGGATGCAAGAAATACAATTCTGGTGTAAGATTAAATGCATTAACTTTAAGAAGGCAAGAGGAGCAATCAGTCCGGTCACAATGCAGTCACAGTTTCATGGGATGATGTATCAAAGTTCATGTGGATTATTGTATGCAACAGCAAAACTATGGAACAGTAGGCTAAAATACAAAATATTCATATAAATATTTAAGAGCTCAATAGAAGGTGCTGAAATGAAGGTGCTATGACTAGCACGTATTCATCATAGAGCAGACTGAGCAGGCATTACTAACAGAACGACAACTGCCTTAGAAAGTGGCATCATTTTTAAAAGATTTCCGGGCAAAATATACTAGAAAGGTAGCAAGAAACAGTAAGGCTTTTGTGACCAAAGCCTCAAGCATATCAGTCTACCGCAACTATAAACCTACTTCCTGTTCACAGCCAGGACTGACACATGACAAGACGGTTATACAGTACTGACACCTAAGTTCACATAAAAGACTGTCACACAGTGAATAAGCTAATTAGTAACCCAGAGGGTTTGCATCTCCTGGTTTTAAAAACCTGTCACATGACCTCGGAGAACTCACTGCCAATTCTTACCACAATCACATGTTCTTCACATGTTAGATAAGACCCGGGCACAGCCGGTAGAAAAATATTTAACTCAGAACTGGCTATGCAAAATTGAACAACGTTAACGTCACATTAGTCGGTAGGCTATATCGATCCTTAGATTTACTACACCACAATAATGCACAGGCCAGGGCACCTGAACATAGCACGAATCAAATACTGAACTGTCCGATTTCTTGAGCTACCTGGTTATGTGAGGGGACAATACCGTAACAAGTCACTCAAATGAACGTCACCATTAATGTAAAATCCAGAGACATTAACTTACAACAACCTGTCATGTTGTTTTCAACATCAATTAACATTACAAAACAGAGCTAGAGTGATTCGACTATGACACTACTTTAGTTATAATTTTACCAATTAATTTTAAACAGAACGAGAGCACAAGCACGGCCACAATAAATCTCGTTTTAATAACAGCTAATGTAACGAATTTTATTTCTAGCATTTTAGCTCGCAGCATCTGGCTAGTTAACACAACCTGATTCAGATATCGGCTATCATAAATGTAAAAACTTTTCTGAACGATTTGGAAGAACAATATATGCTTACTCTAATTATCATTACTTTGGTGAATCTTAGTAAAGGCCGATTGTTTACAAAAGCCAGAGTAACAAAACAATGTATTATGCCGTCGCCTAAAAGAGGTTCCCTGGCTAACGTTAGCTAGCTAGCAACAGTTTTGCGTAGCAAAATATTAGCCAGCAAGCTAGCTAGCAGATTGGTTCTTCCAAGGCAAGGCCTGAAGTGACGAGGCAAGAAAACTTTTATTCTGAGATTGATGAAGTAAGAACAAATAACCATACAGAGTTGTGTACTTACCACTGGCTATGACCAGAAGCACCGTTAGGCAAAAGTGGCGAAACATGTTTTTAACGTTTAATTTTAGAGACCGCGCGGATGGCTGAGACTAAGTGCGACTGTGACCACTGCTGGGGCTGAATCTTGCTTCGATTTCAGTTAGCTGTGTGTGCTGTACAGGAGGATGATGGCAGTCATATGACTTGAGAAACAACATGCGTAAGCAGAGACAAGCTTCGTTTTAGCCAATCAGAGGCTATCTGGAAGTAAACTCCCGGTAACGTAAGGTAGATAACATTAGCTGGTAAAGTACAAAGCTAAATGACCAAATGTTAGAATTTTTCGACGCTTCAGTAATTATAGACTATGGTAGCAACTTAGGGTTGTAGTGTAAGCGACAGCAATACTATGTGATGAACTCAACGTAATTTAACATCTCAATTGAATCTATTTCTAACACGCAACACATCGTGATTAACGTTACTGATATGTGACGTTAACTAGCTAACGTTAAGAACTTTGCAAGGCTTGTAACGTAACGTCAGACACTTCAGACGAGTTTTCTGACCCCCTCAGAAGAAATATTATCAGTGTTATATGGAAAAAGTAACGTAGCTAAACTTGTTAAGACTCTTCGAGAACAAGATGAATGATGGTGAGACATTAACGCTAAGGTATTACAAGACATTCCCTTATGCAACAGTAATGTTAGCTGATTAGTTTGTTGTTTTTTGTCTGGTCTTTATCGTTGATGCAGTGAAATGACAGTGAAAACAGAACTTTTGATGAGACAGATTATGTTAGTTAACGTTATTTATTTTGTGTAGACTTTTTCTTTAAATTGGTGGAAATAACTGAAGTACCATAGATACTACCATCGACAGTGGCATTTACTCAAAATAGATACGGGGATGGCGCCGCCATGTGGCACATTTTCCTACATGTAGCCGCATGTAGCCCATCGAGTCAACCTATTTGTGTGGTTATAACAGCCATAGATAGCACTACTTGGGCTAGGCTAGCAGCGCTAACACCACTGAGCTAGATGTCATTGGCTAACACCATACACGAACGGCAACGCTAACGTTAGAGCACATCCACTTTTGCAGCATTATCGTGTGGGGGTTAAGTACTTCCGCTGGGTCATTGTGGCGCTTTTTGAACTTGTGTTTTACTTTTAGAGTTTTTGTCACTATTTAGGGTCTCGAGCTACTGCATACACAAATGGCTATACTACTTGGATGAGCAAGCTGTTTATTGGTGTAAAAATACCATCGTGTAAACTTGCGAAAGCCGCACGACAGTGGCCAAGAGGAAGCAGTAATCAACCATCTTTCTTCTGCCAGCAATAACAAGAAAGAGAGGATCCAAGTGGAGCTGCAGTTTTCAATTTATTGTCTCTTTCTTGCTGAGCATAGATTGGACTGGTCATTTGGAATTTCGTATCACAAGGCCAGAGAATACAAAGCGTTCACCATCGACACGCGCGGGGGTTTAGTATTAGTAGGCTGGCTATTTGATTTGTATTTATTTTTTTCATGTTTCCAACAGGTTTACCTTCCCCTAATCCCCCACCGCCAACCCAAGAGGCTAGACCGGCAGCTTCTGATGTTAATAGCGATAGTAGTCTTACGTCTTCTAAGAAGAGAAAAATAAATAGCTCTGAGAAAGAAGACATCGATTCAATATCTTCGTCCCCAAAAGCCATTTGCAATTCTTCTTCGTCCTGTTCTTCCACCTCCCAGCATATTCAGAAGAAGTTAAGGTTCGAAGATCCAGCAGAAATCATTGGACTGGATGTGAAAATGGCTGAAGAGTCTTCACCGACTGCATCGTGTTCTAATAAAACTAAAAATGTGTTCTTGGCTGGAGGTGTTGGGCACCACGCAAACGGACTGACGAAATCCACCGGATCCACCACGTTTTCTAACAGTAAACCGGGAGCCGCAAAAAAACTAGTCATCAAGAACTTCAAAGGTACGTCAAGTTGTCACATAGTAGCTAACGCGTATGTCAGATGCCCATGGGTCAAGATCTTAACACAGATGTACATCAAATAGCGAAGTTTTAATTGCAGTAGTGTTCAACTGCGTTTCACGGGTCTGAACCTCATCAGTATGTCCCTGTGCCTAGTCTAATAGTGTAGACCTAGAAGTTGTCTAAAAATGTTCTTTGTATAACTGATAGACGTTGATAGGAAAAGGGCAAGTGCAGCCCCTCCAGACCTCACACACAATTGATCTAGTACAGGCATCAACTGGGAATGCAGGCTTTTTGAGAATGTTCTCCATCAAGGTATCCTATCTGCTGAGTAGAGTCAACTTAATGTGCATGGTGCAGAGGGCCTGTTGGTTGTTATGGGTACAGTGCTAGTGCAGTCAAGTGGTCCTTTTGGCCAGTTTCATTTTCAGCAGTTAGTTGGTAAAGACGCGGACAGTCATAATTCAGATTTTTTGTCAGGGAAAAGGCATGGAATTTTACATTTGTCTTACAGTGGGAACTCTGTGACAGTGTGGTAAAATTGGATTTAGATAAAACATCAGATCTGGACACTACTAACTTCAGCCAGGATGAGTGAAACTAGGGAAGTCCTAGCCCTGGGTTCATTAAGTATCGTTTAATCGTTTATGTGTGGAAGGATGAGCATGTTTTTTCCTCTCCACCTTCTGAAATCAGTCTTTTAACTGGGGGAGGCTTCCTTCCTTTGGAATAACACTTCAGATACATTGTTTACAACCAGGTGTAAACCAGGACCTTGACTGATTTTACCAAGACTGCCTAAAATCTCTTTAAGCAACTGGCACTTAGCATTTGTTTTTAGTTTTTTAGTTTTTTTTAAGTATATTTCTTGGGCTTTTTGCCTTTATTCGGATAGGACAGTGAAGATAGACAGGAAGGAGTGGGAGAGAGAGATGGGGTGGGATTGGGACATGACCGCAGGCCGGACTCGAACCTGGGTCCCCGTGGGCACTTGGACCCGTACATGGTATGGGCGCTGTAGCCTGTTGCGCCACAGCGCCCCCTGTTTTCAGTGTTTTAACTATATAGCTTAGTAAGTAAAGTAAGTATAGTAATGCTAGTAAGTATAGTAAGCAATCAAAGCACTTCACACAAAGACAACAAACAGTCAACATATGAAACATATTAGTGCATTAATCAGCAAATGTGCTGCATAAACAGCAACAGATCCTACAAAATGATTACAAAGGGATTGTTTAAAAGACAGTTTCAAGTTTAGATACCTTTGCCTTGAAATTTAAGTTTTCTAAAAATAATGTTTAAATTGACAACAATACCCAATTGCAGAAAAACCCAAATTACCAGAGAACTACACACAAGAGACCTGGCAAAAGTTGAAGGAGGCTGTCGAGGCCATTCAGAACAGCACTTCGATAAAGTACAATCTGGAGGAGCTGTACCAGGTAGGGTCATGGAATTCACTTAGTAGAATTTGCGCTTTCAGATTCAGTAAATATGTGTGGTCAAGTGTACTATGAAAATGTGTCCTAATTGTTAAAAACATTCTCCTGTGTTTAGGCAGTTGAAAATCTTTGCTCCCATAAAATATCATCAAAGCTCTACAAACAACTTAGGTCTGTGTGTGAAGATCACATCAAGGCACAGATCGACCAATTCAGAGAATATCCTTTTTAGTCTTGGATAGCCTTTTCAAGACATCCCTATCCATGTTTCTTGTTGTGTTTTGATCTGGTAGTAGTGGCAGTGTGAATATAATAGAATGGTCTTGTAACAGTAAGTACTAATGAATTAATATTTGAAAACTGAGACCATAGTAACACGTGTTGTGAAACAGATTTAAAGATATGAATGTCTTGAAGACCCTTAACTCAGTCCTCACGGATGCACTGGACAGTGTTCTTTTCCTGAAGAAGATTGATAAATGTTGGCAGGATCATTGTAGACAAATGGTAAGGACAATAATTCTTTATCTTTAAACCCCTTAATTGCGTTAGGAACAAAGCCCATGGAGTTCCTCTAAGTGAAATACAATGCAGGAGAAGATACCGTTTCTGCATATACGATTCACTATAGATGTCTTCTCTTCTTCTCTTTTAACAGATCATGATTAGAAGTATATTTTTGTTTTTGGACCGCACTTATGTTTTACAAAATTCAATGCTACCATCAATTTGGTGAGTGTTATGTATGTGTTTATTTTTTGACATAAACATTGTGCAACACAGCTACAGGTCTTGTACAGCTCTGTGGATTTGAAGATTTCGTTCCTTGTGTTAACCATGCTCTGGAACTCGCCACTGTTCTGGGTATTCCAGATTATTGTTGGCTGACTTTTTTTGTTCCTGCCCTTAGGGACATGGGCTTGGAGCTTTTCCGGTTCCACATTATCAGCGATATGAAGGTGCAGAGCAAGACTATCTCTGGGATCTTGCTCCTGATCGAGAGGGAGCGGAGCGGTGAGGCTGTGGACCGCAGTCTGCTCCGGAGCCTCCTCAGCATGCTCTCTGATCTGCAGGTAGAGACACCACTGTCCACATGGGGCCTTTGTCACATCAGTTTCACATGCTCTGGATTGTCAAGGCTTTGACTAAAGTTATAAACTGAATGCATGTGCTTTCATCACCACAGTACTGAAGTCACATTTCACACATATGCACATGTTTACTGATGGAAAGGTGGATTAGAGTTTTAATTTACCGTCAGATGGCTGGAAAGGGTTGAATTCAACTGAATCGTAGAACAATCACAGCATAAAATCATAGCAGAGTCCATGAAATAGGAAAGTCTTCATGTTCCAGTCCTTTCTCTTCCCACAGTTGCATATAAAACCAGTCTTATTGAGGTAGTTTTGATTGCTTAAGGGTAGAGATGCACCGATATGGAATTTTAGGGCCGATAATGATAACCGATATTTATTGGTTTGTTGTGGCCGATACCGATATGATAACCGATAATATTACTCTTGAAAAAAATTGTGAAAAGTAATTTGGGGAAAGCATTTAATAAGCATAATTTTATTGCAGTAATTTTACCTACCACCAAATGATGGACAGAACTTATAATAGTCCTCAATAGTACAGCAGTCAACATAACAGTAGCCTAGCCCTACAGTATGTGTGGCTCCTTTAAGTGAACCTGACGTCAGTGAATTGCGAGTGAGTGGCTAGAGAGTATGAATCGTTTTCATTTATGACTAAACACTCATAAACGGCTCAGCTGGGAATAAGCTACAGTATAGCGACCAAATCAGAGTTTGTGAGTGGATGGTTAGTATATTTCTAGGTAATAATACAAAACCCAAGCTAAAGTAATGCAAATATAATACTAAAACACAACTTAGAACTAGGCCTACTTATGTACTTGTCCCACTAACGAGTTTGTTTATTTGTTTCCCCGATCAGCGCGGTAAAGTGCAAACACACCAGCACAAGACGGCTCTAGATAGGGCTGAGCTCCGCTCTGGTAAGGTTAAATGGCGGATCATTCACGAGAGGATTTTGAGATGCACAGATTCCCAAATGAACGGTTTTGAGTGGTGAAATACATTCACACCGCTGACATTATATTGAGGAAAAAGTATAGCCAACCAAGCTCAAGTAGCTCAGTGTAGCCAGACGGACTTTACGTAGGCCTAAATTAGGACTTTAAAAAATATCGGCGCAAATTATCGGCCAGAATTCTGTTATCGGACCGATAATAATATTTTCATTTTTTCACTTATCGGCCAATAATATATCGGCTGCCGATATATCGTGCATCCCTACTTAAGGGTTTTTTGAAGTTGTGATTTTCTGTGGTACTTATGGCAAGAGGTGAGCGAAGGCTTCAGTGACACTTTTGTTCCCATCCTTTGATTAGATTTACCAGGACTCGTTTGAGCAGCGCTTTTTGGAGGAGACGAATCGCCTATATGCCACAGAAGGACAGAGGCTGATGCAAGAGAGAGAGGTATTTATTTATTTATTTCTCTCTATGCATACAATATAAGGCCGACACCAAACAGGAAGGGGCAAAGTAGACGACAGCTGTAGCCTATATGATTATTTGTTATTTCGTTTCTCATAAATGATTAGTCAGCTTTTCCATATGACAGAACAACTACATATCTGTTAGGGATGTCACACATGAAACAATGCTGCAGGAACACGAACATATGACTTTGATATGAGTAGGCTATCGTTTGAGTTCCTGTTGATATCTAGTGCACAATGGTAAATCATTTAAAGGAATCTAGTTGCAGTCTTGTAAATATTGACCCTGCAAGATCCTTAGTCGTTGCAAATCCTAGTCTGAGACTAGCCTGTGACTACACTGTGACTAAAAACTCTATGACTTGTCTTTAGATGTGAGAGGGTCTGAGACTGTAGTCTTTCAAAAATCTTTTCCAAAGTATTTCTGTGTAAGGATGGCATATGGATGTTCAGCAACCATGACATGGATATCAATGTTTGCTAACTGGTAGCTAGCGTGCAATGCTATGAAATTTCAGTTAAGCTCTGAAATATTTTTCCAGGTTCCAGAGTACCTTCATCATGTCAACAAGCGTTTGGAAGAGGAGGCGGACAGGGTCATAACTTATTTGGACCAGAGCACACAGTAATATTTTCAAATGCCCATCTCATTGATTTCTATCAAATTAGTTTATGGTCTATCTTACCATCCTTGTCCTCTCCCAACAGAAAACCGCTGATTGCCTCTGTGGAAAAACAGCTTCTGGGGGAGCATCTGACGGCAATCTTACAGAAAGGTGCTGGTCTCCAATTTCAAATGAACTGTTGTTTTAGAGTTGGATATGGGCGAGAGTATGTACTCTTTTGTTTCTAATTCTTACTGAGGATAGTGTATTTAGTAATATTTTGTCTTAGTCTCAGCATAATTTGTATTTGCATTTCTAATATCGATTTTGCCAAACACACTGGTTACACATAATTTAAACATAGTTTGCTTGACATGGTCTGGTTTGCTGCACATAGTCTGAGGCCCGTTATAGAGGAGTTTTGTCTCTTCACAATAACATCTGCATATACATGGGATGAAATTGATTGGTCTTTGCCTTGCAAAGATGATACTGCTAAAATGATCCAACAATAGATACATGATTGCATGTTTAACTTGTTCTCTACCAAATCATCATTCTGGGTCAGTGGTTATCACCAGTGTGGTTACTAGCACAACACAATGTTGATAATGCGGGTGATGTGAGAGGCTCTGACAACTCATTGGGTATTGCTGTAGGTTTGAATCACTTGCTGGACGAGAACCGGATCCAGGACCTGTCCCTCCTCTACCAGCTCTTCAGTCGTGTACGAGGGGGCGTACAGGCTCTTCTCCATCACTGGATTGAGTACATCAAGGTAGGTGTTATTCACCTCCACCACTGGCTAGTAAATGGTGCGGCTAAGAGTTTACGCTGAGTGAAGTCAGAATCACATTTGTATGCGCTCAGTTAAGGAAGTATGATATGTAATAACACTGTTTTGAATTTAAGGCATTGAAAATGTTGTGCTGTTATTAGGCCTTCGGAAGCACAATTGTCATCAACCCTGAGAAGGACAAGACCATGGTCCAGGAGCTGCTGGACTTTAAGGACAAGGTGGATTACATCATTGATGTGTGCTTCATGAAAAATGAGAAGTTTGTGAATGCTATGAAGGAGGCCTTTGAGACCTTCATCAACAAACGGCCAAACAAGCCCGCTGAGCTAATAGGTTGGTTGCTGTCAGCCTCATTTAAGTTACATTTAAGTGGCATGATGTCCAAATGTATTTGTTTAGTTGTGGTTAAACAGCACAAGATCCTGTGCATTCTCATATCTGTGACATTCAATGGATCCTCTGTGTCTTTTAGCAAAGTATGTCGACTCAAAGCTGAGGGCAGGAAACAAGGAGGCTACTGATGAGGAGCTAGAGAAAATGCTGGACAAAATCATGATCATCTTCAGGTTTATCTATGGTGAGTGTCTTCTATGGCAGCATCATGTGAGTATTGACTAGAGGCAAAATGAGTGTCTAAGTGTATTTTTTTGTCTTACAGGCAAAGATGTTTTCGAGGCCTTTTACAAGAAAGACCTGGCCAAGAGGCTACTGGTAGGAAAGAGTGCCTCTGTGGATGCAGAGAAGTCCATGCTGTCAAAATTGAAACATGGCAAGTATTTTTACATTTTAGGCCGTGAATAGGCCATTGTCAATACTTAATCATAAGCTGTTGTCTATCCAGTCTTGATAAGAACATACTCTTGTCTGGTTTCAGAATGTGGTGCTGCATTCACCAGCAAACTAGAAGGCATGTTCAAGGACATGGAATTATCAAAGGATATTATGGTGCAGTTCAAACAGGTTAATGGTCAGGTTTCTTTGAATATAGTATGTTCACTGAAGCATAGCGACCTCTGTGTTTAAAAACCTATTTTTGTTCCATTCTTTTCTCCAATTTCTTTTTCTCCTGTAGTATATGCAGTGTCAGAACATCCCTGGAAACATTGAGCTGACAGTGAACATCCTCACCATGGGCTACTGGCCTACCTACGTCCCCATGGAAGTCCATCTGCCCCCAGAGGTATGTGATGGTTCTCTGAAACCCACCCGTGCAGTTGCTTTGTAATGAAGATGGAACCCCACCAATGTTGCTTGTGCTCTCCACCACAGATGGTGAAGCTGCAGGAGATCTTCAAAACGTTCTACCTGGGCAAGCACAGTGGCAGGAAGCTACAGTGGCAGTCCACATTAGGGCACTGTGTGCTGAAGGCCGAGTTCAAGGAGGTGACCATCAACCCACCCCTCCAAAAAAAGTTTGTTTGTTTTTGTCATCGATCTCAGTTCCAATGTTACAATCCTCTTCTTTTGTAAAAAAAAAAATAGGGCAAGAAGGAGCTGCAAGTGTCGCTGTTTCAGACACTGGTGCTACTTATGTTCAACGAAGGAGAGGAGTTTTCCTTGGAGGACATTAAACTTGCAACAGGAATTGGTTTGTATAAAGACTGAACATTTATGATATTCCCTGATGAATATATAGCTAAATGTACTTTATATAGATACATTATAAAAGTCCTGTTGTATGATTTAAACTTGTTTCTATTGATTGGACTGCTTAATGTGTGTATGTACAGAGGACAGTGAACTCAGGCGGACTCTGCAGTCCCTGGCTTGTGGGAAAGCCCGTGTACTCACCAAAATCCCCAAGAGCAAAGATGTGGAAGATGGTGACAAGTTCTCCTGCAATGATGACTTCAAACACAAGCTCTTCAGGATCAAGATCAACCAGATCCAAATGAAAGAGACGGTACCTTGTCCCACTTCATCCACACTCTTGTTGATTAGCGTGTTGTTGCTGATCTGTGAGGTCACTGGTGGTCTCACGGTGGAAAAATCTGTTTCCCGTAGGTGGAGGAACAAGCCAGCACTACTGAGAGGGTCTTCCAAGACCGGCAGTACCAGATTGACGCAGCCATCGTCCGCATCATGAAAATGAGGAAGACTCTCAGCCACAACCTTTTGGTGTCAGAGGTCTATAATCAACTCAAGTTCCCAGTGAAGGTGAGCTTACACTCTTCATAGAACTAGACTGGTCATGCTCAGAAAGAAAGTTATCACATTGGTAACCTGGAGAAATGTTTCTTTAAGGTTGACCCAAGTGATATTCCATACTCGGAATATTTACTTGGTTACTTTGCTACGATGAGTCTTATTGTGATGGATACTATTGTGAGTGACTTGTATGTATGAGCAGAGCAGTAGGAACACCGCAAAGCAGACTAAAAGATCATTTCTTTTTGCAGTTCCATCCAATAATCCAACATGCCCCAACATGCAGTACTATTGTTTTTCGACAACATTACAGACATTGACAAGCTGATGAGTGTTCTAGAAAACTCTCATACCCTCTATAGGGGCAGCCGTGGCCTACTGGTTAGCGCTTCAGACTTGTAACTGGAGGGTTGCTGGTTCAAACCCCGACCAGTACAGCTGAAGAGCCCTTGAGCAAGGCACCTAACCCCTCACTCCCCGAGCGCCGCTGTAGCAGGCAGCTCACTGCGTCGGGATTAGTGTGTGCTTCACCTCACTGTGTTCACTGTGTGCTGAGTGTGTTTCACTAATTCACGGATTATGATAAATGCAGAGACCAAATTTCCCTCACGGGATCAAAAGTGTATACATACTTATATATACTTTATACTTATACTATAGCTGTTTTCAGACATATCCTCCGCACTATATGCGGATCTTTGTCAGGTGATTCAGACATGATGCTTACATGCGGACATTATGTGTGAACGACACCGATGCACATGAACAGAATCTTCACGTGGTTGAACAGGTTGAACGTGGTTGGAACACGCACATGAACAGAATCTCCGCTTGTTCTTCACTTCGTTCAGACATGCGCTCATTTACATAATGTCTGTTTGAAATACTAGGAGGAGAGTAGTGTAAGAGCTGGCTAAGTTCGGAGTTCCAAATGTCGGGAGATGTTGTTCAGATATACGGCCCAACCGCTTGATATATCCACAGAACATGTGGACTTACACCTATGTCTGAAAGCAACTTATCCTAACTACATGTCAGCGTCTGACTGTGGTGTAGCATTAATGCTTTCTGTCCACACTGAATCTGTTATATATGCCCTTCTATTGCGTCATATTTCTCGTATAAATTAGCAGAACAACTGCTGGGCAGTGTGCTGATGCAGAGGGAGCTAGATGGCTGCTCTCATTCTAGAGTGCTTTGGGTCTGGGCTGGCGGAGTGCATCGCTGAGAGATGTGGTGACGTACATATGACACAGGGCAGAGTGAGACCGGAGAGGAGTTGAATCTGTGAGATCCGTCCACTCATTCCTACATGTTGTATAATCACTGACACTGTTCATGGCAGGCCAGGGCAACTCTCAATGCTGCCCACTGCCCCTCTGCCCATGTCCTCCACCACTGCAGTGTCTTCAGTTTACAGCAGCAGTAGTAGTCGTTGTAGGTGTTTGGGTGGATGTCAGCAAGGAGTGGTGTCCTACGGAGAGCAAGTATTCTTTGTTCCGTTTTCATAATCTTTGAAGTGTTTTGAGACTGGCTGTTGAATTCACTTGTGAAAAACGTGTCATTGTGGTGTTGATTATGAATTGGCATGCAAACTGGTAAGCTGTGCAATTTGGTGACATGATGTATGCTTAGAGCCATTTTCTCAGCATGCACCCTTGTTCAACATTGACTGCTTACATTAAGCAAATTGTGTTGAAACAAACTTCATTGTGTCTATTTTATAGGTGTTTGCATAGTTTGTGTTTCTGTGTTGTATTGACAGTAAATTGCAATGAATACAAACTGTAACTTTCTGCTTCTCTCTTTTTCTCCCCCTCTTCCTCAGCCTGCTGATTTAAAGAAGAGAATAGAATCGCTCATCGACAGGGACTACATGGAACGAGACAAGGAGAATCCTAACCAGTACAACTACGTTGCTTAGGAAGTGAAAAGGGGGAAGGAGATAAGGAAAGTAGAGATGGAAAGAAAAGGTGGAAAGCAGTCAACTTCTCAGAACACTTGGTCTGAAACCCTTTGCTCCAGTTGATGTTACCATTAGCCCCGTTTAACAAAGCAGCCGACAGCTGAATGGATATTGCTCCACAGGCTTTTCTGGTGTGTGTGTGTTTGTTCCTGTGGACTGCATGCCCATTTAAAGAGAATATTGCTCATGCTCAGAGTGGGAATTGGACTTTCTGGGACAGGAAAAGGAAATTCATCATGGTTGGATATCCCTTCTTTCCTACGGAGCGGACACGTTTATTTTTCAAACTTTGTTCTGTGTCCTTACGTTCATTGCATTCTGTTCTGAAGTTTTTTTTCCCTCTTTATCTCCACTGTGTATCCCATGCAAGTGTTGTCACCAACATATACTGTTATTCTCTGCTTAAGGAAAAGGATGACTAATGAAATGAGACTCGTGTTTGTTCAGTGTTGTTTTAAAGACTAATCTAGAAACATTGACTATAGACTTTCATTTGACTGGGTCATATTTTGTTTGTGGCAAGTCTGTTGGAACTGCAGCAAAGTTGGCGAATTCTGAGTTGCACAGCTGTCCGTCTTAGTCTATGTACAAGCTTCTCATCAGTGTCAATCAGGCAATTGTTTAATTGTAGGGCATGGTGGAGCCAATAAAGGAAGGAGACGGCAGTGTGTGCCAAAAGAGAGCACTTGTTTTGTTATAGGATTGGTCGCTGCTATACACTTCCTTTTCTGCTTGTATGCATTTAGTTTTCCATTTTAAAAGTTGCCCTTCATATTTTCTTTATTTTTGTACATATTCATAGATACATACACTTTACACACACACAAGCACACACAAACACACACACACAAACAAAAATAATAAAGTACTAAATTTGAAAGCTTTACATGTGCATCTCAGCTATACTAATGCTGGGGGTATTTAGAAATGCCGTGAAAAAAGCAGAGCAAAACAAAGCTGTTGCTCCTCACTCTGGTTCCATGTGTATTTTTGTGTCTATCCATTCCCTCGACTATCAGTAGCGAGCCTCGTAACACAATGCAGTACTGGGTTTGCAGAGAGATCTGATCATGGTGTTTTTGAGAAATCATGCTTACAAGGACTGCTGGTCCATCTATAACCTACATATTCTGTCTTTTTACTCCTGATGAAAGTCACTCTATATGTTTCCTTGTAAATTTTTGTCAAAAATCCCCTCTAATAATTACAGAATCTGGAGATGTTGCTCATACTGCTAAATGCTCTCATCACCCTCTCTTGTGATTTTCTGATCACAATTTGTTTTGGTTTTTAAGTTTCCCCTCCCTCTGTTCTGGTAAACCTCTTGAACAATGTTGCAGGCCTCTGCAAAGAAAACATATGTGGCACATAGTCTTGTTCTTTAGTCCAGAAAAGTGCCAAAATCTTTTGAAGAAAAAAAAAAAAAAGAATTCCATAGGACAGATCTATGACCACACCACATGTCTGAAATGTCTAGAGGGGAAGATTCTGCTCCTTATATGTACTCAGAAATAAGATGATTTCTTTTGTTTTCACAGAAGTATGTCCTGTTGGTAAGTTTCAAAAACCATTTGAGCATAGGTTTGACCCCCCTTTACCCAGCACACAAATAAAAGTTTGGTTTGGACTCCCACTCCGGGTCTCTTCATGCCTCTTTAAAGTCTCTTGCAAACTGGCATGTTGGAAGTGTTGGAACTCTTGTATCAAAAGAGAACATTTGGTAAAAGGTTTCTATTACAGTCTATGTAAATAAGTGTTTCCTCTTTGAAACGTTCAAAGAGAACTCTTGCTGGTTGATTGAGTGTTTGGGTATGTTGTGTGTAACATTAAATAAAAAACACTTGTTTAACAAGCTGTGATTCACTTATATTTACTAATTTTATATTAAATATATTTTTATTTTTTTCTTCAGGTCCACTTGAGGTAAGTTATGTGCGAGAATGTTTTGTCTGGAGTCATAAATTGTACCATTTTAGTTGCCATGTGCCGTTGTGGTTACAGTAGCTTGGTTTGTGGGGTGGTATCACATGCCTTTACTTTTATTAATGTTTGATACAACAATATTGAATAAAAAAAACAACTGGCTAGTTATTGGTAATAACTTTATTGTAATGTAATTAAAAAGGGGCAGTGAATGAGAAAATGGATGGAGACATCTTGGAGGCCAGACACAGCAAAATAAAAAAACTGACACATTTCATGTTTAAATACTTGTACAAAAGCAAATACCTAAATCAAGTGGTATGAAGAATATGTTTGGTAAGGCAAGAAAACATTCCGGAAGTGTTCTGAATTAATCTAGGGTTTACAGGTGTGTGTACAGGTGTTCTTCCTTAAGTAGTCTACAATGAGCAAGAGCAGGTAGGCGTTAGGACTAGCTGATGGATTCTGTTGGTATATGAACTAAAACTGCTGATTCACTTGAGGCGAGGAATTGCAAAGTTTGTAACAAATATCTCATTGTTCTAACTGCAAGGTTTTGTTTACTTATCATTTTCAAAACCACTTGGACATTTCCTATTATGACCATGAGGGATGCATGAAGGTGGCATGATTCTGCACAATTACACTACTTAATGCTATTGCAGAGGATATTGCGTGAACTATTTGGATAGCATAGCCCAGGGATTTGGCGTTATAGGACACACTGCTCCCATCATAGCAGTTAACACTCCATGTGCAAAGCATCCTCAGCAGTGCAAAGTCTCTTTGGGGAACAGTGGTGGAAGACATTACAAGCTGGATTACCTGTCCTTGAAGCCGCTCAACACTAACACTCCATACAATTTCAGATAAGATTAAGAGGCAAGAGTGTCGTATGGGAGGTAGACAGAGTATGTCAGCACCTTTCTGCTTCAAGGCTGTCTTTACAAATCAGAGCAGCTGCATGGCTTTCACTTGCATCTCCAGAGAGCTGTACACCACAATGGGAACCCACACAAGTGTGGATCGAATCCAGATAGGAAAAAAAGTGCCTTCATAGTTCCTGAACGACAATTGATCCAATTACTGTTTTGTAAACATTGCTCGCTACTGTTGGACTGCTGCACTGGTAAGCCCAGAGCCTGTGAAACCCCCTATCTCATTACAAAGCCTCAGTGGGAAAACCACACAAAAATGTGACTCAACTCTGCTGCCAATAAAATAGCAAAAGGATGGCCATATGGATTCTCCTGGAAACCAATTGCTTAGATGTCAAAGAGTATATCAGAGCCAGTGTACATTTCTGACTGAAATTAGATTAGATGCATAATTAGATTCAGCATTTATAATAACCACATTGCTCCATCCAGGTTGATTTACAAAAGTCTTCACCTTCAAAGGATAACAGCTGCTTAACAAAGCCACTACTGAAGTACACTCTCACTTCCTCATTCCAGCTGGCCAATTGGTGGTTATTGTTGTGATGACCATCTGCAGTGTATGCCTTTAGAAGACAACTCACACCAGCAGTCAGTTTTTGCATAAAATGTACATTTAAATAACTAAAGCTTTTCAAACTGTGTATCAGAAACTCAAAAACAAACCAGAGAATACAAAGTCAAACGGGAGAGTGTGCAATGAGGGCAGCATGGCGGTGTCCTGCCTGCTGACACTAGCACTCAGCGTCGGCGGAGGCCGCGGCACTTCCGTTGGCTTCACCGAGGTGGTCGGGTGTGGGGGAGGCCAGCGTGGCGTGCGTGTCCTCTCCCGGGACAGGGGGGCTGATCCCATTGGACTGCACACTCTCGGTCTGCTTCTCACATCTCCCAGCACTGGAAGACACCACAGCGGGTCAGGGGACTCACACTGGACCATTTGCTGCTTAAAGGAAAATTCCGGTATTTAGCACTTTGAGTCCCTTTTCTGGTTTGTTTTGGATGAACTAGAGTGGTGGACACCGACATTTTGGCGATTGGTCCTGTCTCGACTTTTCTGACTCGTTTTGAATCGCTGATGTTCCAAAACAAGTAGCGTAGTGAAATACAGTTTCTGTCGTGTTTTATTTGGCATTTTGTAAAATCCCATTGATTTCTGTTGGAAGACTCATTGCACGTTGATATTACTGCGCCACCGTCTATGCTTCAGGTTCAAATATTGAGCGGAAGTTTATACGCGGTTGTGAGGTGTCTGAAAAAATAGTTCCACAATAGCAAATAAGACGGCTGGAAATCATACACTGCGCCGATATATATTTTATTTTAATGATCAACGAACACCACTAACCACTCGGTGAGTTCCACAGTTTTGAAAACGAACATTAAGGGTTGTTTTAGGACATGTTTGAGCATGCCTGTTGGCAGCCACTCTGAGTAATCAAAGGCGATTCAAAACGAGTCAGAAAAGTCGAGACTGGACCAATCATCAAAATTTCGGTGTCCACCACTCTAGTTTATCCAAAACAAACCAGAAAAGGGACTCAAAGTGCTAAATACCGGAATTTTCCTTTAATTACAGTGCGTTCATACCCTGCATGCGACCACAGGTCAAGCTCATGTCACTTTTGTGATGATCAGGTGTTTGTGGAACAGTCTTGATCTGTTTGAGGATAAATAGCAGAGCTTACCGTACACAGTTGGCATTGTAGCCTGTGTTTGAGGGCCCTTTCTCAGACATGGATCGGCGGACTCCCCCTGCCTGTTTGGCTCCTTTGGGCTCGGTGCCGGTGTCCGAGCTGCGTCTGGCCACAGCCTGGCCATGGCCTGGGTCAGGGCCCGCGGCCGACTCGCCTGGCTCCCCGGGCTGAGGGCTGCTGCCCGCTGCCTCTGCCTCTGGGCCTGTGTCGGAGCTGTGTCCTCCATTCATGCAGTTGGATGAGGACACTTTGTCCAGTCCATCTCTTTCATCTGCAAGAGAAGACACTATAACACTTCTTTTCTGAAGAGAATACTCTAAGAAGTCACTTTCCAAAAATGATTTACAGGGTACAATGGGAGGGTGTGATTGTTTTGCCAGAGCATCATTTCTCTTCATTTTGCCATTTTCTTTGTGTTGTTGATGTCCTCTCTACGTGCCTATTTCACACTTCTATTCAGCTGTAACTGTGGGAAATGTGTTCATTAAAAGAGAGAATACATGGAACCTTTCTATAATAAGAGCTTTGTGTAAGCTTTATCACACTACTGGGGCAAAGTTACATAAGGACTGCGCTTATGTCGCCCCCTACTGGATGCTATAGTGGCACTGTGAAAACAAGAACTTCCAACTGCAAGTGCATGCAGCAAAAACATGCATCCCTGGAATGATTTACACAAATAGAATTCTCTATATTTCATCTGCATCTCACGACCACAGGTTGTCACTGCAGGAATCCATGAGTTCTACCAACACTGCACAGGAACTAAAAATACACAAAAATATGCACACAACATGATTGGACTGGATGCTATTTTCATATGTGTGTGTGTTGATACTGGAACACATGAGTGTGGATAGTAGCTGTGCTGTACCTGCAGGGTCACAGGCCTGCTTGCGTCTCCTCCGCAGTATCACCTCCAGCTCGCTGTCTTTCTTAGCGCTGACCTGCACGGGCTCTTGGAACCCTCGACTGGGGCTCTTCTTCACCGTCTCCTAACACACAGGGGTGGGGCACATCTCAATGACTTCATCACATTTAAAAGAGTTGGAGAGTGTGTGGATTGGGGTGTATCAGTAACTCATGTGTATACTGAAGCTGAGAGAAGCATTCCTATCAGGTACCAGTATTCCTTTCAGCTCCTCCATTGCGCTCTCCTGGGGTTTTTCCTCCACTGCAGGTGCTGGCTGAAATTAAATTATTAAAACATTGTGACAATTGTGACATGCTACAATATGTTGATCCATAATCTGAAACAAAAGTTAGTGTAATGTAGGCTACTTTGGCTTTCATGATCTCTCAGAATCTCTCAGAATTAAACTACCAAACCAAAGGTACTCAAGTCAGAATGTGCAGCTGGTTACATTTTAAAAAGCACCAGGCACAGCGTCATATTATTGATTTGCAGGGGTAACTAGCTAGCAGCCCAGTCAATCACTGCCTGGTTTGATTGACTGGTTTTTGTACCTGGAAATAGAATTTGCCTGGAAGAAAATCCTGACGCCATAAAGAAAGGCAGAAAATGTACTGCTGTACTGCTGTAATCATGACACTACAGCACAACACTACTCGTTCTGTTGTCTTCTGTTCTATATACTCTGTTCTTTTAATGGTCATCATCAACAAGGCATGTTCAAGTCATGATGAAGTTAGCTGCCATTCCATTGAGTTGAGATCACAGCGAATCAATGAATTCATTAAATCACCTTCACTCCAAATCTCTTCAATGATGAAGTCAGTAGAGAGAGGGGGAAACAGAAACATGTTGATTAGATGGACACTGCAACTACATGATCACATGTTGATTAGATGGACACTGCGACTACATGATCACATGTTGATTAGATGGACACTGTAACTAGATGGACACATGTTGATTAGATGGACACTGCAACTAGATGGACACTGCAACTAGATGGACACTGGCAAATGAGTAGCTGAAAAAGCACTTATCTGATGGCAGACAGAATGGACAGAGTGAGCATGGTCTTGTGTGAAGACTGGTAGACTAGACGCTAGCGCTTCAGACGCCGCTCCTGTTTGGGTGCCTCACCTTTGTGTCCGGTCCTTTCACTGGCCTGAGCACCACGCCATGTTTGATCCTCTCCATCATCTCATTCACTGCCTTCACTTTTACATCATCCACACCCGCGTCCGCTACAGGGAGAAACACACACACACACACACATGAATGGAGATCCACAGACAGACAGACTCGGTAACAGCAGGTCCACAGATGAAACATGGCTGATGGTTTGCGCAGCCAAAAAGGCAGGAGCAGACGGCGCACGGCAGAGCCACACTCACCAGGCACCGGCTCGCTCTTCAGGGGGCCCTTCCCACTCTTGGAAGACTTCCTCATGATTGCAATGAGCGAGCTGTCACATAAAGATGGGAAATGGAAATGAACAACGACATAATTCTGACTTCACATGCATTAAGATATGTCCATCTGAAAATGAATCATGATAATTCCTAGTGGGGCAGGAATATGGCGAATAGTGTGGTCTGTGTTAGGGGCAAATAAAAGGATGTGCTAGAATTGTCCAGTGAAACACAACAAGATTAACATGTCCTCTAGAGATGTGAAAATGTTGGTCAGACAGAGTGGCTTTTGCAAGTAGAGCATTACCTGAGGGGGTTGCAGCGAGAGGGAGGAGGAGGAGGAGGAGGAGGAGGTGGGGGAGGAGGAGGTGGAGGGGGCTGAGGAGGAGGAGCGGGGGGAGGAGCTGTCCCAGGAGACGGTGCTGCCGCTGCGGCTGCCTCCACTGGATCCGGCCCTTTCTGCGCCTCCAGCAGCTCCCGCACTGAGGAGGGGAGGAGCAGAGATGTGCCCCCATTAATTACAGTGACAGTGTACCGCCACATCTACTAGTGAGCTTAAAGGCACACAATGTAGCTTTTGTTATCAAAGACAAGATGTGTTTATAGACGTCAGGCAATAAAGAAAATACAGTGTTTACAAAGCCTTTTATTGCATTGCAAAATATATGCATCTATAATTCAAATGACTGGTACTGACAGATAAACTGCACATTCAGAATGTGAATAAAAACATACTTATTATTGACACCAAAGACCACATGTAATCAAAACGTTTACAGTTGCCAGAAGCCTAATGAAATCACAAATATTTAAACTTTTTTGTGTTATTTTGGGTTGCATTACACATCTGTGTGTGTTACCTCGGCTTTCAAGAGTTATTCTCTTCTTCTCTTCCTCCTGTAGTCGGACGTCAGTCTCCTTCTTCTCCTCCTCGAGCAGATCCAGCTGCCTCTGCATCAGGCCTAGTTGCTTGCGGAGGGCACACTCCTCAAACTCCGCCTCGAGAGCCTTCACCTGTGGAAAGGCACGACATGACACTCACAGTCTCTCAAGAGCCACAGCAACAAATCACCCATCTGCATGACGTGAAGGTCTACCTTCAGATCCCACAACACATCTCCTGTGATCAACACGGTTGGAATAATTCACAGGCACGAGAATCGAATGCTTCAGTGGAGAGTGCCACTGCTCTTCTGACCTGTGTACATTGTTAGTAGTAAACAGCAATCCCCCAGTAAACGGTATTGATTGACATCCTGTGAATTTGGCATCCAGCTGCACTCCCCTGTGTTAAGGGCGAATGCATCAGGCTCTTTCTGCACTGTCTGCTGGATGGGTGTGGAGTAGGGATGCGGCTAGCAGAGTTCCAGAAGGCAGGTCCCAGTCAGCACTTTGGCTCTGTGGCAGTGATTGTACAGCACATGGACAAATGTTTGTGCTCACTGGTAAACAGCCGTTTTCAGCAGATGGACTGGCCACAGAGCCCATCTGAGTATTGTCTGACAAGAATATAACAGACTAATTTGATCATAATAGACAATAAAGTGTTATTAGGGGTAAAACATCAAGCAAATGTCAGAGACGTAGAGGATAGTGCACATATACTTCTAGTTTTGTTCGTGTGAAACTATTGTGAAATCTTAAAAACGAAATAGTCATACTCCCTCATCTCTAAGTGAGAAAGTACTATTACAATATTACACTAATTATAACATCAGAATTTATAAATAACAAACTGCAATTAGCATATTTGTTGATGATGCAAAATTCAGAATGTGCAACAAAAAGTCTGCTTTAGGACAGTATATGGTTTAAAAAAAAATGTGGGTAGTTTAGGCCTGTTTTGTCATCTGTAACAAGTTAAGTCCCCCTCATAACTTAACAATGACAAAGTCCATTTTTATCAATGAATCTCTTCTCTGTCATGACAGCTGGCAAACTTCAAAGGAGTCTGTTTGATGTAGTGGTGCTGTAGTTGCTATGGCTGCTTTGAGAACTGCCTCCCACATCCTCCTCCATCGTCTTCTCATATCCTGGTGCATCATCTCTTGAGAGACGTCATCGGAGTGCTGACTCTGCAGATTTAGCACAGCTCTCCAGCAGCACCTGCTGCTAGAAGGGACTCTGGCTTCTCACCAGCATGCCAGTGTCAGTGAGTTCAGAGACCCCGACGTGTGAAATGTTGTAACTGTGATGGATCACAGGTCGTCTGTCAGACAGGCTTGATCAATCTCAAAACGAACAGAAGCGCAGGGCTTAAATGTTTAACTCTGCCCTCTATGCACTGCGGTGAACAAAGTTCCTGGTGAAAAAGAAGAGGGCGCTAAGAGAGGCTGGAGCTTGCGTACCTTTTGCTGGTGCTGTACTCTCTCTTGCTCCAGAGTCTTGGTGAGGCTGGCCACGTCCTCCAGGGCCTTGAGGAGCTGCAGGCTGGGCTCAGACTGCTGCATCAGGATCATGCTCTGGCGGTTCGCCTCCTTCTGCTTCACCAACATCTAGAGACAGGCCATCGAGCCCAAGAGTCACGACACCTCAACCAAAATAGTCCTAGTCTGATTTAGTGCTCTTACTTTAGCATCTGCAGATTGTGAAGGCTACAGATAACTAAATTAGGGTAATTTCATATGGCTGTGGTCAGATTTTGGTCAGATTTTACCTCGTGTGCATAGGTCTCAGCTTTCTGTCGAAGACTCTCCTCCAGATCCAGTTGCTCCTTCAGGCCCTCATACTCATGAGCTGCCATCATGGACACTGTACAGAATCACACACACACACACACACACACACACACACACACACACACACACACACACACACACACACACACACACACACACACACACACACACAGTTTCATGATGCATGCCACTGTTCAAGTGTGCACTGAGCAAGCTATATCTTGGTTTAATAATCTTCACATAACTATAACTCAAGCCAATAAAATATGTTTACAGTAAAACATTTTACAGTGGTCAATGTGTGGATGTGGATTGGGATGGGGGAAGGGGGCTGGGAGTGAGTGATGTGAGTGTTTCTACAGGATGGAATATGGACATTTCCTGCAGCTAATTTGATTAGGGGCATGCCTAAGTGCTCTGGGGATCTGTGGGTTGAAAGGACAGATGTGTCCATCCCTAGCACAGAAGTTCCCAGATGTACACAAATCCATTTCCTCCTTTACTGTTGTGGCTACCCTGCCTTGGAAGAATGTTAGTGACATGATACCATGTTTTCAGAAGTCCATACTTCATTCAAAAGACTGAAGTGCATTTGCTTACCTCTGTTAAACCTCTTAATGGTCTTGTTTTGCTGTTCAATTGTTTTGTACAGTTCCTTCATCTCTGCTTGTTCCTTTTCAGTCTATTAAATGATAAGGTCAATTCCATGTTACACAGTATGACATATAATACATGGACATCCTCCAGCAAATTAAACTTCAGTTACAATAAGCATGTCATGTGATATGAGATGTACTGTGTGTATATACATACAGGGGTCACTGTAGTCAGAACTGCAAACTGTACTCTTTGTGTATACAGTTGATAAATAAACACAACCTATGATACCACTGTCCAACTTGAAATCAATAGTGTTTGACGGAGGACATTGCTCTGCAGTCCTGGGTATCTATCTGCGGTAGTAGCGGTCAGCAGTCAAGGCCACCCTCAGACTCATCATCCAATTGTGTTGAGACCTTGGTGAACTAATGCTGTAATGATTTAACGATCTGATGCTGCCATTTTGACTATAACGAGTCCACAGTTTTTGATTAGTCAGTATTTCGATTAGTCGGGTAAAGACTGCATGTTTAATCAGTGTGCTCCAGTCAGTCTTGTTTGTTTTGCTAGCTGTGACGGCCGGTCACCTGTGTGGTGAGTTCCTCGATCTGCTTGTGGTGCTCCTGGAGCTGACAGGCCAGCTGTTTCTTCTCCTCCAGAAGGCTGCTCACGGTCACCTGGAGATCTGAAGCAGGACGGGACGGTCACTGAGCTAACCTTACCACTGTTGGTCTCATGAAATATAATGCAACATAATCTCTGAATAAGGCACATGAACAAAAACAACATCAATATTTGAGGAATGATATTAACTGACCACAGACACCATAAACTGTTTAAAACTGTTTTAAAATATCAAATATCACTAATCTGGCCATTGTATAAAGAGGATCATCTTAAATAGCAATGCATCATATGAGTCCATCAACAGTGTCAAACAGATTGTAGGGATCACTTAAATGAAAAGATAAAAATGGGCATGAGAACATGTAATCCTTCAAATGGAGATTTACTACCAAATCACTACAATGGCTGATAAACGTTTGTCCATAAAGAAAAAAACAACTAAGATGGCTCCTTCAGAAACTCAATCCATTATTTGTTTATGTGTGCACTCCACTATTAACATTGTGACTGACCGACAACACTGAAGTGTAAATGGCCTGTATGTGCTGACCTTTGACCTGCTGTTGATACTGGGTGTAGGGGTCAGGGCTCGGGTCCTGAGGGTCGGATTCCTCCTCCAGGGAGATGCAGTCAGAGATACTGGGCAGCAGTTCATCCAGACAGGGCCGCGACGACAGACTCAGGTACTTCAGCTTCCTGTTCTCACAGTTCAGCTACACATACACAAAGCATAAAGTGCTGGATCAACTGCAGTGGTCCAAATGAGCATTCTTACAGGATCTCTTTTAACATTGCTACACAAGAGAAGTGAAATATATATACGCAGTCCAGGAAATATTACCTTTGTAGCGAGGGCTTCTGCATTCTCTCTGCAAGATTTTTCTATCTCCAGTTGAGTCTGCAAAACGCTCACCTCCTCAATCACCATCTGGGAAACTAGGGCAAACACAGGGCTTTAATAAACAACCAGAATCAAATAATAGACCGAACAAACAAATATGCACTGCTATAGAGCAAGACAAACTCAAACTATCATGAGAAAACTTCTCAAATATATCACTGGAAAATGCCACCTTGCTTATACAACGTCATCCAAGGTAAAGTGTGACAAAAATGGATCATATAGATTTAGCTTTGAACACAGTTTAGTTCAGGGGTCAGGAAAGCTTGCTTTGAAATGTTTTTAAAACACAGAGGCATCATATGGACACATGGGTGTAATCTTAAATGCTTTATCATCACTTGAATTATTCAGCCTTCTGATTTAAATAATTTGAGGTAAAACACTGTATGTCATTAAAGACATAGAAACTGAATTCCTTGATCAAATAAACACAATGCAGCTAATCCTTTGTCTAACGTAACACTGCAGATCCATCATTATCTCAGTATCACAATTATCAGAGACAAGATAGATAGATAGATAGATAGATACTTTATTGATCCTCAAGGGGAAATTCAAGATGCAACTGAGCCATAGCACTGTGTCCATTCACACAACACACATATGCAGTGGGATCAGACTGCTCAGAGGCTACTCACCATGTCAAGAACTAAAGAGGCTGTGAACCCTGCTGCCTGCTGACTACAGTAGTGGACACAGTTTTCACCAGTCTACGCAGAAGTGTTATTATATGTAATAAGTGATACATTTCTGTGAAAACAACAGAACTAAACAATCAAATCTGATGTAAACTGACTTTTATTCAAAATTGGATTGATCATTTTGATTAAAATGACAATATGTGCTTTCATTTTATGCAGCACACATACTGACACTCATACTGCTGGTAACTCAAGCTTCCAAAGCTGCCCCTCTGTGGGGTATCTGGTGTCACCCTCATGTCAGGCTTGAAGTGTTAAGTCAGCAGCAGACCTCTTTTACTCTCCAGACATTCTGCCCCCCACCACTGCAGTGCACTCATCTTTAACCTCAACCCAGTGCCATCCAACCACACAGCCCTCCCTACACACAAGCTCATCCCACATCCTTCACGTGACACTGAGCCATATCACTCCAGCCTTTAACTGTAAACATAAAGTGCATCAGCAATACAGTAAATAATGTTATTTCCTTTGAAAAGTCAGGGGCACCCTGCCAGATGCATGTCTTGTGAGGGTGTAGCTGCTCTGGCAGTAAATGAGTCATTTGTGAATGAGATTCTAGCAGCCAGGGAGGAGTGCCAGCGTCTGCACTGTGCTTTCCCGTACAAAGCAGCTGGTGAATTATTCATGGGTGCTGCCTTGCTCTGCTAGTAGCTAGTCTGGAATTGGGAATTAGGCACGTAGCACGCTGACATGATCACTATTTCCCCCAAACACTTTCAAATCTCTTCGGGCTTGTTGTTTCCCTTTCATGTGGCACACCCATGAGAGTGCACCCTGCAGCACAGAACATATCTTCACAGCACTGGCACTGGGTGATTTGAAGAATAGAATAATATAGTAATAAAGGTTGTTTTTTTTTAAACTGAGAAATTACAGTATAATTACAATATAAATATTAATTTATTTTTTCTAATTTTCTAACATTAATAATCAATTTATATATTGCCTATTCACAGCTTGATTTTGGAAAGTCAGATATTAAAGACTACATCTGGAGCAAAATTTCATGTCAACTTTCTGTCCTGCAAGGAATTACAACCTCATGAACTACAACCTTTTTTTAATAAATTACATTTTTTATCAACTAACATCACTGAAGGGCTAGAAACTATATTGTGTATGCTGTGCCGGATGCATGGTCATTTCTTCAGCAGTAACCTACAACAGGGTAGCATCCCCTGAAAAGATGATCAACACAACCCTGTTCTCTCCCTGTAATCCATCATTTGCCTCTTGTTGTACAAAGGACAAAGACCATATTCTTCCTATGCAGCAACATCATCTGGCTGTTTTTCATAAGACAGTCATTCATGAGAAAGACAATACAGCTACACCCCTATGGCTATATCTCTCACCTGGGTACAATGTTGTGCTGAGGGCAAACATCTGTGCTCCAAATAAACATGTGCCAGTTCTAGCCTTTTGTTCTCAGAAGTGATCTACTGGTAGCAATTTCAAATCACACTCCTTTCACTGGCCCATCAAACCTTTGTGCCCACTCAGCGGGTCTGATGAATGACTGCTCCGTTTAACAAAGCATGGTGGATCATTCACAATTTCCCCGTCTGTGACTCAAGAGTGGCCTGCACTAAACATGTGGGTCATTTACATACAGCCGCAGCCGCAGCCGCAGCCGCAGAGCAGAGCAGAGCAGGGGCCTCAGCAGTGTGGCACGGGGAGCGCTGTGGATCTGTCCTAGTGGAGCACCCCTGACTCATTGGCTCTGTTCATTCCCCTCGCTCATGACAGACTGCTAACGCATTGCTCTGGGGCCGTCTTGTGTGGATATTCTAGGTCAGTAGCTACTCTGTGCTTAATGCTGCATAAGGAAAATATGGCCTCAGAAAACCTGCAGCAGAGGCACAGAAACACATAAAGGCCACTGTGAAAATGAGAAAGCATTCCATTCGCCATATGTGTACAGTTTTTGTACAAATTACGATTGCTTTTAAAAAATATAAATAATGTGTGCATAAGCATATAGCTATAATAAAGATGTATAAAAGACAAACATGCTACATCATACTGAAGATATATAAATTGATATTAGATAGATTTGGCTCTCATTATAGCATAGCTTTGGCAATCATTATTTCACAGTGGCACACAGATTATTGATGCGTGTCTGTTAATTAACTAGCACAGATTCAGCACTATTATGTGCACTGGAGCCTCTCTCAGAGCCATGAGGTGGGAAACAGCTGCTGTACCAGACACACACGGTGCCTCCCAGATACTCAACGGCACTTTCCCCAAAGCAGCCAATCATCAAATAGCATTCCAACCAATCAGGAGCTACCAGCACTAGGGCATTGTCCTGCAAGTCAGCAAGTAGGCCAATAAACACTCACATTTGCAGCGTCATGTTAGACACTGCACAGAAAAATGTGAAAACTGTCATTCTAATTCAGTTATCTAAATATATTTTTAAATCAATTCCTTAGAAATGCATGCAGTGCAATTGCTGATGATGTTTAATCATCAAATGTTAGCATGAAATATGCTTTCTGTCATCACTAAATTGAATGTGAGGCAGAAAGACATTGTCTGATAGCTTGGGAACAGTATGCTCATGAAATATACAGCAGCAGGTAAAGGCCCATGCATGAACTCCAATAGAGGGCTGCAATGTGGGCAGAGGCATCCACTCATTTTCTACTGATTAATGATTTATAACAGGAGTGAATAATTCAGTGAAATAACATGACAGGGATGAGTATAGAATTAGTTGTGGTCTACATTTCCTCCCTGGGGGGTGGGACAGTATTTTGGATGACTCCAGTGGACATTAAAAAAGCCCCTCAGTGTTCGGTTCAGAGGGAGGTCCTCTGAACACCTGTTTTTTGGACAATGGTCATACACGATGCTATACACTATTATAGTTGTAACATGAGGTAGCCTACTGTTTCTTCAGGCATCATGGCACAGTCTTGCCTGACACCATCATATTTAACTTACAAGACCTGAAAAGATAATACTAAGTAACGGGGAGCATCAGCATTCATAGGGCTACAAGAGCAACGTACGCTGTTACTTTCAAACGCCTTTCAAAACCTTTTTTCAATTACCTTCATTGTCTAGCATCACGTCAAGAGTATATTTGCAACGAGAGCTATGAAGCAAACAAGTAAACATCTGCTGCAAGAATTCAAGCAAGTAACTTTAGCACAAAACAATTTGTGCTAAAAATAAACAAAAGTATGAACAATTATGTTCCAAAACAAAAACAGTGAAGCATCTCTCTAAACCGTGTGATATAAGTCAATGTAGGACTGTTTGTACTGCTGTTATCCTCACAAATCCTCAGACTGTTATCCTAAGCCACTGGACAAAGCCCATTAAAAGAAACATTATTAAATCGGAAAAGGTTCTAAACTACACTGAGACTTAAAAAAAACATGCATGCAAGTAGAGAAGTATTGTGCTAGAACATAAAGAAATTTGTAAATGTATTTTTGAAGAGGCCACCTGAACGCGTCTTCTTACCTAAGAGCAGTCTTCAGACAGACTTCCAGCAGCCAGCGTGTTTGCAGATCAATTGTTAATGGTGACTGTATTTCATTACATGTCACCAGGTACGTAAGGTCACCAAAACACAAATGCATTACATGGGCTGGGTTTGAGTAGTCATGGAAACTGGGATAACCCCTTGAATGTGGGTGTGGATGGCCATTCAGAAATCAGCTTCCAGACATTGTCATTATAGGATGGGTGTGGGAGGAGGTGTCACAAGGTAAGAGAGGGCAAGTGTTGGGCTGAGGTAACAAGATGTCTAATGAAATCGACTCCCTCTCTATTTCCGCTAGTGAATAAAGGAGTGATGGCAACAATATCCCTTTTTAATGTCTTACTATTCTGAGAAAGAAAGTGCTGTAGAAAACCATTGAATTTGACACACTACACAAACACTTTAAAACGATGTTGTTGACAGAAGATATACCTGGAATACAGTGCATCTCAGTGCATAAGTGTGTTAAACTCACCTCGCTTGATGTGTTTCAACTGTCTTTCTGCTTCATCTCTTTCTTCTGTCAATCGTGTGCACTTAAGAGGAAACAGAAGAAATCCATCCTGTTAGGTTTCAACCCAACTGTATGCACATTCTGATTTAAAATTCTAAATGATCCTACCAAAGAGTAAAGTAAGCCTACAATAGCCTACGAGTAAAATGCTTGGGTGACAACGTGTTTACAAAATAAATGCAGGAGCCTTTATGAAAGTATATGTTCTGTGTATAATAATTATATGATTTGAACTGAGCAGATACAGCATATAGTCTACTCCTTTGAAATGGTTTGATGAGGTAGATGTTTCCACGTGGTTGGCTCTTAACCATAATTAGGAGTAAAGGCAAAGCTACCTATTCTGAAGGCATGTCCTGACTTTGGAAAATATTTCCCTGAACCTCCTGTTTGTTAGGACTTCATTAAAGCAAGAAACGTTCCTGTCCATTCAGATTCTTGTCAGGTAAGTGGTATCCTGGCAGCGGATACAAGTTGGGCTCTACCTTGTCCTTGGTGCATGTAAGGCATCATTATGAGCAGACTCCACTTTCTGATTTGACCACCTTGATCCTGTAAACCCAGCTGCCTTGAACAGCTATAGGGAAACATGCCATTTGAGTAGGATGCACATGGCCAAGCTCTGCTCCACTATTACCCAGCCAAAAACAAATTAATCTTTTTAATCTAGACCCCCACCCTGAGCTACTTCAATCCTCTTGCACATTCATTTCAAAGATGAGCAAACACTTTCCCACCCAATCATTTCATACAATAAAGGGAAAGTGCATTTCTAGAAATTTGGGTTTCACAAATAGCATCACAATAATTTACATTTTGAGGGATCCATTCCTACTAGCCTAGTAGTATAGTCTAGTTTTGTGCCTGGTGTAGCCTAGGCTATAGGCTACTAATGAACTGATCAAAGAATGACACGTCATTTAAAAGGATAAAACATGATCAGAAAATGTCAATAAAATAACTTATCCATATCAATGGCAAATTTATGGGAGGGGTCTTCCTAGTTTTTACTAAATGGAAAATCTCGAGAAGCAATAGGATCTGCCTGGTGTCAAAGAAGATAGGAGTGTCAAGTCAAGCCAAGGAAAATCACAATGCCGGCTTCTTCGCCCATGCCTCAAAAACGATAGCCGCTAGAACCTTGACCATACGACACTAAATCCACGTGAAACAGATAACAAAATAGGCATGGCATGATCACCAGCAGAGAGACACCATTTAACAAAAGAATCACTCACCTCCGTTTTCACTTTCTGAACCACCACCTCGCCGTCTCCACAGCCCTCCATCTCTGCCACCGACGAAGATGAACAAGGAAGCATCACCCAACCAAACGCACAATAGCTAGGGTCCGTTATAAAAACGGAGCATGTGGTGAATGAGTGTATCCTGCGTATTTTTTAAACAATAAATATTATTGTTTAATATTAATACTTAATTTACATATTATTTATGCATTCTTTCTATTTCTGTCAAATGAAGCTACCGGCCCGAGCACATACGTCTTGCATCCAAGAACCTAGGTTGACAGCGCAAACCCTGATCAGACGGAGCTACCCACCCCTCCTCCTATCCCCATCCTACTGCACACACGCAAAAGCTAGTGGAAGGCTACTGGCTGAGTTGCGTCCCAATTCTGAGCTGTAGCCAAAACGCTGATGAATGCGCAAACCCCGCCCATTTTCGCAGATTTGGGGGATTAAGTCATCCATCATCTGCCCCTTCGGACCATTGCAGAGCATGTAAGTAGACAAATATACTTCAAGTTATACAAATAGGTCCAAATAACATTGCACCTAAATACAAAAAAACATCAAGTTTATTTTAAATGTGCCTGCTTTAAGTAGACATAGGCTGTTTCATGTAGGCCTATGTGAGAGAACTATTGAACAACTGAGCAACATTTCAGAAATATTACTTTTTCAGCAAGTTGTGCTACCAATGAGAAGCTGAAACAAGCTAAGGGATGGTGGTAGCAGGTGATACGCCGGGTTTAAGTGGGATGTGAGAAAAAGCCGATAGAACAGACAGCTGCTTTCAAATGTATTGTCAGAGCAGGCTTATGGCAAACTATTAGAGCCCTGGTCCCAACTGTCCCTGAGTCACATGCAGCGTCCAAGTGGAATTGGGAACAAATGTCCCACAGTATCACTCCTAGAGAGAAATCAGATCATTATTTCAAAGTGACATTGCTTTACCCCGCAATGAGTGTGTCCCTTCCCATACCCTTGTTATCAAACAAAACAACAAATCTGAAAATGTTTAACAATTTATTACAAAAATACAATATCATTGTACAAATTTTCAAAAGTTGATAGGACCAAGAACATAAAATGACTAGCTTTGTACAACCAGTACACATGATACCCCTATCTGTAGTTATACAGCCATATAGACACATTCTTTGTCTTAAGTTTATACAAAAAAACACACATAATAGAAACAACATACATCTTATTCTCATGTGACTAGGCCATCCAAGGCTCAGTCAAATCTCAATCATTGCAGATTTCTTCAACATTGTTTGTCTCCAGACAAAGAGGACATTATCAGTATACACTTGACCTTAAATATAGAAAGAAAAGGACAAATCCAATTAGCATAAGCTAATATGGGGCAAATTATTGGATAGAAATTGTACTATTCTGTGTACCACATTGATTGCATTTATTTATAATAAACTTTATCAATCAACTTTATCAACTTACCAAGAGAAAGTTGAGATACACATTATCCCGAGAATCAGTTCAAAGCCATAAAAGCACAAAAGAATAGCATTGAGTATAAACTCAAGCCTCAGCACAAACGTCTGCAGCAGCAGATAGTACACACAGAGCGCTGTGCATGGCACCAGCACAGCCACACTCACTGCCATGGCCAGCTTGTGCTCACAAAGGTTCCCCTTCCAGCCTACAAACACAGAAAGGCCACAAAAGCATTAACCAGTGTGGACAGTGGCGTCGTCATCGTATAAGTGTGCACTTCTGGCAAAAATGACCCACCATAAAAGAGTCTGAGGATTTCTACACCAAGAAAGAGAAGAAGCAACACAATGTCCAGGATGAGATTTGGCGATGGATATGGAAGCATAACACCTGTATGTAGGGGAGACACATTAGAACACTCCAGAGGTCTTAATGCCCATCTATCCAGTAGCAGTAGGAGCATACTGTACTGTTGTTGGTGGCACGCCTACTGTCCTGCCACAGTCACCTACTGTCTTGTGCCATTCGCCTACTGTCCTATGGCACTTGCCATCTTTCTATGGGTTAGGGTTAGAGATAGGGTTGTTATAGTGGGCAAGTGGCACGGGACAGTAAGCGAGTGGCGTGGGTCAGGGCAAGTGGCACGGGACAGTAAGCGAGTGGCGTGGGTCAGGGCAAGTGGCACGGGACAGTGGGGAGTGATGCGGGACAGTAGGCGAGTGGTGTGCGCCACCAATAACAGTAAGTACCGTTGTTGCTCCAGCTGCTTCTCCATAGGCTACACGTCATAGCCTAATGCCTAGAATAACATACCTTTATACACAAACATAAGACACTCTGCGACAAAGAAGGCAGCAAAATACCAACTGTTGAGGTAAAGGAGAACCTGCAGTGGTGTGGAGGAAAGCTGGGAGAATTGTTAAGGTGGGTCTACAGTCTACCGAGTATTTCCCCCCAACAAAATTCAGTACAGTGTGGCAGATTACAGAAGCCTTCTTTTTTTCAAAGTAAAAGGATACTATTGGATGTTTCCCTGCAAAAGAGATACACAGTTATTCAGCAAAAGAGAACATGTGAAGAATTAATGCAGGCAGAGGTTCTGGACACAAACGACTTGTTATCACTAAGACGATAATCTAGCAAAAGACAACAGTTAACATGCTTGCTTGCTAGCTTGGCTAAGTTACGTCGATGCACAACAATATATTGTGCTGCAAAGAGGTAACGTTAACGTTACAAACTTCTCAAACATAAAATTCATGATGCTTCAAAAAACTTACAGGGAACGCGAACCAGCTGGAATTTACACAATTTAAAGTTAACGTTAACGTTAAAGTTACTCATAATAATTTACCCAAGATTTAGATTTAGAAGCTAGTAGACATGTCAAGTTAAACTGTTTTGAAGTGACTTGATGAGCAAACATAACCGTTTTCAATTCGAGACTGGTTCAACTACAGCACATTCACTAGTTATCTAAGAACTATATGTACAGCTATTCTGCATTTTCTACATCCAAAGCTTGAACGAAGTCTTCGTATTTCTACTAAACATACAGTGAATACGACTTACCACTGCCCGCCATGTTGAAATACCATGGAGACGGCGTCACTCACTGTGGACGTTGTATCGCTGGACCAGACGTGACGTCAGTTCTCCTTCTGCCCTGCCAATTTCCTACAGCTTCCAGCTTCCTCCAGTCCTTTTGTTAGTTTGGTAAGGAATAAACCCTTTTCTGTACAGTATCCACGCAACCTTATCGTTCAGAACATAAAAAAACCCCTACAATGCTGCTTTCTTTTGTGTAAGAGTAGGCTTTAAAAATGTTTTGGCCCAAACCTAATTTACCTATTTATATACAGTAGGCCCTAAATGTCTAATGCCAAGAGCATTTTCAAAATAATCAATAGGCTATTAGCCTAGGGCATAGGCCTAAGTCATAGCAAAATTAACTATTTAATATTACAAACCACTTACGCCTTCTTCACTATTATTTGGTCTATCACCAAAGACTCCTTCTTTTGGAAAGACACAAACACCCAGAGTTTACAGTTTACAACCAATTGAACAGAGACTTCATATCCTAAATGTATTTATTTTTTACTTGGTTGTTTGTGTGTGATATATGATATTATTAATTACTACTGTTACACCATAATTTCCCTTTGGGGATGAATAAAGTAATCTATCTATCTATCTATCTATCTATCTATCTATTATGCATCAGCCTGTCTCTCTCCATAATTTGATATTAACTTGGAATGGAATGGATATACTCAAACACTTTATTTTTGGACAGTACACATTGGACACATTGAACAAAAATACAATAATAAAAGGCACTGCCATCCTACAGCCACAAGGTGGTAGCATTGCAGGTCAGTTGTTAATATGAGTGGTTCACAATTAGATTCAAGAAGGATAGCACTGGATTTCACTGTGCTATTTTCTGTTTATATCACCATATACTCTATTGGTTGTCAATCTGTGGGCCTACTGCTCCATGATATGTACAGATATTTCCATAAATGGGCACAATTTGGACAGCATTTTCAATTGCAGCATTTTACTTTCAGCTGACAATATGTCAGTATAAGTTATAGAGATGTCTTGGTGAGGTTTAAGCTGTCGCTTCATGGAATTTCTTCTTCAGGAGGCTTGTCAGGCCTGCTGGGACAAAATGAAGTTACAAGAAAAAGTGGGTCACATCATCAGCTTGCCGTTCTGCTGTAAAACAACGTGTCGTAGCTGTAAGTAAATGATATGCAGGATACAGACCATAAATAAAGACTGGTGTTGCAACTGTCATGATGATTACAACTGCCATTCTTACTATGTTCTGTGGCCAGAACAGTGTGCTTTCCTGGAATAGGGCATAACACAGCTTAGTTCAAATTCTTCACATACAAGTACTCCTTGCTGACCTTTTCATTTTAATTGTCATACCTTTGAATGGACGTGGTTTACAACTGGCTCTTCATAATCCTCTGTAATGGCCAGATTTCCATCTGGAGGGCAGACATTAACAGTTATCTACTACCCTGTAAAGTTTGATGTCAAGCCCATTATTTCATAAGTACAGAACACACAGTATTCTTGCCACCACTTCAAATGGGCCGCGGTCCTACTTTGAAGCACATACCAAATGCTTCAGTGGTGAAGACACTGGTGGGGGGTTCAGGTGCTGAGGAGAAATACCGTTAATTGTAACATATTACTAATTGTGCCCCATCACAAAAGCAAACACATACACATCTGTCTTACCTTTAAGGACAGTCAAATAGATGTTGATCTTCAGGTCATTGAACCATCCAGGTAACTCCACACGGCATCCATAGATGCCACTGTCATTTTCTTGGACATTTTGAATACTGAGGGAGACATCCCCCTCTCTGACTCTTCCTTGGAGCTGATACCTTTCCGACTCCCTGTATGTTACCCTGCCTTCGTCATCGGTTGACAGGAGGGTCTCCGAGCATTTTGTCCAGGGCACCTTTCCTCTTCCCCAGCATATGCTTGTAGTGTAGTGGGTCTTGGTCTTGTACTTGCAGGACAGTGTAACTGTTTCCCCAACCAGTCCAACTATTGTTATGCACTGTACTGTGTAAAGAAATAGAGATCTTTCATCAGATTTCTTCTCAGAGGTAGATTGCACTTTGGGGAGCATACTTGGAATATGTTGTATAGCGGCTTCATTTGGACCACCAGCAGTGAACTGTTAAACATTGATAGACACAATACATGTACCTTAGGATACTTTATGTTTTTCCTCCTAATGATTTGATCCTAGTGTAACACATTATCAATACAACATTGTGTGCAAAAGTTAACTAACATACAACAGAAAGAATTGAATGAATAAGATAGTTCCTTACCTCCAAAAAACATCAAAAGAACGATACAACATGTTAAAAAGAAACAAGACATTGTCCCTGTTGCAAAACTCTGTGGTGTCGGAGTTATTCTTACCAACTTCCTTATTCCGCTCTAAACTGGGATAGATGAAGTCAGCCTGTTGACCAATAATATCTTCCTTGCTGTCACATACATTTTTCTGTTTATTTTCACCCCACAGTGTATTTTTAATTAAACCATTTCAATTTTGTTAAAGCAGCTTCCTGAATGTATAAAGTCATTTCAAATAGTTCATGATATAAAACCATCTATTTTATACATTTCCAGCACCAATATAGCTTTTTTCTCCCCAAATTAAGCTGTATTAATATAAACATTTTGAAGTGCTGTGAAATACATCAGGGTTACAAAGTACAAAAGGTCTAATAGAACTGCCAACTACCAAATAACTTCCTAAACAAAGACAAATGTAGCCAGATACAGGCATGTTTGGCACAATGTCAAAATACAATCACTTTCCAGGATTGGCCCTTATTCAGTGTTTTTGACTCATGCAAACCACATGGCTTAATCTTGATTTCAACAAGAAGCAAACTCAGATATGCTTTTGAGAGCAGCTGAGTCACAATTTATTCCTTTTTGAGTGGTAGCATGTGTTTTTGAATTTGATACAGACCTTTTTTGTAAGACCTCTGAACCCATGTCCTTGTAGCTAAGAAGACGCAAAGGACAGTGACCACTGATTACCTGCAAAAACGTAAGAAAATCAGACAACTGGCTGTCTTTTATAGACTAAGAAAAAGTGTTTTAAGGAAAATGACCCTAAGATCATTACAAACATTCCTTCTACAACTCTTTGCTCCTTTTTGACCTTGACTTCCAGAACATCCCTTATCCAAGGTCTGCCATGTGCTTTTGCTCAGAGATGAAACACAGCTGCCAACATAGAAATATAGTCATCAGCTTGTCTAAAATCTGCAGGCCACTGCTCTACATTCCAAACTGATGGCAAAATAGTATATGTACCTGAGGTCTTTCAGCGGGAGCTTTAAGGTAAATGTTTTGCCGGGTTGCCATTTTCAGCCTACTTAAGAGGGTTAGTCATCTACAATCTATGTCTGTTTCACTCTTGACATGTTAACATTTCGGAGTGAATCAAGCTTTTGAGGCGATCGTTAGTAGACCTTTTAACAGTACGGTCACCACATTAACTGCAACAAGAACATGTCTTGCTCTCATGCTCTCACACAGTCATTCCAGATCTTTCTTTTTACTAATAGTGTCTTTTTGCACTCATGAAAAATCAAGCCAGTTCAGTTGGACAGTATATTTACACTGCATAGAAAGCACTTTGTGTGGAGAATCAGTGGAAATTTGAGTGTGTGCTTTTATAAGATTATCTTTAATGACTTTTCTGTCTCCCTTGAAGAGCAGGGACCTTAAGGTCCCTATGAATAGCTAAGGAAGCTGACCATGAAGGTTAAAGGCGAGTGTAGGAGGAATGAGGAGAAAGGGAAAACGTGCTCCCAAGAAGGAATGTATATGAGAGGAGGGCCGGGGGAAGCTGTCTCAATTACAAATATTCCAATAAAGAAAATTGGCTCTGGCCTGCCAAATGAGATAAATATATCAGGGGGTCAATTTTCTGTAATTCCAGATGACTAGAAACACACCAGTCAGTGTCAGACTAAAACTACTAATTTCTTGTTAAGTGAAATAGAACAGCATTCTATATTGGCACAGATGGGCAACAAAATGCAACAAAACTCTGCCAATGTAATCAAGAGCACCAATATGTTTGTAAAGAAAGCTGATGACAAATGACTCAACAACATGTTCCCATGGGGTCACTCTCCTATTGCACTACTGCAGGGGAAGAATGTCCAAATGTAAACAGAGTCAGAAGCAAGATTAATACTTGGGGATGGAAACAAACTACTCCAAACTCCCATCTGGACTGGGTTTCTCCCTAGTCTCATGTTGGGATTGGAAACACTTTATGAATGGCACAGCTCTTCATATAGCACATATAAGGAACCTTTTGTCAATGATCAAAAGCAAATTACAGAGCAGTGAAGTCCATGTTCCTTGAATTTCCCCTGGGGATCAATAAAGTATCCATCTATCTATCGATCTATCTATCTATCTATATGTTTTTTCCATGTCACATATTTTTACTTTGAAAAATTTGGATTGGTTTGTGTACTGTGGTTGTCATTTGCATAATTTTGGCAACATCACACCTTCTCACCACACTGGCTCACCTGTTTCAAATTATTTTTTAATTGCTAATATCCTTTTCAGGATAGAACGAGACAGATTGTGAGATACAATGAGAGTTGTATAATTTTACAACCACATCTGAGCCCTCATTGGAAACAAGGTGTTGTTGTAGTGTGTTGTTGTTGTTGTTGTTGTTCTGGATACATAACAACCACCTGAGCATATGGTGTGTTTTACTCCATGTTTTCAAATTCACTTCTTTAATAACAGATTTAGTCTGTCTTCAGTTCACACTGAGAAGAGCATGGGCAAGAGTAATTGATTAGAAAGGAGGAAATCACTTATCACCATCATGGGTCCCTTCAATTTTTCATTAACTTAAAAAAAAAAAAAAGCAGAGCCACCTCTGACCATGTACATCAGCCCTATGCTGATGATATTTTAATTAGGCCTGAAATAGATGTGGAACACAACTGGATGTACACTGTAGTGCGTTCCCACAGAGATCAAGGGGTCCAGAAATGCAAACAGAGAGAGGATGCTGGGGGAGGAAGAGGAGACCGCAGAGGCAAACTGTGGTGACAGGGAAGCAGGCATGGTGTTTTTTTTTCTTTTTACTTATCCTGGATTAGAAGGCAATCTATCTATCCACAGTCAGGTATGTTTTACTATTAATATTAAAATATCTGACCATAGTCCCTAGATGTCTGTTTTTAGGCTTTTGGTGTGGTGCTTTTAGCTGTGGAGGCTCTGAGAGAAATAAAGGAGGAAAGAGGAATGATCTCCTCAGAGGTCAGGGGCTAAGCAGGAAGGCTACCATGCAGTGGGAACGCACATTCCTCACATAGGACACTTTAGGTCTACCATGCAGTGGGAACGCACATTCCTCACATAGGTCTTTGACGAGCACTGAGGACAGATGATGTGGTATTTAAAGTCACTTTGTATATTTTTTAAAGCAGGCTAAATACACCCGTTTGCAATAGCGTTTGGAAATAAATGCATATCGTGTTATTGTGTCACATCATGTCATCTCACCATATCTTATCTCATCAAAACAGAAAGGCATTGATGGGTTGCAGACGTCTTTTCAGAACTCTTAACTGCACTCTAAACACTGCTGGGTTAGAAATAACCCAAAAATAACCCAGCGGCAGAGTCAGATAAGGACCAACCCAACATTGGGTTATCTTTAACCCAGCCCTTAACAGGCCTTTCATGGTGCAGTGACTTAACATTACACTCACTTCACTCTGCAACAGCAGTGAGGATGGCGTCTGGCATTTAAATTTGGTGCAATCTATGATTACCTGTGTGTCAGGGAAGTCGCTGAAAGCTGCTGGGAGATTTGCCCTAACCTCAGGTGACAGGCAGCCAAATACACACAGACCCATGGGTGTATCATACTCGTATTATAAATTTGTCTCTCAATCAACAAAACCAAATGGCTGATTTATAATAATAATACACAGTGTTTATAGCTAACCCTGGCACGCATGAACGGGTCATCTCTTCATTTTTCTTAGCAGCTGCTCTGGCTCTTGTGATTATAACCATTTTGTGGACTGATGACTCAATGAGTCACCAAGGCCATCAAATGATAATAGCTTGGGAATCTATTAGTAGAGGAAGATACATTTAATGTTAAAGGGATATTCCACCATTTGGGGAATTATGCTAATTTTCCACCTTCCCTTGAATTAAACAATTGATTTTTACCTTTCTCCAGTTCATCCAGCTGTTCTCTGAGTCTGGCTATTCCATTTTTAGCCCCAGCCTAGCATAGATCATTGAATCGGATTAGACCATTAGCATCTCGCCTGCTAGCATCACGTTTAAAAGTGACTAAGATTTCCGGTAATTTTCCTATTTAAAACTTGTCTCCTCTCAAGTTGTGAGAGATTATATTTTCCATAGATATCATTCAGTGGTGTTCCTGCTGCCTTTTTAATACCCCAAATTTGCCCAGCCTCTTAAGTTTATCATTACTTGCAAACCTCCAAATATCCAAAAAAGGAACATCCACCCATCTTTCCCCTCTGGTGCATTAATAGCCAAATGTTGCTAAAACTGGTCATATTACAGACCTTAAGAGAGTCTCAGAAACAGCTTTCTGTTTTTATGATAACCCATTATACATCATCAGAGTCTAGCTTTGGCATCTTGTAATGGAAGGTTTAATAATGTCTTTACTTATTCATTCCTATTATTTTAATTTGAAAAGATTTAAAAATTCTATTTTTAGTGAGTTGATATGTAAATGTTATGTCTATAAATAGGAGACTATTGCCAACATATTTTCAATCCTTCCAAGAAAAAGAGAGCAATCCAGGCATTCCAAGGAGGGTGAAAAATGAGGAAGGAACTTGGAAAAAGCCTTTATTATAATGGCTACATCGATTGAAAAGCCAACATGTTAATCAAGGCTTAACATTCTCTTATTTTCAATACTTTACTGCAAGATCAAGCCAGGTAGTGTTGCATGAATTCTGATGGAATTAAGTCTGATGCACTGTTCTCTTTCACACAGATAAGTGCACACTTACACACACACACACACACACATGCACACGCACACACACACACACGTACACACCTACCCCCTCCACACACACATACAAATGTAAAGAGTTTAGCAATTAGAGAAGAAGAAGAAGAATTCCTTATATTCCTATATTTATACTCCTTATTATAATAAGAATTCCTTTGGGGGAGTAAAATTATTTAAACTCAAATATCAATTACATTGAAATTAGTCCATTTTAATTTATAATGTGTCGGTTTCATTTACATAGCCGTAAGTTTATTTGTTCTTTTTATGTGTGAACTTCTGTACAACCGTCTGTGTTCACATTCAATTTCCTGTGCCTCATGCCCCAAATACTACTCAAGAGAAAAAAGCTTCCCACATCAAGGGATGTGATTCCTTCTCGCTTGCACAATCCTCTGCTTTGTTAAGAGAAAAAAACGCCCTCTGGACGTCTTGTTGAAACTCCTTGGAAACACCATGGAGACGTGCAGTCCATTAGGTTGGAGGTCTGCTTTGAATACCAAGAAACAGTGGTAGTGTAATAATATTTTTCCACTGAGCAAAACATAAAACACTCTGGAGAACACACAGTCAAATCCTTTTAATACTATCATTTGTAACTTTTCTGTTGTTATTTAATTCAATGCTTTTGAACCTTCCCAGAGAGCATGGGTCTCAATGGTGCTAATATGTGACATGCTAAAAGTATTGAAATAGGCCCTTTTGCAGTGTATGAATATTTTTGATATATGTCAGAAACTATAGACTGATTTTCCTTATTGTGAGAAAGTCAGTATTATATACTCTATATGTTTTGTTTATCCCAAATATTTAGAGTTAATTTTGCAGTATATTTCAAGCCAGTCACATTTGGAACAAATCTGGAAGGTTTGTATAGTATGAATCCTACAGATATTATGTTCAACCAGTCAGTGTTCCCATAGCTTTGGCAATCAGTATCACAGACAAACTTGTCTTTTTCAGGGATGTGTTGCTCACAAAGTATGCGCTCCATACTAAAATACTCACATATAACATGAATTGTCGGCAAGTAGATGTCAGAGGTTCATGCTAGACACAGTCCATGCGCCACAGCTTCACCACCCATTTGTTTATATTTTCACTTTAGGACAAATCATTGTTTCAGGTTTTGCTAAAGCTTTCAAGACTGAAATTACCTTCAAACCTGAACAAGACCTTCAAAAATGTTTGTAGATAACACAGCTGTTTTCAACAGTGGGCTGTAAGTCAACAAGAGTGTTTGTATAGCAAGGAAATACACAACTTTTCCCAGATGTACTCATGTGTAGGCATGCATAACCTATTATCAAAAAATTAAATATTATCCTTTATTTCTAAATCAGGCCAAAGATCATCTCAGAAACTACAAAGGAGAAGGTGGAATAAAGCAACGCATCACAGAAAACATGCCCATGAGTGGCACCATGATCTGCTTGGACATGTTGGGTAGAACTCTGGTGTTGCTACTAGGGATGTACCTACCTAGCAATTAGTCTGTCCCAGGATGATGGACAGAGACCGTCTCTTGTTTTCCAGTGTACCACACAAGAGGAGAGGTGAAAGGGACTTTGGAGAGTGTCTGCTGTGATTAACTGCCTTCTTGGCAGAGCCAGGCCTGTTTCTCATGGCAAATAAGCTGAAGAGGCTCTTAGATTCTCCTGTGTATTTTATTTAATTTTATTTTGTGGGCTGAATCCAGAGCCAAATTAGAAATTACTAAGGAATTTAGATCAATCACAGATTGGAGGCTTGGGAAGGGATTTTATTATTATTAAGATTAAGATTTTATTATTCCATTTCACATTGGAACATCATTTCAACCAGCAAACATTCTTTAACTGAATCACATGTCTATGGATTCATAGACAATGTTCATTTGTGTCAACCTAAATGTATTGTTTTTGCTTTTTATGGACTGTATCAGATTGTATACATAATCAAATGTGCCCTATATTGAGTCCTATAGATCACATCACTTGATGCAACTGCTCAAAATAGCTTTGGTGGCTGACAGGAAGTTAGTACTTATTCTCAGTTCCCCATTAGGGACTTGGAGTTTTGTGTATAAACAAGAGTCCATGCGCACTCTGGTCTTGCCAAATCTGATCAATAGATGGAGTTTCTGCCCCTTTCCTGACGCACCAGCCTATCACTGTGCCCATGAGAATTGTGGGAAGCTGGGATAGCCAATCAGAGAGTAGGAAGAAGAGGGCATGTCTGTTTGCCAAATAGGCCTAGTGCTTTGTGATATTATTATATTATACAATACTATACAGTTTACAGTTGTTTTTGCTGACAATTTTGAGTTGTGTGCAACTTACAGTAATAGTTATGTGAAACTGAGATTCTTTAAAGATAAGCTTTGGCTGGTCTTCCCCCTCTGCATTTCTGACTTTCGAGATGATTGACAGGATTTGAAAGAGTTGAGATAGTTTGCAATCATTACATTATATTATGATTCCTTTAACCTTGGGAAATCACAGCCAAGTGTCTGTATTTGCCCATAGGTTTTTTTCCTGGTCTCTGTCTCAGGACATTCAAAATTTCTCAGGATGAAAATATCCCCGCCCCTGTAATAATGGAGCTTGGCATCATCAGATGTCAAGAGAGCTATCTCCAAAACCTTTATTTTGGGATGTTTATAAACTTCCATAAAAGTTCATTTAATCTGTGTCCTCTTGGCAGACGACACAGCATGTGAGTGCTGCCTGATGGATGTCATAGGGACTGAAAGTGCAGCAGTAAGCATTATCAGAACAGCTCATTATATGAACTCATTACTTTAATGATTCATATTCCATATTGTTATTGATATTTTTGCTATTATTACTATTACTACTACTTTTTCAACTCTATTTGAACTCTACTAGAATACTGTATGTCACTTTGGACAAAATGTCTGCCAAATACTAACCATAACCATATACCATAACCAAATACCATAACCATAACAATAACCATAACCATAACAATAACCATAACCAAACACCATAACCATAACCAAATACCATAACCATAACCTGAGAAGAACAGGGTCCTTTTGGAACAGCCTTTTGTAGAGGACCTTTATTCACATATAAGTACAATACAACAGGAATGACCATATGTGCACATGAAGCTTGAGTTTGAAGTTTGTGGTATTAATAGTGGATTTACAGTATATGGTTGATAGTTTGCTAGCATGAAACACATTAATCATTGAAAATCTATTGTAAGAACAGCAGACAGTAAACTGGATGAATGTAGATATGATCTCAAGCACCCACTGTTACTTACATCACAATTGCTAATGGCTATGAATCCAGTACAGAAACAGCCTTCCAAAAATCATGCCCAAAATTGGATGCAGGAAGCATGTTTAACCTCTGGAATTTTGAATATCTGACATGCTCCTTTTTCCCACAATCCATACTATCTTTATTTATACTCCCACTGAACTCAGATCAGTGGGATAAATGTACAAATCCTGGCTACAGACAAAAATACTTTTATCACAACTTATACACATTCATTTCATATGAATAAGTTACACCTTTCAAGTGTCAATATCCCAGTAATCTTCATGTTAATTCATCAAATCTTTAGTGCAGGTGGCCGGGAAGGGGCAGAAGAGGGTTAATATTGCACAAGATAGCTATATAGTCTTTTTAATGATGAAATTCACAAATATATTACAGACTTAATTGGAAGGTTCATGTGTGTTGTATTGTCAGTTATCGTCTGGTCTCATCAGTAACCACCACGAGGGCGAGGGCATGTTGTTTTTCAGTTGTTGCCTGAATTATTATTGCTTTATATGGCCCATTAAATCAACATCAGCTATGCTGGCCAGTGGGCACACGAGAACACCTGACAAACAATAAAAGGTTAACAAACCAACTGGGCTGGATGAGATTTGATCTTCTTTGGGCTTTATCTGGCCTTGCGTGGACAGTGGGAGGCACAGTTAAGCCCATTCTGACTTTCTGTGCTTTTTCTGCCTCAGCCTGCTTCACTCCAGTCATGCCCACAGTCCTCCTCTCCCAGAACAGTGTCTCATACACATATGGATCTCATCAAATTTATTGAAGGGTTCATGATACAAAATCAAGAGCTTATTAGAGGAAACCATGGAGAGATAGCGAACAGGTTCTGAAATAAGTGCCAAAAAATATACGGTCTGAATTCTTTCAAATGAGGTTGGATTGTTTTTGATCTTGTACAAAGGATTTCTCAGAGGCCATCATAGCGATGTAGTGCACCACAGTGATGGTTGAAGGAGTCTTATTTCAAGGATTGAAGGCTCATGCACTGATAAAATCCCAAATTCAGTTTTCTTTTGTGTTGTGCAATTCAACGTAAGCAACGGTATATGGGATACCTTTGTTCAAACTTGTTGTAGTAAAGATGAAATATGTAGATATAAAGAAAAGAGCTAAAAGACTTTAAAGCATCCCTATGCATTCAGATAATGTATCAGGGCCTTTATTACAAATGATAGCAGGCAAAATTGTCTGGCCCAGGCAAAATTAACTAAATGCATGAAAAACTGTTAAAAGAACCCAGAGGCAGAAAACAGTGAAATATTCTCATTACATGAACTTCATTGTATTGCACTTAGTATGGACAGGTATTGTATACAGCACGTTGGTGTATTTAGTGTGGTCCATAGTGTTACGTGTGAACGTACAGTCAGTTTCTATATCACACTCGTCTGCGCTTTTGCTGAAAGCGGTCCCACACCTTAGGCCTGGCCATCCCAATAACACAGCACGCCAGCCTCTCTCCAGCATTTCCATGAAGGAGGCTTCCTGCATCTCCACCACGACCCAGGTCATCTTCCTTTGCATGGACCACCACTGACCTGCCGAGAACTGACAGGCCACCAAAAAGTGTGGCATCAGAATCCAGTGTCTGCACAATCTTCCCGTTGGAGGGCGGGAAATTGCCAAAGTCTCCTGGATGGCGTGGATGGTCAACTGATACGGGGTCGTAGTGGCCTGCAGTAGAATAGCATCCCTCAGTCAGGTCACCATACTGATGAATATGGATGGCTCTGAACTGTCCGTCAGAGGTTGGAAAACCATGTAGATTGATCGCCACTTTAATCTTATCGTCAGCGTGTTCCTGCTTGAACATCACATGCCCATAAATTTTTGGCATGCCAGTGGCAAGTTTGTAATTCGGCCGCATTCTGCAGGTAGCGTAGAGAGTCCCACTGTTCTCGTTGAGCTCAGGAGGACCCACCTCATTAGGGACTGAATCGTCATTGACACTGAGGCATATATGACAACCACAGAGGAGCAGGAGATATTGAAGAAGATTCACCATTCTGACCAGACCTACAGTAGGCTACAGAGGACAGCCATATTAGTTGGCATATAGGGCTAGGCTATTATGTTTTCACTGCCTCCTGAATCATATACTTTTCAGCTTCGGTAACCTAAAATGAAGAATAAGATGCAGGTTGCTTTTCAATTTGACTACTCACTAATGCTGCTACTGTACATTATCGCACGAAATAAAAAAACAAGTTTTGGTGTGCGGACACAAGGCTAGACAAGACAGGAAGTGCATACATGTCGTCCCGTTTTAATCGTGATAAAAAGGCATGCAGAGTAGGCTAGGACATGTTCGAAAGCAAATTACTTTTGTGCAACGCCATGCCATGTTGTGAACCGTATCTTCGCTTCCCTGGTCAAACCCGATCCACGCTACTTCAGACGATACGCATTGTTTCTTAATGTAGCCTATATTATTTGAAATTTACATCAACCATTTATGAGCAGTCTGTAAAGGCACGTACCTTAATACCTGGAAGAAATATGCCGTCTGAGCAGATTCAGAGACGTAAGTTGACTAACATTACAGTAAATGCCACTCCCACTAAATTATAGTTTTGTAACAGTGTTGTTGCAAGTTGCCACGTCTCAAAACAAAACAGTAACTCCCAGTAAGACAGTAAATAAGCCTATAGTTTTTGTAAAAGACATTTCAGCATACGTTTCCAGCCAAGCACTGGATTGTGTAAAAGTGTAAGCCAGTCTTCATAAATTGGTTGGTTACACTGGAAGGAATCTGAACCAAACACCAGAGGAACTTCTTACCCGATTTCTAATGCATGTGGATAAGATATAACTTGTTATTTTGATCTTGTTATTTTGAAGATATGGCCTCTAGCTTTCTTTGTTCGTTGAACTGGATTGCTTGGGGAAACTGGAGGTCTCTTAGGTCCCAGGTCTCATTATGGTGTCTGAATTATGTGCCATTGTGTGTTGTGTCTGAGTGGAACGATCAGATTTTTCCAGCACAATATCTGTACTGAATAATTCATACAGATTGGTTTATCAAAGATGGTACTCGTCTGATATCAGATTAATTACATATTCACAGAGAAACAGATCTTTCTATAGTTCAAGTATTTAGTAGATACTTCTGTCAAAAGTGACTGCAAAACATTTAACTGAAAGAAGGTTCAGTTGTTACAGTATTGGCACAAGTTAAGGGTCTTGCCTGAATACAAATCTGGTACACAGAATCTAATACAAATCTAAAGTTGTATACTATTCACTGTGCAGCCTTGTCACAGGACAGGTTCTGTAAAATGAATGCAAACCACCCCACCCCACCCATAACACACACACACACGCACACACACACATACACACACGCACACACACACACACACACACACACACACACACACACACACACACACACACACACACACATTTGTGCAGGCCCAGTCGCTACTACCGTGTTGCCAATATGACCAAGGCCCAGGAGAGGAGAGATACTGAGGAAGTAATACAAAAACTGTGGGGAGTTGATCTGAGTGGAAGATTGAACTGCTGCTATATCTCTGAGCTGAGCTGCCATTTATGGTACCAAAGCATTAAAGTGGAGTTCTTTTCCATGCTGTCACATCACTGCAAGCAACTGCAAAGCTTTCAGCTGTATGTTGTCTTGATCTGTATCGGTTACCTTCTGGTGGATGCTTCATGATATGATTTATGTAAGCAATTTTCTGTGTTCATGCATCACTTGAATAAATGAGCTATTCAAAACATGTATTTACAGTTTTTCTTGATCGTTTTGATACCTGTGTCAACTCTGAAATCACACTCTCAAAACAGTTAACACCCGTGTCTGAACAAAAGCACTCTGGACAAAATGACACATTTTGCTTGCAAAAGGCTGTTACTCTCTCAAAACACTTAAAATATGCAGCAAAAGCAAATCTTGCCTTCAAACACTACAACTTGTTGCCAATTAAAAAACACTCTTTAATCAATCATTACACACTGGACAACAAAATGCAAAATCTAGTTCTCAAAATGAGCATTTTAGCTATGTCTGTTGCATTACTTTCTCATGTTTCTGGTATCAGAAAAAAACTGTGAAAAGACAAAATGTACTGAATAAAAAAATAATTTATTCATTCCTCCCAAGATGTAACTGCCATTGACATGTAAGACATACAGTAAATACCTAGCAAGATACAGTAAATTTCATTGAACTACAACTTGTCATTTTTCATCGAAATAGACCTACAGTAAACACCTTTTGTACTGTTTTCTCCACCAAATAGGCAATACAGTACTTTGTCTAAATGTGCATTAGATCCATACTTGCAAATAGCAACACAGAACAGACATCTCTTATGTATAATGAATGATTGCTGATTGAAGAATTGTGCAAAGGAGTTTCACACAGGTGTATCAGAGATTCAGACTTATGCAAGGAATCTATACCACCTGTGAAAAGATGTTTTCCTTTTGTTTAGCATGGGAAAACCAATAGAGTTTGGGGCTTTTGAATGACACCTGTGTTAACTGTTTTGCAAAAGGGTGTGAGAAATGTGTGAACCCAATGAAAATGTGTGAACACATTAGCAAGAGATGACTTCTGCAGTGCAAAGAAAGTAGTCATGAAGACCAAGTGGGTTCTAGTTTACTTAAGCAGGTAAAAGCAATCGAGAAAAACTGTAATGGTGAGACAAAGTAAGGGAATAATAGTACTCCTCAGTCCTGTGCAATCTTGTATTGAGAGTACAAGACTCTACATGACGTATTTACCATGCAGTTTCACATGAAAACACTTCAAAGCAACTCAGATTCTTTAATTTACAACCCAAGTTGTAAAGCTTATGTTTGGAAGATGCATGCATAGAGAGGCTTTTTTCTCAGTTAATTCTGACTAAACATTACCACTGCCTCAAATATTAAATTCTCATGCACACTGAGAGATGATTTACTGTTCTTATCAGCATAATGTTTCTGCATCTCACATGGGTTTCTCCTGTCAAAGTCATGGCTAAGGATGTCACAGTCAATCTGCATTAATGAGCTGATGAATATAATCATTTTAGACGCGATTTGTCTTTCAAATAAAACGCACGTGGGAAAACACCAATTCTTATATGTACACCGCCTGTTGTCTGAACGTAAGGCTGCGGATTTTTACGTCACTCCCTCAGTTACTGTGGGATTATTGTATGAGCGCAAAGAGGAGGTGCACTGCATGAGCGCTTGTGCATCTCTCCCTCGGAGACTGGATGCAGTTTAAAGATGGTCAGGGTGGTTAGATGCGTGACTTTAATTTCGTACCAGGAACAACTAACTTTAGACCTCGATTTTGTCTAATAAGCCAGCCATATGTTTATGTCAAATGCCTGAATTATGGAGTCTATGTAAAGGGGAATGTCGTGCGCAATGAGACCGCAATAGGCTGCCAGTTAGTATTCGAACAGACGTCCTGGAACACGGACTGCTATGGCGTTTTTGTCAAAATGAGAAATGTCAGTGAGGATGCAACAAACTTCTGGCAAAACGACTCTTATGAACTTTACAATGGAACCCACTCTCTTGAGAACTATACCAACACCACCTCGCCAAACAGAACGAGTCAGACTGCCCTGGTGCTTTGGAGAGCTATCCCCCTTGGTCTGGTTTTGGGCACCTTTATCTTTTTAGCCATCGTTGGGAACATCTTAGTCATATTGTCGGTGATTTGCAACAGGCATCTCAGAATCCCTACGAACTATTTTATTATCAACTTGGCAATTGCAGACTTGTTGCTCGGCACAACCGTGTTGCCAGTGTCTGCAACTTTGGAAATTTTGGACTACTGGGTCTTTGGGAGGATATTTTGTGACATTTGGGCTGCTCTTGATGTGCTATGTTGTACTGCGTCTATAATGAGTCTATGTGTGATATCTATCGACCGTTACATCGGAGTGAGCTACCCTTTGCAATACCCTAACATTGTGACGGAACGCAGAGCACTTCTTGCTATGGTCGGTGTATGGATATTATCACTGGTGATATCCATTGGCCCTCTTCTTGGATGGAAGCAACCGCCATCGCCAGAACCCACAATTTGTCTGATCACAGAGGAACCATTTTATGCGCTGTTTTCATCCTTGGGCTCTTTCTATATTCCATTAATAGTCATATTGGTTATGTATTTCAGAGTTTATGTAGTCGTCAAAAGGACCACCAAAAATCTTGAAGCAGGAGTCATGCGAGAGAGACTGAATTCAAGTGAACTGACCCTTAGGATTCACAGAGGTTCACAGATGCAGGATGGCAGTGGCGGAGCCAGAAGTCAAGGGCATCAAGCAAGGAATTCTCTCACAGTGAAAGTCCTGAAATTCTCTCGGGAGAAGAAAGCTGCTAAAACCCTTGGTGTTGTGGTCGGGATGTTCACCCTTTGCTGGCTGCCATTCTTCCTGTCTTTGCCCATTGGTAGGTATGGGTTTCTGTTACAAATACTGAATGATGTGGACAGTTTGCATGGATGAAATATTTTCTCACTATCCAGCAAAGCAAATACTAAAGTAATGTATACAATTTGAGCTATACAGTTTCATTCAGGGTGAATAAAGTATTAATATTCACGTTTAAATATCCTGGAAGGCCAAAAGTTTTACATGCTATAATAAGGCATCTCAGAACATACGTTCAAGTCCATCTTTGTCATTATAGATCTTTTAATGAAGGTATACTCTTTCCACTAAAATAAGATTTGAGTGGACTTTACACTGCCGTTGACTGAGTTTCTTTTAACTCTATGGTAGCCTTGGTCTTACCACTTTGACACTGTGTGATATACTAGGCCACTGTTTAACCCCAGGATCACCCTTAAAAGTTAAGGGGAAGAAAAGCAGACATGTTTCCTTAGTGCCTTGCGGGTGTGGTTTTTGTATGCTTTTCAGAGGAAATTAAATGTTCATTTTTTTCTGACAGGCCACTTGTGCTGTGGGGCTGTTGTGGTCAGAGAAAGTCCATGCTACCAAGGGTTATGTACATAAATCTGTTTTATTGCTTAATAGTTTTAAAGCACCCTGTTAGCTTGTTTCGTGTGGCTTGGCCTTTCAGGCAATTGGCCACAAGGTCACAGCTGTTCTGCTGTACTGCCTGGTATATAGGAAGTAATGTTTTCAGCACGGACAGAACAGAATCTCCGAATTAATGGAGTTTGTTATCCTTTTCTGTGGAATGTTAATAACTCTAAAAAATGTAATTAAAAAAAGAAAGGAATCCTGAGGACTCAATATCCCAGTGCCAAGCTCCATGGCTGTGCAGGTGAGGAAGTGCAGATGGACAGAGGGCAGATACAGCTGCAGTCTCCAGTGCACAGCCGCTGCACAACACCGCTGCAGGAATGGAGTGAGACCATTGCAACAGGGCTGTGATGCATTTGCCTCTTGCAGCTGTTTTCCATTTATCTGGCCCTTGATTTATCTGGCCCTTGATTTCACGTGTCCATACACAGATTTCAGTTTGCAGAGGTATTTGTAGGAGGAGGTCTTTCATCATCATTTAAAATAATTCCCCTACATGCCATTTCTTAGCCGAGGTCACATGCCGTGTCATTTTATATGTCATTGCATGGGATTTCTATTGATGTCTTTAATGATTCTCCTATATGCTTGTGCATGGGAACTTGCCACTCACTCATCAAAGGAATTGATTACTTTCAGTGGCACATGGAATACGTTTGAACTTACAGATTTGTGAGAAGTATGGACCATTTTAAACATTACAATTAGTCACAATTGACAATATCAATCATGCAGATTATGATATCAACTAGTGATTCAATTCACCTCACTGTTGAAACATTGAAAACTGGTACCAGTACCCGTATCTCTTCTGAGTCACTGCATCAGCAGTATATCATTTTTCTCCGACAGAATAACTTACAATTGGATAATGAAGATACGATACCCAGTGTTTAAAACCAGCGAGAGGGAAAACAGGATGCCATGTTTCCTTGTTGCCTCCCAGGGTATCTATTGTTTTTCACTTTGTCTCTTTCAGGAAGGAGGTGTAAAGGTCTTTTAAGTTTGTATAGTGTAGGCAAATATACTGTACATCTTGAATCTATTTATTGACTCTCCACGTTGTTTCTATTTTTTCTCCTTTGATATGGAGCAACACTATTTATTATTTTAAGGGCAGGAAGGGACAAAATCTTCTATATCTGTTTATGTCTACGTTTAAAATGGTCCGTACTTACAAATTGGTCAGTGGGTGGATGAATGTAAGCCGTCTTATTTTAAACATAAAATCTGCCAAACAAACCAAAATGTGACCTGATCCAGCAAAATGAGTCACAGTGACCAAGAACTCAAAATTGAGATATTGGTATCTTTGGAAAGATGAGAACATAAGCTTTAAAATGATGTATTGGTCAAAGTCCTATCTTAAATGGTTATGAAGTTACATTCATTTGAATTATGGCGTGGCAGCACCTTTTTCCAACTGAAAACCCGAGATAATCGCATTTAAAGTTTTCCGTCCGTTTTTTGATGACCTCTTCAGTAATCCTTGGCATCCAGAGCTGCATCCAGTCTTTTTACAACATGATTTTACTAAAGGCATTTAGATACTTAGAAAAAGCTATTAAATCAGACTGAAACATCAATAATTTCAAAATATTTATTACACATTATTCAATATTTATCAAATAATTCAATAATAATTTAAGGCGATTTTTACAGAGATTCAATTCATTTAAATTCAATACAATTCAATTCAGCTGATTTGACAGACTCATGTCCAAAACCACAAAAGACAGAACAGATATATATTAAAAAGGACTATAAAAACACAAGTAGATCAAATATCACATACAAACATACATACATTTTAGCTACAGTAGTGTAGCTAAAATACACTAAAATACACAGTAGTCTGGATGTGTAACAGGAACATTGATGAATACCTCCAAAGATTTTACAAACATACAATATTTTCACTTTCAAGCCTTTGAGACAGTGCCACAATGTCAGTGTGTGTGTGTGTGTGTGTGTGTGTGTGTGTGTGTGTGTGTGTGTGTGTGTGTGTGTGTGTGTGTGTAAGAAAGGGAGACTGAGAGAAAGAGTGACTGAGAGAGAGTCAGTACAGACATACTAAATTTTTGCTTTAAAGCCTTTGAGACAGTGGCAAAATGTCGGTGTGTGTGTGTGTGTGTGTGGCAGAGAGACGTTGACTATATATACATGTATCTACATAGAGAGAGAGAGAGAGAGAGAGAGGGAGACTGAGAGAGAGTCAAAACAGACATACTACATTTTCGCTTTAAAGGCTTTGAGAGAGTGGCAAAACGTCAGTGAGTGAGTGAGTGTGTGTGGCAGAGAGACGTTGACTATATATACATGTATCTACATAGAGAGAGAGAGAGAGAGAGAGAGAGAGAGAGGGAGGCTGAGAGAGAGTCAAAACAGACATACTACATTTTCGCTTTAAAGCCTTTGAGAGAGTGGCAAAACGTCAGTGAGTGAGTGAGTGTGTGTGGCAGAGAGACGTTGACTATATATACATGTATCTACATAGAGAGAGAGAGAGAGAGAGAGAGAGACTGAGAGAGAGTCAGTACAGACATACTACATTTTTTCGCTTTAAAGCCTTTGAGAGTGGCAAAACGTCAGTGAGTGAGTGTTCAGTGTGTGTGTGTGTCTGTGTGTGTGTGTGGCAGAGAGACATTGACTATATACATGTATCTACATAGAGAGAGAGAGAGAGAGAGGGAGACTGAGAGAGAGTCAGTGAGTTAGTGAGAGAGTGTGTGTGGCATAAACACAGAGACACATAGTTGAAATCATATTTCAACTCTACGTTTCTTAGGTTCTTTCTCAGTGAAACAGCTCACCTCCCCAGCTGGTTTTGGGCATGTAATGTCCTTTGTATTGTCAGTGCAAAACTCACGAATGTGTTGGTAAAGATAGTCCTGACGTTTCAAATCCAAACCAGGAGGCTTGACAGCAAGGGGTCTCTGCATTGGTGGTGCATCCTCTTTGAGCAGGCATATTCCACGTTCCTCAGAATTGGCAAATTCCTTGTAGAACACCCAGCCAGGATAGTCTTTGCTCATTCTGAAAATACAGAAGTTTGAGAAAAAAAATGAGTAAATCATCCATTCTTACAAACACACACACACACACACACACGCACACACTTTAACAATTACCTACATATATCAGCACGTTATTGATGTAATCTACATACCTGTAATGCTGGTGTTTGGTTATACCAGGGAGAGGTCGGAAGAATGGCTTGAGGAATGACTGCCAGTCACGCTGATTCACAACGACTTTCCCATCTTCTCCCCCGACAAGTTGTGCGATGTTGACTCCAGTCTGTGTGCTACTTCTAACAGCATCTACAATGTCATTCAGACAGGAAACCATCTTCCTGCGATACGTTTGTTTTACCAGCCCGAATGCCCAATCTGGTGCAAACTTTGTATGTCCTGCTATGAGAAAATTTAATGTGATTGTTTCATGCAAACCATGAAGCACTCTCCACAGCAGGTATTGCAGCACAGTGTTGTTCTTGTTTTGTCCTGTACAGTTGTCACAATGCAGCTCCACATCCTTTTCACCCATGCCATAATGCTTGAAAAAGTGGTCAAGGAATGACACCACAGCATTCGCTCCTTTTGTGATGCATACACATTCATCAATAAGGTAATTCACTTGTCTGGGAATGGCCTCACAGTTGATGCCAAACAAGCCACACTTGCGGGGTGTCAAAAAATACATGGGACCAGGCTGAAGAGGGTCAGAGGGATAATGCACCTGCTGTGCATAATCGAAGGAATAATGCATCGTGATGTCTTGGGAGCATGGATCACATGGGCAGAGTTCATGAATGGCATTGTTTTTCACGGTATCCCTAGCTTTCTGGACCATCTCTTGATAGAGTGAACGTTCTAGGGTGACTTTCACAAGGTGATCCTCCTGTTTTCTGCAGCGACTGGATTTCTCTGCCTCAGTCAGGTTAGCGGACTTGTAAATGATGGAGTTGTTCTTTTGGCATTGCCAACACAAGTCAGTCATTGGCTTTGTACGCACAATGTAGGGCACAAGGGTCTTCCACAGGCGTCGAAAGGTCACAAGACTCACCACACGATGTTCTGATAAAACAAAATAGAGAAAGGCTTGCTTAATTTCTGTATCAATGCACTGTTTTCAACATCTCAGTTTTTTAATGCTGTTGTAATCAAAGGCTACTTATGTTTTTTCAGCATAGGCTTATTTGCAGTGTAGGCTTATTTACATAATTTCAGCACACAAATGCTCAGTAATAAGCAAGGATGTAGTGGTAGCTAAACGCAAGTAAACACAGTTTATCCACATCTTAATAGAGTTTATGTACCAAATGCAACTATTAACATTGCCAAATCCCACTGCATTATCCTGATTTAAGATTGAACCCACTAAGTCCTGGAAACCATCAGACTATAATTAAGAGTAAGTTTACAAGTATACAGGCCTTACAGGATTAATATCACAGCAATAAGCTTCCATCATCAAACATATTCTGCATGTCTTTTTAAACATCTGATTCTGCATAGCCTACTACATTTACCCCCCTCTTATTGTACCACTACGACATTGGATAACACCTACCTCTTGCCTTAATTGCGCTTTCATAAGCACGGAAAACTGTCGCCTTGGTGTGATGAGATGGCAGCAACTTCACATCGAAACGTTTATACCCGGGAATGCGACCAGGGAGAACCAATGCGTGAAGCTCTGCGAAGTTCACGATGAACGAAACAACACGGCAGATGTCGTCATGTGTGAGCAGTCTCTGATCTCTTCTCTGGCGACCTCCAGACTTTTTAACTCGTGGGGTCAAGCCGTGTTCCTTGTAGTGTTTCAGCAGAGCTGTCAGTTTATTCTGGCTGATGCTGAAATTTAACGGGAACATCACGTAAGCTACTGTCAGTAAAATCAAGAACATACTTCTGATCAGTCGCATAAGTGTAATGGTTGTAAAGCTAGGCCTACTTACCAATGTAGGAACTTGAATGTTTCACGGCAAATTCTTTTTCCATCCAAGTAATATTCCGACCTTTGATGTTGACGCTCTCGCTGGATTTTCTTCGTCGAACACGTGAATTTATCATTCTGGAAGTGACAGCTGATCTTCCCCAGAAGAATAAGGTCTTTCTCGTATTCAGAAAGAGACGCCATGGATAATCGAAGGTCGAAAACGAAGTCCTCCTCGAAAGATTTAAAACACTCTTGCCCATTGTTTAGTTTACAACCTTTGCAAGAAAACGCACGAATTTTTGTGATCTCATCTTCTCGGTTTTCATTCACCGTACCCACACACACTGCTTCACAGGTGGACATAACCCTCTCCACCTCGCCTATGTCAGTGACAGGCTGCTCGCTCGAGAAGTCCTCAATGTTGTCGTCGTCGTCGTTGTCGTCGCCAGTATGGGTAGCAAGCTCCAAAGTCGGTCGTGAGTCAAAGTCACTGTCTTCATCGCTGTCAGTGTCATCAGATGGCACATCACTACATCCAAAGTAGTCATTCACCAGCTTTATCCAGTCTTCCTGGCCAGCAGCAGAGCGCAAATTGGAGGCGTCAACGGAGTTTAATGCTTTAGCTATTTCACTTTCTTTAAATGACGACATGACCCTAAACATTAAACACACGGTATACACTACACTACACTATAAAAATGACGAGGTTGAATACAAAGTATTAAGTGAAACGCAAACTTTTTAAGGAGATATTTTGGAGAAAATGTTGCTAGCATTAGACTACAGTAGCACTGCTAATCTGACAGGATGGTAGGTGGACCAATCGCGTCGCACAAGGCTGTAAACAGGGCTTCCTATTGGCAACTGAGGAGACTCTGTGAACATTTTGATAGGTTTAATAAGAAGGGACTGACGTTTTCACACCATATTTGGATAACTGAGATCATGACGTTTCAGGGAATACCCAAATCCTCGTGCGAAATCCTCTGTTGAGCCGGCTGGTAAAACAGCGTTATTCGAGATATTCTTTGTGAGATTAAGAGTTGCAAGTCAATTTAAACAGCAATTTAAGTGCATTTTCGCAATTACTGTGGTGATGAAACTTTGGGAGATTAATTTTGAAGACCTTTTCTTTCATATAAGGTAAAAAAAAAAAAATCGATATTTTCAATGTTAATTACTGTAAGTGGCCATATCTCAAAATAGAACGTTGCGACTTCCGACTCATTTCGCTAGAGCGGGTCACAAATGTTGTTATGTCCCAGTCTGACCTACAATATCAACCATATAAACCACACACACAAAAAGACAGAATCATCCTGGGTTGTTCTCTCAGGACCGTAGCCATATCTGTATGTCTGGGTGGAGATAAATGGGGTTTCACTCAATTTTGGTATTTTCACATGCTATTTTCACCCCTGGAAACCACAGTGAATGAGATTATGTAACATGGAAGTTAGTGGTACTTAATATGGGGAGGCAGGAGAGACCTGTCCAGTTAGACGACTATAACTAGGTGTGTTTGCTTACTTAATGTGCAAGACCATCAATTACACAACCTACCTACAATGCTACCAACTCTTATCCACCAGAGTTTGTTTACATTTGTTTTTTCTTCTGTTATATTGAGTCAAAGTCATGATTCTCTTACTGGAATGTGACAGCTTTGGCTATTCACTTCCTTTTAGACCATTGGCCTCATGCTCTTGACTTGTTGGGAATAAACTCTGTGCAGCAAGTCACATAACCTCCCTCCACACGCTCCTGTGAATTAGCTATGGTCTACTGTAAAGTGGTCAGGTGATTTAAAAACAAATATTTTGTATTTTCTGTCCATTCTTTGTTCGTCCGTAGTTGTATGGAAAAACTCATCAAATGGACTTAATCTGCAGTGACATGTAAGGATACGCCTGCCTTATGGGGACTAAAGTAATTAATTGATTAATAAGTCATACTCTGCACTGAGAAAATATAAAATGTTGGCTGAAGTGTCATTTGGGAACGGAAGAACTTAAGTGCACTCAGGAAATGATGATTGTGCTATGTTGTATTGCCAAGAGCACATATCCTCCCTGAGGAGCGCTCATCATTCTTTACACTCAGACCCTTTGACATGCAAATTCCTCCACCATGTGGGTGAGATGGTTATCAGATATCAGACTTTCATCCTTTTAGCCGCAGTTATTGCAGTTGCAGCTGAAATGTGGATGTAATTCTGTTTGCATCCAATGTAATGCTGTGCACAATCAGTGCATAAAATTATTTCCCTGTTAACTTCTTGGAAATAGCCTCTGGTTTTACAACAGAACTGCTGAGACAGCAGTGTTTTTCATGGTTTGAACATACTGCCACCTGCTGCAGAAATAGTGCAATGAGCAGTATTATCAGATAATAATACCACAGAAAAGCGTACCAAGTGTGTAATGAGTATTTAAGGGATTTTGCACAACGGATGCCAAGAATACAATTATTGAGTGTATAGGCAAATGCTCATATACTGTATTTCTGTGTTGTAGACTATGAGACATTAGAACTGAAAATGTAACCCATGTATTACGCAATCTCCTGCAGTGTCATTCAACAACAGCCTCCGGCCCCCTGAGTTGGTCTCCAAGGTGATCTTCTGGCTGGGCTACTTCAACAGCTGCATGAACCCCATCATCTACCCCTGCTACAGCCGGGCCTTTAAGCTGGCCTTCATCCGCATCCTGAGGTGCCAGTGCCACGAGGGGAGACGACCCGGGTGGAGGGGGCGGGTGCACAACTACGCCAGCTCCCAGGTGTATGCCGGCGGCTCCACACACCGGGGCTCCGCAGGGAGCCTGCAGCCAAATGGCAGCAAGCGGATGCTGTCCCTGGGCCATCGAGGTTCTAGCCCTGGTCCTGGACTGGCACCCTGTCCAGAAGATGGGTCTTATCAAACACTGGAGGCCATCTCCACCTCCACATCAGGTAATACCTCAGACTACCAGCTGGGAATGATGGGAGTTGAACTCCAATCAGCACAGGCCAGCCTCCAGAGTTGAACACTCACTTTTCACTTCTTGGGTTGTTTGGATTTCATGTATATCATTTCACACAATAGTATTGTCACACTCACATGTAAATATCTGCTTGTAATAAGTATGTTTACATTATAATAGTCAGGTTTTGTTTGAAAGTGGTAATAATAAATGTACAATTTCCCAATGAATGTAAGTCGTTCTACTTTCTCACAGTTACCATATTGATCTGTGAGAAATCTGACTATTTGAACACTAGGGGACACTGTGAGACCAGCTAGACCTGTAAGCATTTGATATATTAACTAATTAATTATTCTCTACACGTCTATTGTGTTATTGTCTTATTACTGAAGTTCTGCCTCCTGAAAAAAGCTGAACTTATTTGCTGTTCTTTCTCCTTCAGTACATGTAAACCTACTGATAGAAGTTTCACAAATTAGGGTCAAATATTATTTGTATATAAACCATAACAGAGTTTGCTTTGGTCCTTCACTGATTTTAGTACTGACAAATCAACACTGGATTCCATAAATAAGGTCATTATGCAAAAGCGAGAATTTCATTTCCCCAAAACAAAACTTAGGACTTTATTTCATGGTCAGTTTGGTCATCAATCATTGGTATGGGGGTACATGTTTTGTCAGAAAAAAAGGCTTGTTACAGCAGTTTTGTACAATCTTTTTGCATTACTGGCCTGTCTACTAGCAGAAGATGTACGTGAACATTCTGTGTGGTTTGAAGATTCTGTTCATCAGTATTATTCAACAAATTAGTAGGAAGGCATAAAAACATTTGGAAAATCATACTGTTCTTTAAGTCACAAAGACCTTTGTGTATGTGAAAAAACCTGAAGCAACTGATAAATTAAAAAACCGAAGGATTAACTGAAACAGGATATGAAAACACAGCAAAAAGTTAATTACAGTTAATCACATTTCCTTGTGGACAAGATTTTTTTTTTGATATCCTTCATATTAAAGGAAGGAAAACTTTCAGGGAAACTGTTTCACAGAAAAAGACTGTAGATTTTAATGTTTTAATATTTGGTGAATACTTCAGAAGAAAACTTGTGGGAACCTTACAAGACGTTTGTCCTGCCCTCTTTCCCACGCCACACTGGACGATGAGGGTAACAGCAGTTAGATGTAGATGTTCCTTATTTCTTGAGAAGGTCACTTATTTGCATAAAGAATACTTGGAAAGGTTGACCCTGAAAGAACACGTTTTTGTAGAACCCTTTTGTGCACTTCCTCAAACAAATCATACATTCTATCAAGGGATACGGCTTTATTGAGGGGAAACATTTTTCATCAACAGTGTTTTCATACTGTAAATTAAAAAAAAACTAAACTAAAGAGTACAAATAAAACAACTTATAAAAAGTATAAATAAACCTTAGGTAAATGGTTTCATATTCAAGTAATCCATCAAGTCCCTGATCCCTGATACCACATGGTTGATGAAACAGATCTGTGTAAACATATCTGAGGAAATACTCCTTATAAACTCTATACTTGTTCAGTTCATTAGTCCAGAAAGGGCAGCAGCATTGGTTACCAAAAGGATACTAATAAGGATATTAATAAAAAAAGGGAAATAAAAAAAAAATCCCTAGGCAATAAAAGTGTCCATTTTGAGGATAAAACGGGATTTCAAAAGCTTTTCTTCAAAGGCATCAAACCAGCAGTGTGACTCCAGAGTGCTGGAGGAACAGGCCATGAGGAGAGTGAACAGAAACAGTGTTTGGACACATTTGATTCTTCCCAACCCTGCAGACACTTTGAAACACCTCAGTTGCTCAGCAAATAGCACTCGTATAGTGGGTTTCAGTCAGTGGTTCTTCTTACGTTGTGAGCTGGAGATAACTGGCCACACTAGTTTTAATTCATAGTGAAGCACGTCAAGCAGCTCAAGTATGCGTCCCTGGTATGTTCATGTTCAGTCATGCTCCACAGGGATGGAGGACAGACAGGAGAAGCCATATGGGGGAATATGCTACATGGCTTCCTAGAAAAAGATCACAGTGACGGGAAGCGTACTTCCCTTGGTTTTTAAAGAGTAGCTCCAGAGAGACCAAACGAGGTCTGCGAGTCTTCAGTGTCACGTCAGAGTGATGACCTCCACGGGGTCTCTGCTGGTGTTTGGCTTGGGCCTGTGCTTGTGGCGGCGGTCGCGCAGCGTGGGCGGGGGTGGCCGTGAGACGGGCGGGGGCGGCGTGGCGAGAGAGAGGGGCGCGGTGGTGGCGGCGCTGCTCGGGCGCTCCCGCTTGCCTTTCCTCTCGCGCTCCTGGCGTCACCTGTTGAAGCAGCCGGCGCTGAAGGTGGGGTGGGCGCCCAGGTAGCCCCCGGCGTAGGCGGCCATGCTCATGCAGTGGCGGGGCTCGGCCGCGATGGCCACCTGCATGGAAATGGGCCCCTGGAGGGCCAGGGCGCGCGGCCCCGTGGGCAGCCCCGCGGGGAGGCTCTGGTAGGTGGGCAGGGCGCCCGCCATCTCGGCGCCCGGCAGCATGGCCATGCGGTGGCTGTGCAGGAAGTCCTGAGGCACCATGGCGCCCAGCGCCTGCGGCTCGGACACGGCCAGCGCATGCAGCTGGGCCAGCGAGGGTGAGTGCTGCGACAGGTGGGGGAACTCCCGCGCCTGGAAGAGCAACGCCTGGGAGGAGGAGGAGGAAGAGGAGGAGAGGCCGCTGGAGGTCAAGGCGGGTCGCTGCACTGCAGAGACAGGCGAGAGGTGCATGTGCTGGGCGACCGACTGCAAGGACACCTGGCTGGAGGGATGTGGAGATTTGGTTTTGTTGGCTTCTTTCACATCGTTGTCATGGGCACTGCAGGGGAGGGGGACCAGACAGAGGACAGAGGACAGAATTAGGAGACACATTCACAGTTGGGGACAATGTAGCAGCAATCCAAATGGAACTGAACAACTGAGCTGTGTGTCTATTGAAATGGTGGAAAGGCTGGCAGAGCGGCAGCAGCAGGAGCTTACAGCAGCATGAGCTCGATGCACTTGGTGAGGTGGTCCCAGGTGTAGCCCGTGAGCAGGTGCAGGGCAGTGGTCCAGCTGGGGCTGATCTGCAGACAGATCCTGGAGGCCGCCACACAGGCTGCCGCTACCTGGGATGGCCGGAAGCTCAGGAAGGCGTGATCTGGAAGAGACGGCCTGCTGAGTGAGCCTGAGAAGCAGTCCAGCCAGCATAGCCCTGCTCTCCCCAGCTAGTCCACTTACGCCTCCCACATGCATTCCCATTCACACACACTCATGAGTCCCACTAGCACATGCTTCATTTGAAAGTGGATTACAGCACAGGGAAGGACATTAGACATTTCAGATCGGAGCTACTTGTGTTTTAAACTTTGAATGAAATATGCAACCTTCCATTTTTCCCCCTCACTTCACAGACAGTTATACTCTCTGCATCCCCACTTCATATTACCTTGCAAAGACACCTCCAGGAAGTAGTGGGTGTACTTGTCCATGAACGCTTTGGTCTTGGAGATGGAGGCGAGCGGCCAGCTGTTGTAGAGGTCGCCTTCCTGCACGGAGGCCTGGAGGTAGTAGTCGATGAAGTGGGCCGGCGTGGGGATGCACAGGTTCCAGCTGAAGGTCTCCAGCAGCAGCAGCTCCATCTTGATGAGGTCGCGCTTGTTGAGCACCAGGTTGAGGCTGCACATGATGCCCAGCGCGTTGAGCTGCTCCAGCTTGGGCACGCGGTCCTCCTTCTCCTCAAACTTGCCTGGGGACACACACGGACGAGGAGAGACGGTCACTGGAATGTGCGGCAACACAGGCCCTTCATTGTGTGATGTCCAGGCTAATGCTGGGTCAAGATATACTGCATAGGAAGTGCAGTCAAATTAACTGCTATACGAGTTCTACAGCAAAATCAGAGTAACAGAACAGAACGGAGAACGGTGCCCTGAGTACTCGGCATGATACACTTTTGATACACTAAAACCACGATGACATTGTGTCAAGAGGAACCGAACATTTGAGACATAGTTAAAACTGTTAATACTTCAATACCTCAAGGTTGCTGTACAAACACTGGTGGAAAGACCAGTTAAATATATAGACATGGTGGTTTCTGTGGTTGTTCATAGACGGGCTTTTTTTAAAACCCTACTAAAATATCTTCTTCTGTGACAAAAATGTCAAAATAACAAACCTCGGATGTAGAAAAACTCAACAGCAAGAGCGAGCTAATCAGCAGACTACAATAAGCCTCCGTGATTACAGCCGTTTTATTCCTCCCTCATCTCTTTGCATACGAGAACAGACAGTGGACTGAAGGGGTGGAGACTGATAAGATCTTGCGTCTTATTTTCTCAAGCTTCCTTTCAACTTCCCTGCCTTTTTCCCCCATTGAGCTCCTTCCCCCTCTCCCTTCCTCCCCCTCTCTCTCCGTCCGTCCTTCCCCCTCTCTCGCTCTCTCTCTCCCTCCCTCCCAGCTGCTGCCTCTGTTCATCTTGACAAACGCTGCCTGGGCTGAGCTCCTTGCCTGGTGTGATTTTTACTGCTCATGCCAGGCGTGCCATAAACCCTGGAGGTCCACGGCCCAGGCTGGCTAGGGGGGCAATTAGCAAACAGGCTGTAATAGCGTCTAATGGCTAGAGACAGGAAATGGCCCACTCTGCTCCCCGTCTGCTCCACTGCAGCACTCAGCTTTGGCTCAACTTGTCTGCACCCAGCCTGCTGCATGGCCGGCCCACTGGCCCAAAAGCTTGTTTGTCAAACATGGCTGTTCTCGTAGCTTTTTTGATTGCAGCTTTCACGCCTGGAGTAATCACCTTTAAATTCACCTTTTCTAAAATTAGAAAAATGTGACCAACTATGCATGTAAAAACAACAATCACTAACGTTATAGATAAGTCATTAATGTGCCACAAAGCAAATTGTTTTGTATCTAATATTCAATTAAAAACGACAGAGAGACCTTTGATTAAACCACTGTCTGGAAAGGTGATTTCTGAGCCAAAATAACTTGTTTGTACCCTTCAAAAATGGCCTATACTGTGTGTGTGTGTGTAGGCTATGGGTCAACTCTTCCCACCTTCATACAGTAGATTTATTTTGAGTCATCAGAGTTAGCCAGTGGTGCCAAATGCATGCCTGATTCCAGTTAACTTGGATTAAGATAAGAACCAAATGGGATGGTTACTCCCTTTTTCATTTGTGAAAGAATGCATGAGGATAAGATGTAAGGGAGGAGGCAAAGGCGTGGGGTGAACAAATGATTTATCCCCTCAGTTCCATGGGCTACTGGGGGGGGATCACAGCCATCAGTGGCAGCCAGGTTCCAACCTGTCCTGCTCAAAGGTTTAAAAAAATGCACCAAAACAGACTCCTACGAATTAAGATTTGACAGGCATTTTACAAGCTCAATTGTTGCAATAACACCCTTCCCGGGCCCTGGCTGATGGATCATCTCTCAGACAGCCACAGGGACACATAAATAAATGAGCTTTTACAAGACTTGCACAGGTTAGATGTTCCACTAGACTGCTTTGAGGTTTCACATTAATGTCTACGGAGAGATATGGGATATTTTAATTTCAGCCTGAAAAACAAATTACTGTCTGCCAACTAAGCCACAAAGAGAAATATTTCAAAATAAAACAAAACATCAGCTAGTCACTGAAGTGTCACCTTTGCTCCCTAGCATTTAAACTATTTCAATTGCAATAGGAGGCTTTTGAACAGCAGAGGAGATAGAGACACTCACACTGAAAAACAAGCCTAAGATACTTAATACCTTTGTGTGAACCAAAGGACTTTTTAATTAATGTGGACACTGATGAAAAAAACAACAACATTCTACTACCAGACTTTGCCAGAAAACTATCTACAGTCATATCAAGTCTATTTACAGATCAGGCAGAAGATCAAACTGCCTCTGTGTTTAATAAATAAATAGCCCGTTATTTAACACAGGCCTTGGACAACCTGGAATTTTCCAAGCATTCTTGCTAAACGGTTGATGGGTCTGTGGATTTGTCATCCATACAGTTGGGGCCTTATCACCTGCATGGCACTGTTTGAAGTGTACACACATTCCTCTCCTCTGTTCTCACAGCCCCGGACGTGATCTCAGATATGGCCTGACGCAACTCACCACCACGAGGACTACTTTACCCTGAATGTCAAACAAGGAACTTGTAAACTTCATGACAAGTTGGATATCTATCACTGCAATGGGTTTGCTACAATCTTCAAGGTCTTTCATGAAATGAGTCAGCCAAAGACTAATAATGCTGCTTTTAAAGTCTAAAAAGGCAAGCTGAGGTCAATATTTCAGTGAGATGCTGACATCAGCATATATGGCACAATTTAAAAAAAAATGTGAAATATAGATTGCCACTGCAGCCTGTATGTTGCTACACATTCTCTCTGCTGTTTCCTTTCAATCAATACAGCACTCATCTAGCTTCTGCTCATATACCAATAGGCTAGAATGGACATTACTGCTTACTGCCATTGGACTACAAACAACACCACTGTTCACTGATATTCTGATGGTGATATTTGCATTCGTGTGTCCAATTTCTTTATATTTTCTTTTCACCAAGTTCACCATGCATGTTGGCTACTACAAAGCTACGTGGGCACTTATTTACCCCCAGGACATTTTGTGATGGCCATTAATCACAGAGTCCTTTATATTGTAATCTTCATAAAAATGCATTACAATGCACACCAGAATCTGCACATCAATCAATTAGGGAACGGACTTCCTACCCACAGATGAATGGAGTAGAGGACTACAAGCAAGAAAGGGATTCATGAAAATATTTATGAAAAGTAGGTTTGTATTTGTATGGATAAATTAATGTTTTCTCCTCCTCAATCATCTATAATACACTTACACGGACTGCCCCATCATCTAGCAAAGGATCTTTGTTGCAAGTACTTTTTGCCAACCTTTGTAACCTAATTGCTACAGAACATACCAGCAATTAAGTAAGTTAAAAAACACTGGTTGTTACAACTAAATCATCTTTAATCCATCTAAAGAAAGAAAAGGGGCGACTTGACAGCCTTAAAAGAAATTCCTCTGTGCGCAGCAAAGGTCTTTAATTTGCCAGCTCGTCTTTCGTTGGGGGTGTGAAATTGGTCAGAGCTCAGCCACAGGCCTGCTCCGTGTCCTCACCCCCAGCTCTGAGCGCAGACAATACAGATCTCCGGAGATCTTTGACCCAGGGTGCAAATGCACGGCAGCAGACAAAAAAATGCTGCCAGAGGCATCTGCAGACAGTTCTGATGGTGAGCTGCTTATGCAGACTATGTGCAGCTATGTGGGAACAATGAACTAAAACGTGCTCGTTCACTGGCTCGCACACACTGCGTCACTTTTAAAACCACAGAACACATGCCCACACACATAATACTGTGTTCTAAAATAACAGACACCCGATAACCTACGCCAAAAGGCTACTCAAGACGTTAAAACTTCATTCAAGACATTCGATAATGGGTAAATAAGGCCTAAAGACATTTTGGTATTTTACTTTCAACTTCATATCATCATATTTTAGAAGTGATATGAAATATAAGATAATCTATGAGGGACAACAGCAATCAGTCTTAAAATCTGCAATGCAAAAATAATTGTCTTAAGTATCTAGTGAGGGCTTAATTCCTTTGCATTAGCATCAAACCCCTGGGCTTTGGGGGTTTAATCTACATATCAGGGCTCCCCGCTGGGCCTTTCAGCTCCCCATGTGCCCCCCCTCCTCTGCGTCTCGACGCCCACTTCTCTCTCCTCTTCCACTCTGCTCAATATCAGGCCTCCACCTGCCTTTGAAGCTCGCTCCTTTCCTGCTCTTTCCTTTCCTCTCCGCCAGCTCCAACCCCCAAGGAAACTCAAGGCTGCTTTTCACGGAGGCCATTTCTCAGGGCCATTCAAGCCTGACTCTGACAAGGTGTGTCACAGAGGTGCAACTCCAGAGGCGCATACCACAAAGGTCTTTCCTCAAAAAGTCTCTCACACCACTTATACCTCCTGAAAATGTGTTCATTTTTTAAGAAGGGCAACATGTGATCTAAGGCAAATAAGACAAACAGACAAGGACAAGACTGAATTTTGATTTAGCACGAGATCTGATGAAATGCTTCAATCAATTTTAACTAACAGTTCTTAGTCCTTACCAATAATGGTCAAAAAGCACCCTTGGGAAATATACTTAGATGCAAAATTGGAATTAAACTTTCGCAAACACAAAACTGGATACAATGAGAGAAAAATAATTTTCAAATGTATTATTATTAAATTAATTCATGTATATAAAGTTCCCTACTGCTGTGGTTTCTGAGCTGATCCAATCCCATCCCCCATATGATGGTGAGCCGACCTGCTAAAAGTGTGTGTGTGTGTGTGTCAGAGTGGTGGGGCTTTTGTTTGGGCCCAACTCAGCAGCATATGGCAGGGGGAGGAGGGCTGGAGGGGGGTTGGGGTGGCTACACTTTTTAAAGCCCCTCCACGAAGCCCTCTGACTACAGCTGAGGAGTTTCCAAAAAAAAACATCAAAACACAATAAATAACCAAAACAATTCCTGTCCTACTCTTCTTTCAATTCCTGTCCTACTCTAAGGCCAAAGTGTTGCACTACTACTACATTAACACTGTGCATACATGTTATATGACTGCAGCTAAAAGGGTTTAATTCAAACAATTACTGTTTCTGACTTCTTTTGCTTTTCTGAATCTCATATTTAATTAGACATTAAAGCTATTGTGCTTAAGACCAAAGAAAAAAATGATGGCTAGACACTCACACATGTGCAGAGAATTAGTGACACCCAGAGTACATAACTATTAACTTTAGTATGTTTCCACTTTTAAAACGTACAAGCTCTATCAAGCTCTATGACTTAAACTTAAACTATCACTCAGACACACACACTGCCCCCCACCCCCCTCTCACGCACGTCACTTGTGAGTGGACCATATCCCAGTCTCACTCAGTGACAGTTTCATTAGATTAATTGCCCACGCTTCAGTGACGCTCAAATGAACTCAAGCATGGCAAAATAATACATCATTATCACTGAAAAATCTTGCCAGCGTGTAATTTTTAATTATTTGAGCTAGTCCATCCTATGTGATCACGTGAAGAAAGCTGTATGACCCACAAATATACCACACTGGCAAGAAAAACACAACATGTATTCCTTTCCCATGAAGAAATGAGGCAAACACAGGCTCACATTAAACACACTCTCAGAAAATCTCACTAATACTACGTCCATCTGCGCCTCACTACTACTCCCTTATAAAAACTCACTCAATTGCTTAACAGGAATGTTAAGGGTGCTGTGAGCATAAACCACTGGGCATTCTGTGCTACAGCCTTATAAAACCCATTCCACAATGCAACGCCACAAAGTGCAGCTCACACTTTTGAGGCAAAAGAAAAATCGAAATTTGTGAAATTTGCATCATAGTTTTCGTAGTTTTTCTTTCCACATGAGCACCACAGACACCACTTCATGCCAATGTTGGAGGAAGACTGCAGGCACTTACTGGCTAGGAGGAGGCAGGAGAGTGCAATGACGTAGAGCTGCTTGATGGCCACATCATAATGGTCCATGAAGAGGTCCAGGAGGTAGACAGCCAGATGGCGAGCTGTGGCACACAGCTGGTAGCGGTTACTCAGGATGGCCAGCAAGTCGGCAAAGTAGCGGCGCATGCCAATTTGGGGAGAGTGGGCATGATAGACAGGCAACTTCAGCTCCTACAGAGGGAGTTGAGGAGAAAAAAAAGGAAAGAAAATCACAGGGGTGTTAATAAAGTATACCAAAAATAGAACAAGCACTTCTACAAAAAGTCTCAAGTAAATGCTTTTAACCGTTAAAGGTGATATATGAATGACTCTCTTTAATTGTCTGTCATTTAAAATAATAATCACTTCTAAATTGAATAATCAAAAACACCTTCTTTCAAAACATCTTTACCATGATGGATACACAAAGGCTAATTAAATTAACTTGACACAAGGGAAGAAATTACTTGGGCCAATAACTGAAACTCATTAGCAAGTCCACTTGTTTTCACAGAAACAATTTATTTGTAAGTGGCTTGTAAAACCTGCAAAGAATGTCTTGCATGCACTTTCTGTAAGTCTTCAGAGGAACTACATACATTTGTAACCATATGTGCAACATATGTTTGCCGAAATACATATACAATAAGTAATTCAACACTTGAGTTGGCAGAGTTTTCATTAAATACTGAACTTAACAATCGTAAAATAAGAAAACACAGGGATAATATCTTAGTCATTAAAGTAGACCAAATGTGCATTAACATGGGCTACATAACAAATCTAGCTAATATTCATCTAAAAAAACAGAGTGATTTGTTTTTGTTGTTGTCACATGAACAGCTGAACTGTGGACTTAATCTATTGTTATGCAGTAAATTATTATTAAAAGAAAAGAGATGTCATAGAAACACATTCACTTTGGACAAAGCGTATATTTGGCAAATACAAGCTTGCCAAATACCATAAACATGAACATAAATATCTACAGGCACTGTTTGGTTTAATTGGGGCTTTTTTTTTGTCTGAGCTGGTTTTGTCATTTATGTCATTTTTTGTTTAGCTTTTGCCAGTTATTCTTTGAGAGAATATGTGAAAAAGTATGTTTTGAGATGCATATAGACAGGTATACTAATCTCAGTGGACATATGAGACCAAATGAGGAAGCCATGAGAGATCAAATGTGTCATCAGACAGTGCCACTATGCATCCAGGCAAGCACGCAATCAAATAAATAACCAAAACAAAACAAACACATCTTACTTTTATGCGGAGAGCTTGATGGATATCCGCAGCCAGCTGTCCTTTCCACCATTGCGACTCTGTTTCCATTTCTTCCCATCCAGAACGCACCAAGAGTAGGCTATGAAATCAACCCTACGGGATCATTTCAGAATAGGATGAGCATTCTTGTCCACCTCAGAAGATTACCCTACTCTGACCAAAGACTAAAGAAGGCTAATTAAATACACTTTTTAAAATAAATCATTTGAAACATCAATACAGATATCACGAAATAAGAGATCAACATTTGATAAAGTCAGTGAACCAAATAGTGAGAATCAACTAAGTAACACGACACCGGACAACAGCATAGCCTATGTATTGCGGGTAGGGATTTAAATGGCCATTTCTTTTGGAGTTCGACTAAACAGCTAGTTTATAGCCGGCTGCTTCTGTTACTTTCTCGCGATTGTTAACAGCACAAGTAAGAAAACTATAGATGCAGTAGGCTAGGTTATAGTTTGGTGATAGTCGCCTAATGCTGTCCTACTCCCGCATGTTATCAACACCACGAGAAAGCTTGCAGTTATTGATGAACTCAAAGCTTTGTGTTGAGATATTTCAACGGTTAACTCAAAGTGAACAGAAGGGAAAATATCACTAAACAGAATTCAACAAACACAACACAGACCATTGTGCCATATACTAATCTTAATTCGCAAAACTGATAAAGCATTTGTTACGCTTGTGCCCCTTACCACTCCGAATGCAATGCCCCGGACCCCTTTGTCTCAGACCAACATCCTGAAATTCCTCGTTGGAAGTTTTTGTTTAATCCTCCTTCAATAAAAGGAACAATAAGTACGCGTACGTCCACTGGAGGAGGGAGCAAATCGCGATACCTGTGTAAAGAATACAGTTCCCTTATTAACGGTGGTCCACTTTTAACAGCTTTTCTTGTGCTTTTCTCCCAATGTGCTCAGCCAATACACTGGTTTCCCCAAAGCGGCTATTGAGGCTACTCGTGAATCTCCCTACGACCAACGGCAAAGACTTGTGGGAGCTGTAGTCCACTACACTAGCCTACTCAAGTCGAGGGCTCCTGCTCTCTTGGCCTTAGCCACGAATGGATAACTGAAAAGGTCTGATTGCTTTGCATGCGCATTGCGCTATGCCTTTTTGGCTATTTCGACTGTGACTAATGATCAGCGGGCAACCTGTAGAGAGTGTCACAAGTTTTAAATACCTTGGTGTCCACATTACTGAAGACTTAACATGGACTGTTAACACTCAATATGTTCTGAAGAAGTCCAGACAACGACTCTACTTCCTTCGTCAGCTAAGGAAATTCAAAGTTTCTACATCCATCATGAAGGCCTTCTACACTTCAGCGGTTGAGAGTGTTCTAACTGGTAGCATCATCACCTGGTATGGGAACTCCACAGTTAGAGATTGTACTCTGCAGAGAGTAGTGCGCTCAGCTGAACGTACTATAAGAACTCAACTCCCTGCTCTACAAGATAAGAGTTCTCCTAAGAGCCCAAAAGATTCTGAAGGACTCTTCTCATCATAACAATGGATTATTCCTACCGCTGAAATCAAGAAGACGCCTACACTGCAAAAAATGAATTCTAACCAAGTGTTATTAATCTTATATTAAGATTAAAAAATCTATTTGGTATTGTTTTTAGTATTAAAAGACTTACCTAGCACCCTCTCAAAAGAAAAGTTTGACTTAATTTAAGAAGACTTTGACTTATTTTAAGGACTCTTATCAAGACAAATTTGCTTGTTTTTAGGACAAATTTGCTTAACGCACTGGCAGACAAATTTGCTTGTTTTCAGGATGAGATGTCTTAAAATAAGTCAAACTTTTTTTTAAATTAAGTCAAATGTTTTCACAAGAAAGTGCTAGGTAAGTCTCTTTATATTGAAAACAATACCAACTAGATTTTTTTTTATCTTGATTTAAGATTAATAACACTTGGTTAGATTTTGTTAGATAAGCAGTTTTTGCAGTGTATGTAGTCACAAAGCCAGAACTGAGAGACTCAGGAGAAGTTTTTATCCCCAGGCCATTCCCAACTCTGAACTCACACTATACTGACTTTGCACTCATTCACTCCTCAGCACTCATGACCCCCCCCCCCACACACACATACCTACATGACTTTTAGCACTTTTACATCCCTCTCCCTATGCTACAGACCTTTTATTTATTTTCTTATTTCATCACACGTCAAAACACACACACACACACGCACACACACATATCTGACTTTCTCCAACTTTTGCACATCTCCATAGAACTTTTTATTTATTATTTTTGATTTCTCCTCCATCTATCTTACCCATGTCCTTGATTGCCTAGCCTTTCTCCCCTCCCGCCCACACACACATCTGCACTGTCATCACTCACATACATCATACATACAGTAGTCTGCTTGCAATAGTAAGTCCCTTCACCATACTTGCAGTACACTGCCCCCCCTATCCCCTACATACACAGCACATTATTTCATCAGGAAGCTTCTCCAACACACATCCCCAACATACTTACAGCACACTGCCCCCCCCCCCCCCCCAATACACAGCACATTGTCTCATGAGGAAGCTTCTCCAACACACATATTGCACACTGCCCTCCCCCCACATACACAGCACACTATCCCATCTCCCTTGTCATCCTCCCAACACACACACCAATACCCCTGGTAGTTGGGTTAGCCCCTTGAGCCGTGGATCTGCCCAAAGTTTCTTCCTTAGTAAGGGAGTTTTTCCTTGCCCCGGTTGCTCTTAATTGCACTTTTTACCCCCCCCCCCCCCCCCATAAATGCACAAATAGGCTGACACCAGACATAATTTGACTGCATTTCTTACATCCAGTAACTATATGCATGTGACAATAAACTTCCTTGTATCCTTGTACCCCTAATTTCCTGAAACTACCACTAGGGTACAAACTGGACAGAGCACTCCACACTGTATTCAACTATTAAGAGTTTTACTTTACAAAGTCAGGGGAGTGGGAGGAGAGAGAGTCCATGTGGCAACAAATGTGGCAGAAATAGTTTCCAGTATGTAGAATTATTAATTGTGTCCGCCTTTTTTTTCTCAGACACAGCTTTTGTGATTTGTCCAAAAATACAATAGGCCTAACAGCCTTTTGGACTTGCAATAGGATGTTTAAAATGATTAGGCTGCTTCAAAATATTAACACCATAAGACTAGACAAGAAAAGCACAATATCTAAGCAGGCATGTTTATAGAGTGTTATTTGTGAAAAGAATGATTATGCTATTTAAAATTTGGACATAATATGGGGACATGTCTTCATGTAATTACTGCAGTGACATTTAGTCCAACATAAAATAATATTTTTTGACACTTCTATTAGCAAGTGTTTTAACGATACAGCAATGTATGCTGCCAGTCCTAACAAGATTATACTTATTAAAAAGTAGGTCTATTAAAATCACAACACTTTTTAGTAAGCAAAAAGCAAATCTGTTGTTGCATGATACACTGACAGTGCAAAGTTTCATTTACTGCATATTACACTCTACTGATCATTTCCTAAAGTATGCCATTCACAACATCATCTGGATCCTTCATCAGCTGTTTGGCTCTCCACATCAAAGTCCTGGTCAGCGTAAATGAGAAATCCTGTGAAGAGACTGTCTGTCCAGTATGGGTCAAAAAATAAACCATTCTGTTCTGAGTAGAAAATTTGCAGCCAAACTTGGTCATCTTTCTTCAGACGTAAAATTGTTGACGCCGATGCCACATCGTTATTGCCCGTGTTAGCATCAAAGGTCCTGATTTTATATTGACCATTGTGTACTAATCCAATTGCCAAGTGTTTGTTGGCCAAATTGATGTCATATGTGAAGTAATACACACCTGGAATGGCACATACAAACTTGCCGCTGCTGGCATTGTAGTGGCCCCCTTCATTCATCAGGATGCGGTTAAACCGGATGGGCAAGCGCTCCTTTGGGTAACTCTTTGTTACTGCAACAGAGAAGGCAGACCGTCCCCTTGATCCACAGCTGCACCCACCCATGGCTCCAGCTTCTCCTGGGTCTCCAGTGTCCCCTTTGCCTCCTCTCACACCAGCCAGACCCAGGGCCCCTCGCACACCTTTGAGGCCCCTGGGTCCTGCTTTCCCCACTATCCCCAGACGGCCTTTGGTTCCAGGCTTTCCAGGATTTCCAGGTCGACCAGCATCTCCTTCAAAGAACGAACACAAACAAACATATAAACTAGATGTACATGGTATGACTGCTGCATGGTGTTGCCACCTGCTATGCAAAGAAAATAAAACACACTTCCCATGTTCTCTGCATGCCTTACTCCTTCAGGTCGTTGTAAACGGCAAGTCATGCTTAAGTCCTCTCCATCCCATACTACAGTAACTCTTTCTTCCATGTTCTCCCCTTGGTTACCCCCGGGTACAACAGCCTCCTGGCTCCCCACCCTGAGGCAAACAACAGCAAGTGACTTCAACTACTTGTAGGACCTGGCCCTTTTTAGCCGTTCTAAGCAGAAAACAATTGTTAACCCTCTATTTGCAAGGTAGCATACCGCAAACAACAGACGGTATGACGGATCTACTGGTGGTCATTTTGACAGGTAATGAAAAATCATAATAATGCACTTTTACATAAATGTCACGAGCGTCTCTAGCATGGAAAACTGACCCACACCCTATGGGACAGATGAAAGGCTAGCTATTGTCAGTGACTGTATGCGTTTTCAAGCCCATAGCATTTTTTGTCACATTCAGCAATCATCTCTCCACCATCTGCTAGCTGCCCATTCCGTGAGTACACTGTAAAGAGGAACGGTCTCTGTAGGCACCTCAGGCTTCGGAAACTGTAAACAAACAAATGTTTGCCTGCCCCCAAACGAAAACAAACCCTGAGTGGAGTATACTGAAGGGAGGGGTGAGCTATACCTCTGGTGTGTTTTGTTTGGTCCTTGGTTAAAATATAATGTACATTGTTTTGGACAAAAGCCTCTGCTAATAAATATAAACATAAACAAACAAGACTTTCTACGCAATCGCTGACTTCACCTTTAATGCACTCAGTGATGTAGTACTCGAGTCCGGTCTCGAGACCGATTTCTGCTTTCTCGGACTCGACTCGGACTTGTTGCTTCAAAGACTCGGTCTTGACTCGGTCTCGGACCACAGTGGGAGGAGAAGGACTCGTAATTTCAGACCGAGTCCTCGAGACCAGCGCATTTTTTTATGTTCATATAAAAAAAAAATGAAAATGAAATTTCACGGCGGCCACGTCTTTGCCCCTTGCGTTGGCCTTGGTGCCCCCTTCTTTCAATATTCTGCTTTGCGTCCGTTTAATAGCGATTTTTATTTAGCCTATAGCCTGTCAAAATAATCTTAGCATCACAGCGCAAACTAATTCAGTCTTACACAGTGGAGAAAATGACAGCGCATGGCAAGACAGAAAGTGCGTCCAAACTCACCCATTCTTCTCAGTTGAAATACTCGCAATCGTTAAGCCTACTCATCACACAGACACATGTATCACATCACATGAAAGAGCTTTTTCTCAGCTTTTAAACGATGTTAGCCGCTAATTGCTGTGGTGAACGGTTCGCGAGAAAAGTAAATAATATAATTAAATTTAATCATAACGTCTACATAAGGTGCTATACCCATCTCCCCTACCCATTCATCTCGGTGGAATACTTCACGAACCCTTAGTTCAACACATGACAAACCATATATCAGAATAAACAGCAGACCTTACCAGAAATAAAGCAGTCACCTGTACAGTAAGCCGTTCCAGAGTATTCCGGTTAAATTAAAAATGTAATCTGCAGCAAGGTCTACATTCATGTCTCCAACTTTGGTCTTTAGGTTTCAAAATGTGTTTAAATCGTTCTTCATGATTTCATAACAGGCCAAATACAAAATAAATGTTACAAATATTGGCTAGATATAGGTAAATATTAAAATCAGAGGATATACAGCTGAGTAAGAGTTTGTGAAAGGAGTCTTAATGATCAAAAAATGCTAAGCGTGCATCTAGGCTATTTGAGTTTCTTAAAGCTGAGCTGTGCTTAAATTGTTCAATACATGATTCCATAACAGGCCAAATATAAAATAAATATAAACATTAAATATAGCCTAGACATTTAAATATTAGATGATCAGATGATTTACAGTTCTATGTAATATGTCATGTTTCATGTTTTTGTACTGTTTCATACAGTGATGCAGGTCTACTGCTGTGAATAGGCTAAATACAACTTTGATTATTTTTTATAGCCTTCTACTGTATAGTTAACTTTGGCCTTGGTGCCCTGACATGTGGCCTTTGTGCCCCCCACCAAATATGCCCAACTGAAGGCCAAGTGGCCTTGCCCCTAAAATGGTGAAATTCCAAGCCTGGGCCTAACTGTTTATTTTATTAATTGGGGTGATATTAAATCATGAATATGAAAACTGACATGTTAAAGGACTCGGTCTCGACTCGGACTTGCTTCCTCAAAGACTCGGTCTTGACTCGGACTCGACTGTATTTGAAAACCAACGGACTCGGTATCGACCCTTCAAAGACTCGGTCTTGTCTCGGACTCGGCATATGCGGTCTCGTCCCCATCAGCACTGACATACCATGACAAGTTAAACAACCCAATATGTCACTCACAATTCAGAATAGGGAAAATGGGTATTCCAGATTAAAAGATATTCCAATTGCTGCCTTGTAATTTGAATCAGAAACTGAATGTCCTCATGTACGAGTATATGTGTGTGTGTGTGTGTGTGTGTGTGTGTGTGTGTGTGTGTGTGTGTGTGCATGTGTATATTTGTGTGTGTCTGTACAAACTGCATTGCCAGTGTACATGCCTTTGCCTGTGTGCATTTACTGTGTGTATCTATTTGTGTGTGTGTACATATGTGTGCCAGTGTATGTATGTGTGTGCCTGCAAAAAGTTGTGTGCACTGCCAGTGTGTGTGTACATGCGCACCAGTATGTGTGCTTGTCTGTGTGAATACTTGTGTGTGTGTGTGAGAGAGAGATAGAGAGAATACTTGTGTGTGGGCATCTGTATCAGGGGTCAGTATTTGGAGGGTTAGCTTCAACCAGTCAGCATGGTTGGCCATCTTTAAAAATAGTGCCAACATGCTCATTTCCGGACACATTTTCACCAACGATTCAATTAGCTGCCATATAACTGGTGGACACAACAGTGTGTTGTCTATGTGAATTGGCTGGTTTCAAGTAGGGAGGATCAGCCTAGCCACATGATGACATAATTTGTGGCCATCAAATTCCTGTTCTTTGTGAGGTCTTATAATGCTTACAATAGTTGTGTTTCTATTCATTCACCATGTACTTAAAGCAGCACATGTATAAATACTATAAAATGAATTAAATATGCTATTTATTTATGTTCGCTTTTCTTACATAGATATTTTCATCGAACCATTCCAGTTCACCATTGAGTAATTGTTTACTCTACTGCTGAAACATTTTAAGTGAGGTTCACAAGCTCTGACTACATCTAATTTGTTATCTAGACAGAATTGAAAAACAAAAAGCAGTTACAGAGCCCTAGTTAGGTGGTGAAAACGATAAACGAAAATGATATTCTGCCAAAGCAGGTTGTCTTAAACTCTGACAATAAATGACAAATTCTGGCAAGGCATGAAATTGGGATATAGGCGTGAAGTGCTCACATATTCTTCTCTGACTGGAAGCATTTACATGCAGCCATAAACCATTATTGCCTGATTTATTTATCTATGAAAGGTTTTAGTAACACACACCAACTGATTTTTGGCGAGGTACTAGCCACAGGCAATAAGTTTAAATGGTAAGAAAGTGGCGCTGTATGTCCAGTCTCTCCCGTCGATCCAGTGCTCAGCTAAACAGGCCTTCACTCACCTGCTTGGTTCTGCTCGAGCTCTGGATGCATAGACTGTACCTTATAGCTCACTGTTTCTTACCAGGATAAAAATAGCCATGCAAGGATGACATTTCAATCTTGATATTTGTCTGAGACAACCCCCAAACTTATTCCTGCAGTAAAAACGTAAGATCATTCTTTCGGATTGCATGTTATGCTCTTGGCCTAAATACATTTTCGATAAGATGTTTGACAGAGGCTATATTTATCTTGAAAATAATATAATCACAAGGCTGTTTCTGAACTTTTGCCCCAAACTAGGACCCATAGAGTGGAACCCTATAAATTGGTCAGAGCCTGTATCCTCATGAGAAAATTGAGCTAGCTACTTACTGAGACTGTGATCTCAGTATATTTTCAGGTAGAAATATATTGTTGAATTCCACAAATTGAAGCATACACTCTGCACCACAAGACAAACACAACAATAATGCAATACTGACTCAGATATTTCAGAACCTCCTGAGGTCTATGTAGATCACAAATATCCTAATAGAACCCAGGTATCTGAATTTTGATTATTTTGTGTGTTTTGTGACATCTATAAAGGGAAACTCTAGTATATATTAACTGGATGTTTTAGGGGTTAACCAAAATCTGCTTCAATACTTTTCAGTTATGTCAGCAAATAGCAGTGCCACTGGCGGCAGCATAAAGAAAGACATTTTGAACATGATTGCAAAGAAATGACATAGCTGTAAAGTCAGTCATACCTCTCTCCCCCTTCTCTCCCTTCTCCCCATCCTTCCCATCCTGGCCATCCTTTCCTGGAGAGCCCATCCTGCCCATGACGCCAGGAGGCCCAAAGGCCCCTGGTTGACCTGGAGGCCCCTGGGGGCCTGGATAACTGCACACCAGCTGAGAGGATTGAATGGTGAAGTTGCGTCCTCTCTTGTATGACAGCATGTCAGAGGAGACGGGAGGCAGTATGCACACAGCTATGCAAAGCCGGAGTATGGTGCCAACTGCAACAGAGAGAGAAAGGAGTGTTGTTTTCACCTCAAGGCAAGGTTGACAAGATCTCCAGTTGTGCAGTCATCTACAGTTAATAATTCATCTGAGTAATTAAGTTGGATTACTATGGCAAAATCAAAACTAATAGTCAATAATATAACCTAGTTCCAGTTGCATATGAAACAGATACATTTGTAATGGTTGCAAGAGCAAAATGGGCGATTCATTTCTGTAAAAAAAAAGAAAAAAAACTTACTCAATGTTCGAGGACTGCATGGAATATCCCGACCAAATCTCGTCAGTAGATCCATAATGATAAGGCTATGAGCTAATTTAACAGGAGATTGTTATGGAAAATAGATTGCAGCGATTTCTTTCTCTACACTAAGCTAAACATGATTGCTTCCCCCCTACTCAACCACACTGTACACAAACCCTCTCAATCTGTTTTACCATAGCGATAATACTCTCCCTGGCAATACTTTCACCATGATGTAATCGCAAATTTGTTCCAACCTGGCGGGGAATATACAAAACACTGTCTAATCACATATCTAATGTGTTAAATTAATGAAATCGTATTGATTTCTTAGCCTACACGTGTACTCAACTCTCTCCCTCGAATGTTCTGCCCTGACATGTTTTAAAAGTTCTCAGATATCTGGGCGTTGTAGCAATCCATTAGAACACAATTCCAAGACGTCCCTAGTTGTATTCAGTCGAACGAGCTACGCCAGATGTGAAGCACTTTTTTTTTAACAAAGCTAAGGCAATGAACATACAACGCCACAGCTTACAAGGCGACGCGCAGTTGCCAAAATACAGTGCAACTTACCAAATATTTTCTCAGGCGTCTTAAGTCTGCATCTTGTTACCGCTCAAGTTCACATTACAGCATCACAGCTGTGTTAAAGCGTTGGGAGGCAAGTGCCCCCCGCCCCCAAAGACAAATAAACAAACGTCCGCACATCGTTTCTGCAAAAAGTTTTATTGCACCAGACAAGTCTTGAGGAGGAAAATCAATATCGATTTATAAACATAAATGCAGACAGCCCTTAAAATAAAAGTAAAATTTTATATTTGTCAGAGATGAATGGGAAACCAAAACAAATAGTGAATGCCAAAATTAGTGACCTTTTCATAAGCTCTACAAAACGACACCAATATGTCCATGTTTGAAATAATTATTAAAAACTGTATAGATTTTAGTACTTACTGTATAAAGTACAGTGTCTCCTTGCTATGGAGAAACAACTAAGGTAGGAAACTGGACAGGATTGCAGACTTGCAGAAAAGAATCCCTTTTATCTGACATAAAAGATATTATTATATGGGTTCACACTTGCAAGACTTTGCTTCATTCTTGCAGTGCCCAAGTGACCTAAGGTGGCTGAACAAGACGACAGATCTATACCAAGTTGGTCGACCACTGATAGAGCTTGAGAGACACTGGTAAACACTAGATAACCATTCAGCTTGACAAAAATGTTGGTCCGCTCAAGCAAGGCTAGCAAAAGATGGCCAACTGTGTAAGGACGACCAGCTGGTTGCACTACAAGGGCTTCCAATCCACGACAGGGAGCACAGAGTTCGGTAAAAGTGTGGTGCGTTCCCTGTGCCGTCTGCTGGGAGTGCAGGGAGAAGAGCAGTGGCCGGGCAGCAGAGCGGAGCTCACTGGAACAGGAAGGAGGCCATGGGGTCGTCAGACCGGGGCCGCTTCATTTGGAAGGCCTCCATCTCCTCCTCGGTGGGCTCCCGCACCTCCTTCAGGCTGTTGTAGGGGCGCTTCCTCTCGTCCAGCAGCATGATCTCCTCCACCTCCTTCTGCCTCTGGTCCTCCGCCAGCAAAGCCTGGCCACCAAGATGAAGAGGACAAGACAGGGGTACAAGGTTTGGTTAGCATGACACAATAACACACAAGAACCGGCCATTCAGAAACATATGAGGCTGTTATTATGCTGTTACAGTATCTTCCCGTTTCCAAGAAAGAGATGCCGAAATAAAACAACAACTGGGCTTACTGAGGGGCTTGATAAATCAGACCCAAATAAACATACCTTCTTGAGTTTCTCTCTCTTCTTTGCCTCATCTTCCTCGTCGCTGCTGTCTGAGTCCCTCTTCTTGTGCTTCTTGTCCTTCTTCTTCTTCTTTTTCTTGTCCTTCATCTTTTCTTGGTGAAGCTGGTGAAATCCATTACATTCTAGAGTTAAGTACGTTTAAGCAGATGAGCAATGAGACACAGGAGCAGAGAGCAGAGTTGCCTACCTCTAAGAGAGTCTTTGGCATCTCCTCTTCCTCAGCAACTTCCAGCCCTTCTTCAAATGGAACGCAGGAGGTGCTCTGTGCAACCAGAATATGGTTCATCAGTGTCACAAAATGTCCTTAAAACTGGCAATATTCTAGTGTGTTTTAATTCAACATGTAGGTGAATGCAGACCATTTGAAAACTTACCATTGTTTTCTTGCCTGCATCTCCTGTGCAGTAACTCTGTTTGACCATTGAGTGGCAGCATTTGAAGCCCCACATGCCATCTTTCCAGTAAGAACCCCAGATGCACTGAGAACAGGAAAACAGTTTCATTTCATCTTATGTCTACACAGAACACATTGAATTGTTATAGAATCACCCATTCTCAGTGCCAATTAGGATGAATGTCAAACATTACATAATGAAGAAGCAGCACATCTGTAGAATTACTATTCCAAGAGCAGGTGGAAAGACATACTGTGTGGTTGTTGATGAGCACATCCTCTTCGTATTTGGAGCGGGCAATGGCCTTATCCTGTCCTTTGATCACGGCACCATGACGTGAGTACTCCACATACTCCTCTGTCTGAGCCAACAGCAGCTCACGAGGAGGGGCATCTAAATGCTCTTGACCACCATACTAGAACACAATACAATTCAGACAGAATGGTAGTGAGTTCAAAAGATTCACAAAACAGGCAGCACATAGTCTAAAACTGCCCACATAAGTATTTTTTGTCTATATTTACCTTTTTAAGGAGTAATGAGTGCTTTTAATATCTATTGTGTCGATTAATTCACAGAACTTTCACTTTTTGAGTTAGGTATAGTTAATGTGCTTTTTAACCAATGACAAGGATGACCATTTTTGACCATCATCCTGTGTTTTCTGAGAAATCAGGTTTGGACAAGATGGTTTGGACAATCTCCCCAGGCTGTGCCCCCACCAGCTCAGTTTGGTATCAACACTGTCTCATCCATGTGTAAAGTGTGCATGTCATTCTGTGTGGCCATTGTTTCTCACCCTTTCTAGGATGCTCTCCTTCTGCATCTGCTTGAAGTCCTCCTTCTTGACTTTGAAGGACTGATGCAGCAGCTCCAGTTTGGTGGGGTCTGCCTGCAGGTGCACCTCTGAGCCTTTGTCATAAGCCTCCCAGGCAAATACTGATGGAGAAGACACAGGACAGCTATCAGTTCACATATGGCAAAACCTCAACAAAAAAAAAGCCAGAGCCCCAATTAGACACAGGCCCATTTTACTGGACTGGTGTGGCTACAAATAAAGGCAGGCAGGTCATTAGAAGCCTGGCCAAGTATTTTTGATTGTATTATAAAACAACCAAGTCCAGTAAATCAGCCGCTTGAGCTAGTTCTATGATACTTAGATTGCACACACAAAAGTCAGTAGAGTAGACCGGCCTGCTTTAAAACATCCATTTTACAGTTCATTTTATAGAAACCATGAGCACCATGGTCAAATGGCTATGGTCAAATTCATTCAGATTTACCAGCATGGTAAAGAGAGAGCGAAAGAAAGTATTGCCTCCCTACTCGGTGGCCAATGCCATAAAGTCTGAACGTGTCCATTCTTCAAATATTTATATTACTTTAATCCGTATGGGCTGCAATCTGTCCGCAACCCTGCGATTTCACTGAAGTGTTCAAGTAAGTAAACCCAAGTGAAGACAAAGAGGCTGGGCCACTTACACTGTGTTGAGGCCATGTTAATGGTGTCACCAGTGTAGCGCGCAAAGTTGTCCCCAGCATAGCCGACCCTGCAATACCAAGCACATGGTCAGAACATGCAAACCCACAGGACAGGAGTACTATCTGCCACTGAGCTTCCATAATATAGTCTCCAAACGTACTCCTCTGGGTTCTTCCCTGTGTTGGCATATGGGTTCTCCCTCATGGCTCGAGTCTTGGGGTCATAATAGGCCGAGTTTGGATCCAAGTTTCTGAGGTACTATAAAGGAGAGATAGTAAGTAGCACAGTTCATTAGCCTGCTCATTTGAAAGTAGGAATATGAAAATAGATAGATAGATAGATAGATAGATACTTTATTAATCCCCAAGGGGAAATTCAAGAAGGACTGCGCTGCGAGCAGGGTATACATATACGCTTAATGTGTATTGGGTCATTGCATTTCAGATAAGTTTTTATATTAAAATGTTTTTTTTTTTTGCCAGTTCTATAAAGGTTGAGTAGGTTTGTTTGAACATTTGAGGAAGACTGACACAAAAAATCATGGCAGGGAGGAGCCAGGAGTCCTTGACAATGTACCTTAGCAATGTCTTCTCGAATTCTCAGATTTCTGACAGTGATGCGTCTCTTTGAGTCGAAGTTCTGTCCAGGCATGTCGATGTCATCTGCGTACTTATCCTCATCTTCATCCTCGCTGTCGTGCTCCCGCTCCTGCCACAACCCAGATCACATCAGTCAAGATAAAAACAACACACACACACACACACACACACACACACACACACACACACACACACACACACACACACACACACACACACACACACACACACACACACACACACACACACACACACACACACAAACACACACAGCTTTTAAGAGTTGCACTCATTGTATGAACATAAGAATCTTTTTCTTTTAAATAAAAAAATGACTGGAAAAGCCTACTCAACTGAGCTCAGTAAAATGCTAAATAGAAAAAGAAACAGGACAGAAAAAAGCCTTGTATGATGTATGATGGAGTGAACCATACAAAACTGGTAGGCATTCACATATTTACATGATAAACTCAAATACTAAAGTTCTGCCTCAAAGTGCTGTGCAAAGAACATGCCCTCTTCGTGGACATGGGAAGGGGATCAGCATTACACAGAATAGAACTAATGCTCTGGAAGTACAGACACTTCTGAGAGTGTCTTCTCACTGACAACCTTTATAGTTATACAATAGGAGTGTTGCATTATCAAAGTGTAATGGATTAATACATCACAGAGCTTTTTAGGATACTGTTATGGTAATGTCATCTGATGCGAAAACCTACCATCTGGTCCACAAGCTTCCCTGATGCCAATTCCTCTTGCAACCTCTGTGCTTTTAGAGTGCGTTTTGCCTGTTAAAAGAAACTTCATGAAATACACATACCTCATGTAACAAAAGCAAATACAGCACCAGAAATCAAGGGAGAAGTGAGGATGATCCAGAGGTTTATCTGAGGAGGACAATGAGAGGGAGATGGCCTATTGCAGGAAAGAGCACTCACCAGGTCAACCTTGGAATACTCCTCCACAATGCGCATGTGATCGTCTGGGTCGTAGCCATTCCAGCGATCTCTTTTCCCATCATAATCCAGGGACAGTGTGATTTGATCGTGTTCATCTGGAGCCATGCCTGTGCCAGTGAATTTGGCCCCCACTTTCCTTGGACGCTGTTATGGAGGCAAATAACAAATGAATTGGAAACAGTTTTACCTGGTATAGTGGGCCTCTAGACTGTCACCACAATCCCATTTATGCCAATGAAAGTAAAGTGTCCTTGCCATTCCAATAATATTTTGAAGTGGAACACTGAGAATCTCTTCCTCTAAACATATCAGTCAGGATTTTGGTCACAGATAAAGGACCTCTATGATACCGTTAAAAACATTGGAGTAATGGGGATAGTTATGAGCACAGATGAATATACAATCTTAAACCTCAGCAAGAACATTTAGGCCGTGAACAACAATAATGACTAAAGACTGTTAGGCAAGGTTATAAATCAAGGGCAAGGTTAACAAAACAAGGATGATCATAATCGAAGTCACATTTATCCTGTGTAAATCGAGAGATAATCTACCCCCTTCCATTGATTTTTTTGTTTAAATATCTTTCCCCCTTAAAACATAACATACAATGTCCTTGTCCTTTAATCATTCCATTTTTCAAACTTAACATTAAATAATTGGATGGACACTTAGCTATGTAGAACATGTCCAGACTTTGGGGAGAAATCATTGCCCCTATGCCAATATCAAGTGCATGCTATGTGATATGTGAATGCTGTTCCCACCTCCAAGCAGTCCTTCTTCTTGTGGGTTATGGCTCCGCAGTTTTCACATGCACCCTTGCGGAACTTCGTGCTGACTGATTTCTGTAATTGCCATTGAAAATAAAAGCATATTGTCAGACCATCTCCAACATTGTTACAACTCAGAGCTTCCAAGAAAGCATTTCTATTCTAATTTTGGAAGAAGGGCACTAACCTCCTGTACTCCTCTCTTGTACCATTCCGCAATGTTTGAAAACTGCTCCTCTTCTTCATCTTGAGGCCTCTGATGCTTGAGTGTGGGACGCTTTGAGGGGTCGATATACCACGGCACTGATGAAATGTACTGAGGAATGTGAGGGTTGATGTCCCTAAAAGATGATGCAGATGACAAATGAAAAAAATAATCAGAGATGAGATTAAGTTGAGAACTATTAATAAGCCATTACAGTATGGACTACATCTCCTCGGACAGTCAGTGCATCTTCTAAAGGTGGTAACAACTTACTTTCCCTCCTCATCCACTTCGGCTGGGGCATTTCCCAGCTTTCTCTGCTCCTCAAGCTCTTTCTTCTTCCTCCAGTCTTCACGGGTCATTTTCTTGGGCTCCTCCAGACCCACCACCCCCTCTTGGCCAGTTTCTGCTGGTTCCTGCTGCATCATTTTCGCTTAACACAACACAGAACACACATTTTAATGAATGTTTTAAACTGTAAACAAGACCGTTTACAATTAGCAGCTAACGTTATTTAAACGAGCTAGTGGTAGGTAGTCTGTTTAACTTAGCAGTAGCTGTTTAGCTAACGTAAAACAGACACTAATTAGCATTCCACTAATTTTGAGCCAAGCTCAAAGCAGCGGTCTTTGAGTTTATACTGTGTATGCTTATTCTTGAATATATGAAACGTAACATTATGTTTTTAGGCCATTTGGGCTGTTAGGCAGGCTGCCAAATATGTATACGCAGATTAGTTGTTAGCTATTTAGCTACATTAAGTTAGCTTGCCATCACGTTGAGTGACCATTCGCTTTTTCGGTTGAAATTAAATAAGCATTACCATTTTCCATCTGATCAGTCGTAAACTTTCATATATATATATTGAGTTTATGTAGATGGCGACCAAGTAACTGTGAACCTAATAATAAAGCAGTTGACAATTACCTAGAACACGTCCTTAATACCTGTGTTTACAAGGTTTTGGCTCCCATGATCCGGAAGTACTAGGCAGCAGGGAACTAGACAGCAAGCTGAAAAATATATCAAAATCAAAGTTTATATAATTCGTATTTTTTACAGTCTATGGAAATACGTTATTCTCAAGGGGAAATATACATTATGTAGGTAGGCTACCATACAACTTTAAGAAATGATAAAAGCTGAGCTATCGTCAAAGCCTTTGAAGCCCACTGAATAAGAGCCTTTAGTTTGATTAGTAGCAAGTGCAATGGTGCAATTTGTAATCATAACAAATGCAATGGAAAATGCAATGCACACCAGATAGAATGGAAACTTTTGAATAGTCTACATTCAGACTAGTTTGAAGGCTTTTTGCATTTTTCAGGGAAAATGAAAACATTTTGAACTTTAGAATGTATCGGGTACTGAACTATTCTTCAGTGCTATTTATGCTTTGGTAGTAAGAAATGTCAGTTTTAGTGCTAAATGGGTAGGACTGTTAGACAAAAAAAAACTCTCATGGATGTAGGCTACACATTCTGCAGGATTTGGGAACAGGATTTTTTTTCTTCAGTGGGCTTTTCTTCTGATTAGTTTGAGGCAGACATGCAGGCAGACAGAAGTTTAAGTGTTGCTTATTTCTAGTTCCTGAGTGTTTGATTGTGTTGTTGTTGATTTACCTGTGTGTCGCATACAGAAATATGACGGGTGTTTTTAAGTGAGGTTATATGAGGTTTTAAATTGAGGTTATTTTGTTTGATATATTACATTACATTACAATTGGCTGACACATTTTTAACCAAAGCGACTAACAACATGGTGAAAAGTTTAAGTTTAAGATATATGAGACTGTCCTTTTAAAAGATTTCCTTGAAGAGAAATTACACACATTTGCTAGTCTTGGACATCTGACTTTGACTTGTTTAAACCTAAAACTTAGTTATTTTGTACAGGATACAGATATTAAAATATAGATTTTTAGATAAAACCTTATTGATTTAGTGAGCTTCAGACGATAAGTATCTGTCAAGAGGAAACATCACTATTTAGATTAGATTATGGGTTTAGCATCAGTCTGGCTGATTGCAATTTTGTTCTGTGTGAATGTGCATTCTACTTAGCATTGTGTGTTAAGATCAGACTAATTGTGTGAGTTATTGTAAAGAGATATTGGAAAGTCTTTATGATCCAATGAAGTAAAGATATTACACAACCCTGCGACACAACCATGGCATGTAAAACAAAATGATTGTGTCAGCATGTGTTCCATCCATCAGTATCCTCGTGCCAGGATGTCATAGCTTTCAGTGAGTACAGCTTGCAGTTCTCTGCCAATGGAGAAACAGTTGCATAATGACGCTTAGTCTTCTGTCTCCTGCCAAAATGTTAGTGGCATCAGCCTACTGTAACCATGCGGATGGCATGACAAACTATAACCCAGGACGAGGCATAGTTTTATTAATTAAAAAATTTTTTTAATCAGTAGTGAGACTCTTACCAGTTGCTCTTGGGCTTATCCCGGTCAAATTTAACAAAAAGCACACATTCACTCCTACTTTAACTGTTTATACACACACACACACATAGTTCCATGTAGGCCAGTTTTAAGACGAATGCCTTCAACCTATACAAATGTATCACTTGACAGAGAGCAAAGCTAGGCTGTCTGTATTAAGGATCAAAATTGCATTAATGTTTTCTTCATAAGACCTAGATTTGTTTTCTTCATAAGACCTTCATAAGACCTGATTTAAAATCACGTTGGCAAATTATCAGTCTAGTGTGCAGACATTTTGTCTTCTTAGGTGGCTTTTCCAATAGATTCCCATTATAATGTATTTCTGTAATGACAGGCTTAATGCCGTTACATTGTATAATGGCAGTGGCTTACTGGCCCAGACTCTCACACACAGGCTGATAATAGTCCTTTGTATAGCTTCAATCTAGCCAGAGGAAGACGTCCCATTTCTCTTCATTTCTGACCCTTGTTTATGTTCTTGCAAGTCCGAGTTTATCCAAAAGTAGATGCATGCTTAAACCGATACCCTTCCTAAAAGACACATCTAAACCCCATGTGGATGTTAAAAAAGATTTGAAACATGAGAGTGGTGGAGTTATATGTTCGTGTTTGTCATAAATACCAAAGGATTTTAAATACTCTCAGAGAAACAGTGCCCTGGTTTATCATCCCAAAGATAGCATCAGGGTGGGAGAAGTTCTTAGTTGTCCTATCAGTTACCTAGGAACCAAGCTTTATTTGACTTTGTAGGAGGAGATGGCAAGCTTTGTGTTGGAGGTGTATCTACTGGAGTTTTGGGTTGGAGACAGTCAGCTTTATCTGCTGTAGAGTCGCATGCTAAAGCCCCTTCATTACAAAGGTGCCTGAAATTCTTTCCCCATGAGTGATATAGCGCCTGTTCATATAGTGTAAGGCTTTAACAAACTAAAATTAGAATGAGGAGAAAATGTTAGGCAAAACCCTGTACAGTTAATATATTTACAATGTGAATCCATACGAAATAATGTAAAAGGCTTTTGGAGCCTTTGAAAGCTTAATATTCCTGTCACTGTTCTACTTGCTAAGTTTCTCTAAAGGCCGTGTGCTGTCTTTTGAGACTGAGTGCATTCATATTGCTGTCAATAAATGTACATTTGGGCGGATTTCAAGCACTCCAGGAATTTCCAGGAAACTGCTATTAACTTTAATTAGTATGTCTAACCCAGACATAATCACCAAGTTGGTGATGTTCGTCATGTTATCTACCCCACTACAGTGAAGTTGACATTTTGTGTCCCTTGCGCCTTCAAACACACGATTGAGTTTGTTCCCTTGATAGCATTGGTCTATATTTAGGAGGGCCCTGTGACTGTTGGCAGAGCGTGTCAGATTCCTATGGTATGCTCCTTTCTGGCCGGACTTGCACCTGCTGCAAGCTATAACCCTATGCTCCTACTAGGCGCAGACTGGGCAGCTTCTGCCAAACTTCAGTCATAAAAAAATCCAGGTCAGATTTATTAAGTCCTTTTCTTGCAGAGACTTAAAGGGTGGGGCTGGTGTACCCTCCTTTCCTCTTTTCTAATCTCTCATCTTTTAATGATGTTGTATCTTTTTATAATGTGGTGTCAATATGTCTTTCAAAGGGCCAAATGTGGCCAGACTGACTCTGTGGTCGGTGGATACTCTGCAGAAGTGCTGGACTCTGCTGGAGGACGACACTGGCTAGAATGAGGGGTCAGTGAGGGACTGAAGACCCAGGACTCCTTTGGGAGGACTATCGGCTAGAGGTAAAGTTCAGTTCAGTTCAGTACACCTCTGCTCTCTCTAAACGCACTCATGTGGGAGAGTTTGCTCTTCCATTCAACTCAGTCCGAGAGAATGCAAGGGCAATGAGCAGGTACTTGTTCTTTTTATTGCATTTTTGCTGTGTTATATGCTCACAATATGTCACCTTAAGCTTGGTAATCAAGCTTGATATTTAGAGTATTTTGTTATATGCTTGAATTGTGTAATGGATATCTGAAAATGGTGTGAAGTAATTCTGATTTCAACAAATTCAAGCAAATGAGATACAAGCAATTTAGTGTTTTGATTTGACTCAACATGACCACAAGTTTTTAGGTTAGGGAACTATTCGCATTTTTGATAAAAAAAGATGTGTATGGGTATTTAAAGTTGAGAAGGGTGTAGAAGAAAATGAAACAATGGGTAAAACAATTTGAGCCCACATTTTATGCATGCCTTTGTCTTATACGTTATACTTATAAGATGGAACGTTTTGATGGCATGTGTTTTTTTGGACACATGCATTTTTAAAAGTTTCAGTTTGTTCAGTACTAGATGTATTCATCAGTAAGACATAATGTTATGTTCACTTTTCTCCCAATTTGCTATTTGTGTGTGTTTTACCATAGATTGTGTGGCTACACAGAGTTGTAATTTACTTTTGTAAATTTTTTTTAATTTAATTTGTTTTTACTAATTTAATGCCTGACACCTGAATGTCTGACAAGATGATTCATTTTACAGGGGATGTTCAGGGATTTCAGCAACAACCCTAACTAGATCAGGCTACTCAGGTACTTCTGATTTGCCATACTGGCCCCTCTACACACTGCAACACTGCATCCTGTGACACCGGGGTCTGCCGAGAAGCAATGGAAAGCTGGGTCCTAGAGGGGGACAGCTACTCATTCCTCAGCAGTGCTCCTCGCACCTTCAATCTGCAAAATAGGGATCGGCCGAATCGTGTGGAGATCTTTGATATCACCAGAATCCCGAGTCAACGTAGCGTTATTTCTGAGACCACCTGCCTCTGTGACATCTTTGGTGACGACGGTGAAGCACATTCCCTCTCTAGTAGCCCGGCATCGAAGGCAATTTTCAAAAGGGAGGTGGATGAAGTGACACCTGTGGACGACACCACTGATTCATCAGGATCTTATCACACAGCCAACGACTCAGATCAGTCGAGTGAGTCGAGTGATAAATTCAACGAGTCAAGAGGGGCTCTGCCCTGCACCCTTGAAACTGATCTAAATTCATCTGCATCAGTGACAGCTCCATCAGATGGTCTGGATACAAGTAAACCCTTACAAAAAGCTGACTATCTGGAATCTGACTCTAGCCCTCAAAGCACTGGGGTTTCCTCTGACAGTCAAGGAGTGAACTCATTTTCCTTGATAGAGGCCTCTCCCATTAATGAGCCTTTGAGTTCAGGAGTGATCAGCCCCATCAACGCATTTCAACGTGAGAAACCTGAAAAAAGCTCAATACAACCACAGCCAACTGCAACTTATATTTCTGAGACAGAGAATGGTTTCTCAAGTCAAGATGACTTCAGAGATTTAGGCTCTCCACTTGATAGAACAAATATTTGTCGAATTCCTGTATTTTCAATCATACCTGAATCAAGAGACAGTCCTCTACTCTTTGAAACAAGTGATACAAAAGGCTCTGCTGATGAAATACAGGAAGGTAAAGCGGGCACAATTTTTTTGTCTGAACCTAAGGGAAAATCCAGTTCTTCTGAAGCCTGGACAGCAAGTTTTGTGAATGAACAAAACATTACAGCCTCATACTCCGAGGAACTGTTTGAGGTAAACCATATTGAAAAAGGACACACCATCCCCTCAAATGACATAAGGGGTACCATTTCAGCTCAGTCCGAAGTAGTTGAATCTAAAGTATTACCTAACTCATCATCATCTGAGTCCACAGTATCAACTGAGTTGTCCTCACCTGAAGCCACAGCAGTTGCCAGTTTACCTGAGTTTAAAGACATAGCTAACATTTCCTCACCAGAGTCCATATTAATCACTAATCCCCCTGAGCATATAGAAGTTGCTAGTTCACTCAAGCCCAAAGTTACCAGTTTATCCGAGGTCGAAGATTTACCTTACCTTTCCACACCTGAGCCCACAGTACTCACTAAGTCACCTGAGCCTACATTATTACCTACATTTTATTCACCTGAACCCCCAGTAGTCACTAGTTCAGGAATACCACTTACACCCACAGAAATTAATTTACCTGAACCTGAACTAGCAACTAACCTTACAACACCTGAGCCCATAGAAATTGTTAATTTGCCAGAACCTGAATTAGCAGTTAATTCCCCTTCATCTGAACCCATAGATATTGCTAATTCACCAGAACTTGAATTAGCAGCTAACTTCCCTTCACCTGAACTCATAGAAGTTGCTAATTTACCAGAATCTGAATTCACAGCTAACTTCAATTCACCTGAACCAACAGAAATATTTCATTCACAAGAATCTGAATTCGCAACTAACTCCAATTCACCGGAACCAACAGAAATATTTAATTCACAAGAACCTGTAAACATTGCTAATTTCGCTTCACTTGAACACTCTATCATTTCTGATTCACCAGAGCCTGAAACAGTAGCATATTTTTCTTCACCAGAACCCACAACATTTAGTTGTTCATCTGACTCTTCTGTAGCCAGTTCAGCTGAGCCCATAACAGACAGTGATTTATCTGGGCTCGTATCTGAGGCAAATTCACCTGAGCCCAAAGAAACGGATACTTTACCTGAATCCACAGAAAGAGCTGTTTCAACTGAGCCCATCACTTTTTCACCAGAGCCTATTGTGATTACCACTACACCAGAGCCTGAAGTTATTACAACTTTGCCTGACCATTTAGTAAGCCCTAACCCATCTGAGTCCATAGTGGTGTCTATTACACCTGAACCGATATTAATTTCAATTTCTCCCAAAACCATCAATATATCTACCCCCGAACCTACTAAAATCAACCAGTCTCCTGAACCCACAATAATAACACCTGAATTTGTGTTAAAATCCCCATCACCGATGTTTAATCCAACCTGTGTTTCACCTGAAATACGGGTGACTTACTCAGATGAACCTAGAGCAACGCCCTCTCCCTCTGAAGATGTGAGAATGAGCTACTTTCCTGAAACTAGAGCCATGTCCAGCTCACCCCATTCTGGCCATGCAGCATCCCCACTGGATTCAAGAAGAACTACCCTGACCCCTGAGATGAGCACTACCACACAGACAAACAGGAGAAACCTATCACCTGAACTTATAAATAGAACTCCATCGCCTTACAGAAGTACAACAACATCACCTCAGGTAACAGGTTTGACATACAGTGTTGTGTCATCAGATAGGGTCATGACAGAGTCACCTGAAATTAGAGGTATAACTTGTAGTGTTTTACCAAATGAGATGAAGCATATGGCACAATCACCAGACCGTCTATCTGTCAGAAGCCCTGAAAGCTCAAGTCTGTTGGCTGAGACCAGAAATACGACCCCGTTCTCAGAGTTGAAGGACATCTGCTCCTCCCCTGAACTAAACAATGTCACCCCTGAGCCAGAGCGTTGTGTTTCAGAATGTTCTCTTGAACTGTGGTCCCCAAGCTCCCCATCTGCAGTGAAAGACACAGCATCCTCACCAGATTTACAGAATAGAACTCTATCACCTGATGTTGCTGCAACTAATTATTCACCCATTCGAACATACTCACCTGGGCAACGAGGGATATCGAGCTCACCTGAAGAAAGATATGTTAGGGTTTCACCATCTGCCACTTCACCAATATCTGGAGGACATCATCTTTCACCAATTAGTGCAAAAAGTGGAGCTAGCCCCTCCACTGAGATTCACGGCAAAGGACAACAAGTGTCTCCTCTCTCTTTCAAAAGCAAAAGCACAAGCCCTTTATTTGAACGTGAGTTACAGGATGAGTTACAAGAACAGGAAATGTGTGGGCTGGATCCTCATTCAAACACAGTTGCATCTCCAACCCATCAGTACAGTCCGATCAACCTGCCTGATCCCTCACATGAATCCTTAAGAAAATATCCAACACCAAGGCAAGTAGACACTGACAAAATGATAGAAATGAAATCTGAATCAATACATTGTGAGAACCCCTCAAACTCAATAGCTTGGTCCCATTCTGAAATTGCCTCTAAAGTGGATCAACATAGTTGCTGGGAGGAAAATGAAAGACGGAACCCAGAAGCATTTGAAAGACAATCGGTAGGTGTGAAGGCACGCCACAGGGGATTGACATGCAGGGAAAGCCCCACTGTCAGCCGTGGTGACGGCAGTGGAGAATATGACTGCTGGCCATGGCAGGACAGGGAGGAGGGTAGAAACAGAGAGGGTGAGGAGGGTAAGGCGTCAGTTCAGGGGGAGGGGAGGAGCAGAGAGGCGGGTTACAGAGGAGAACAGGTTGAGCTGTCATTCAGTGCCAGGAATAGAAAGGGGCCTGCCAGCTACAGCGCAGCTCCCACAAGCAGAGATCCAAAGCTAGGAATTCCTTCTCGCGGTTATTCAGAGTGGCTCCTCGCAACTCGACAGCAACAGAGTAAGATCAGAGCTCAGACCTTGCAGCAAGAAAACAAGGCTGGTGCCAGGAGGCTAAAACCAGTCCCCCGGAGCAATAACACTGGGCCTGGCCGCTTCTCCACAGATCACACTAGTGAGACCTCCAGCATGGGGAGTGAGTTTGATGAGGCTGACAGTGAGGTGAAGTGGCTGACAGACGTGGCTTTCAGTAGCCTCTCAAGCCCTCAGGTGGATTACCTGGACATGTATAACTCCAGCCACAGGTCGTCTACAAACGCCTCACAGCCCTCCACTCAGGAGAGCCCAGGTGCAACAGCATGGCTATCCTATGCAGACCTGCGTGGCTCAGGTCAAGGTGAAGGTGACGATGTCTCACGTCAGCCTTCATATGTGCCACCACTGGGTGCCTTGGATCCCTCGAGGCGCTTTGAGCTGGGAAGTTTTGAGTGTGTAGATGTGGCTTTAGAGAGCAAAGAGGAGGCCAGGAAAGGCAAAAGAACAGTTCCGAAAAGGCAAATTCAGCTCAAGAGACGTGACAACAATGAACCTACGACCAAGGAAAACACGGAGTGTGCTTTGGATTCTCCTTCTATGGAGAGACGTTGTAAGGATACCTTTGTACGGCAGCACAGTACACCAGTGACCATTGAGGAGGATATGACAACAGATGACCCTGAGACAGATCAGCCGGACCGAAAACAGAAGATGCATAAGTCCTTGTCCCTGGATGAGACATCAAGCAAAACGAAAATTGCCTCTTGTCTTCTTAAGAATGTACTGTCTAAGAAAATGCAGAGTTTGAGCAACCAAACTACACATGATAAAGAGGATTTAAGTCCATCTGAAGACATTAGCAAGCCCTTTGAGAGTACAACCCCACCTCCTGAAAGAGAGGACTCTAAACCTGACAATGATGGGTCCAGCCAAATTTCAGACAACAGTCTGCCACCTGTGAAGCCACCAGACAGGGAAGAGCAGAGTCCACCTCAAGTGGCTAAACAGCAAAGAGGTTTTGCGCCCAAAGTGCCTCCAAAGCCGCTGCATTACACCCTTCCTCCTCTTCCTCAGGATATTTCAATGAGGCCTGAACCACAGGACAAAAAAACAGTTAGGAAAGGAAGTCCTCTAGATGCCCCTACAGAGGGCAGAAAAATGGAGAAACGGAAGCCAGAGTATGGTGGACAGCAGGCGGCTAACGGTAATCTTGGAGGCAAGCACAGCAGTGACTCAGCGAATGTCAGTGTCGGGAATACAGGCACAACTGCCACCCGAGCCCTGGGCATGCCGAGTGGAATGATAAACAGGGACCAGGAACGTCATGCGAGACCGGAAAATCATAAACAACACAGTGGCAGGAGCATGTTCATGTCCAAAACGCCAGAAATAATGCTAAAGCCCTGTACGCCCAAGGAGAGAAAAAAACAGTCCTCTGTGAAAGTTTCTTTGTCTCCTAGTCTGGAGAGAAAAGCTGGTGACAGCCAGGAAAAAGTTCTGGAAGAGAAACAGGAGGAACCCGAATTAGAGGCCGAGACAGAGCCGACAGAAGATGAATGTGACACAAATAAAATAAAGAAACCCATGCATAAAGTGAGGGATGTGAGAAGACTTGTTAAAAATACATATAACCTTTCTTTTAAAGCTGCAGCCCCTGCTGAATCACCACAAGAGAGTGAACCCCAGGCTCAGGAGGAAACAGTACCAGTGAAACCTGCCCCAATGCAGATTCAATGCAAAGCTATCAGCAGGAAGGAAAACAAAGAACCCTCTCAAGAAAGTGACAAGCCTGCAGACACCTCAAAGACAGCTGTGGACTCCACAGATATGAAGACACAGACAGGTTACCCCCACATCCCCCCAAAGGCAACTCAAGCCAACAAACTGACTTCAGCCTTGCCAAGCAAAGAACAAGACCCTGTTGCCCCAAGAATGGGCACCAACACTGTTTTAGCTGCATCCAGTCAAGTAGATAAAGTCTCAAATGAGACTGGTCGACACCCAAAACCGAGCAGTTCACCTCAAATCCCTAGTAAAGTGTCAAAAATGTTATTTCAGCCAGATGGCTCATCAAAAGGCATTCCAAATCCAGACGCCCCACCTTCCCCGCGTTTAGCAGCCACAAGCAGCAGCCACTCTGTATCTATGATACTCAAGGAAAAGGGGATGCAAGCTGACATTGGGGTTTGTGACGTTATCAGTGAAGCTAGTAGCAATCCTCGTAAACACATTAACAGGATTGAGGTGCCACTGCAGACGTCCTGCATGGATGACACTCTAGGAGAGACACCCAGAAAGGAGGTAGACTCAGCCCGACATCCTGCTGCCCCATCTCCAAGGCTTGTGCTCAGTGCTGATAAGACTGTGTCCAAGCATGGTATCTCCCCAAAGCCACAAGAGCAGGACAAGAACGTTCCTAAAGTAACGTTTGAGGAAAATCAGCCATCACTTTCTAGAAAAGTACAGGGACTGACTGACTTAGTAGTTCCAGAGGTTGTCAGCATCAGCAAAGAAACAGCTTCCCCAGTGGCAACAAGCAAAAGCCAGCTTGTTACAGAAGTGAAGCCTGCATGTGGGGAAGTGAATGTACCTGCATTGCAAAAGAAATCAAAAGAGATAGAGCTTCCTATACAGGTTAGATCCATATCATATGACAGGCCTAAACCAGTGCTTCCTACAAAACCAAGCTGCAAGCAGCCCTTGATAGAAATAAGGTCGATATCAAATGAAAAAACAAAAGGAGACAAACAACAACCTGCAGTGGATAGAAATCAGGGCACAGAAGAAAGAAAGTTTGAAGCAGTTGCTCTTGGTGAGACAATGACAAAGCCAGCGCCACCAGTCCACACAAATAAATTAGCAGTATCAGCTCGCTCAAGCTACAGGCCTCCCCCAAACAAAATGGCAGCAGTATCCAGCTTGACTCAGAAAACAGCCACAGTTGAATATTTGAATGACAAGCAGATCCATGAAGTAACCACATCTCAACCCAGTAAAACACAGATGCCAACAGTTGCCACATCAAGAGTCCCAGGACAACCCATAATCTTGAACAAACCATGCAACTCCGGGGCATCCAATATGCCAGGCCCTCAGGAGCAGGTGATGCCAGCCAGCACCAGTGGTTCTGTCCAAACAGTGGAGCCACTGATGGCACAAGCCCCCAGCTACACACAGCAGCTAGCTGTGAAATCACCTGGCAATCAGGCTCAGAGAGAGGATCTCCGTTTCTATGCTTCAGATGACCCTCCGAGCTATGATGAGCGGGAGAGTTTCAGCCCATACCTCCTGCCAGACTTAGCTTCAAGAAGAGCAAACAGGTACCATCCAAATTCCAGGCCTCCTCCATGCTCTTGCAGCGCAACATGTTCCTCCCATCCTGGCCACCCTCGTCTCAGCCCACACACTCGCACTCCTCCCATGGCCCCTCACTCTCCAGGACAGTCCCTGCCCTACCCCGGGGTCCCACCTCAAGCCCAGGTCCGTCCTCATCAGTGCAGACCTGACAGTCAACCTCTGACCTACAAACCAGGCTCACCTAAAGCCCCTATGCTGAACCCTACCCAGCCCCCAGCCATGTTCCAGCCACTCCACCCCCCGCCTGCCTGCCCTGGGCCACTGCTGCAGCCGTGTGGGGAGGAACGGCAACCTCCTCCTGGTCAGCATGGGGACCGGCGTCCAGCCCATCATCCCACACAGCAGCAGCAGCAGCCACCAGGTGCCAGTAGTGGGCCATACAGTGACCATCTTCATCCATCCAGCATGCCCCCCATGGAGTCTAGACCCCAATACCTGTGCAGTCCACAAGACCTGGCCTCCTCTTATGGCCCAGAGTATGGGAGCGATGGGACAGGGGGTGGTAATGTCATGTACCCAGACAGTGCTGGGGGACTTGGGTATGGACAAGGAGGCCCTCGCCGTGTTCTTCTAGACCCTGACACAGGGAAGTATTTTTACATTGAGGTGCCTATGCAGCCCCTCAGAAAGATGCTGTTTGACCCAGAGACTGGCCAGTACGTGGAGGTGCTAATCCCACAGCAGGCTCTGTCACACTCTGGCCTGTATCCCCCTCCTGCGGCCCCATACTCCTCCCTGCATGGGCCAGGTATGTATGCCCCTCAGTACCTCCCTTACCCTGTTCCAACTCATCCCCAAGCTACTCACCCTCCTCGAAATCCTGAGCCCCCGGTCCCCACAACGCTTCATCAAAACAGCATGGGTTACGGAACTCCAGGAGGCCAGGTGCCAAAGTCTGAGCTGCAAAACCAGCCACCTCTGGATCAGGGCTACCTGGAAAGCATGTATTATATTCCAACTGGAATGAATGCAAGCCCAAACCCCACACCGTCTGACTGCTATCATAAGCCCTCTAACTTGCCTACTTCAGGGAGTAGAAGATCTTGAGCTAAAGGACTTGAACTGCTCCCAGTTGTGTGGAGAGTAAATGAATGAATGAATAAATTGAGAGGCCTCACCTGTCCCTAGGGTAATAGCAGAAATTACTTGTGGTACTGTTTGTGTTAGAAAATTTTGTTTGTACCTTAAATGAGAATATTTCATTATATTAAATTATTGATAGGTCCCCATATTTTTCACTTGGAGTAGGCTACACATTCTGTCACTGCAAATCACATTACCCCCATGCAAGCACTTTTCGAGTTTTTTTTATTTTTTTTTTAGTTTTTTGTTGTTGTTTTGTGTGCACATGAATTAAGCAGTAAATGTCATCACTTACTGAATGTTTTAAGGAATAAAGTTGCTGTGTAGATTTATATGTATAATGTTTGGATAAAAGTTTTACACATTAATTAATTCTGTTTATTGCCCTTCCTGAAATTCAAATGGCTGTTAAACCACATTTATCCAATAAAGAATCAGAATATAATTTATACAATTTTTGCTAATATTTTTGTACATTTTAGAGCTCATGAAACTACAGCATCTCTGTATGGATGGACCGTGCATGCACTCACCATGAGTTAACACTGTGATTCCTCCATTTTTACAGAGCACTTGTAGCAAACCAACATAAGCAATCCTTTTTAAATGTTTATGGTCTAAACACATATCACATTAAGTTGTGACACATCTTTCAATTTGAATTAAAAAAAATATATATATAAAAAATTAGCCACATGTTATATAGAAAGTGGTGATACCCACCAAGTGCCCTCCTTGTCTTAAAATATGGTGTAGAACTCTGGCTACCATTATTTCATGTATTTGTTTTGTTTTTAATCGCCTATCCTATGATTTTTGGGACTATGATGTGGTTGTTTATTCATCTTGCTGCATGCTCCCCCCACCACTGTCACGAGGGACTCTTCCAGTAGGGTTCAGGAAATTGAGAGATACTTTGTCAAAGAGTGCCATCTCATGGAGAGAAAAAAACAAGATCATGAAATGGTCATTCATGACTAAGCCCTTCAAATGTAGCTCCTCTGTATTTATTTAGCTAGTGTTATAAAGACATCAGGACATTTTACATATTCATCCTCATATATGAAATACAGTTATGGTCACAATTCTGCCCTATACTGTCAAAATATGAAAAGTATCTTTTCTTCATTGGTCAACCAACAAGCTATGACATCATATGAAACAGGAACAGAATACTTCATTATTATTATCACACATTTTTCATACTTGGGTGTGCCCACAGCTGAAGAGAGAAGGAAAACTGTGCTGCTGGCTAAAAACTGAGAAATCAGTGAAGCTCAGTTGCAATTCGAGTTTCATACAAAACAAAACCTGATACAGTAAAATTAAGATCTGATGCTACCACACTACCAAATTATAGTTCATAAAAATGTATATATGAATACTAACTGCAAATCACCACTGTTTCTTCAGTGCCTTGTGTTCGTAGGCAAAAGGCTCTTCTTCCAGAATGTGGTTTAGCAGCACTGCCTCTTCTGCTGTCACCTGCCAGACCTGAGCCAGACCAAGGCCACAACCACTCCAGCGTCAGGGCCTGTCTGTGTCAGATCCACACACTTTCCCCTGTGGTAGTCCGCTCACTGTAGCTACGCATTTAGGGCAGTTAAAAAATAACATACACTCATAAAAGGCATCATAGAGCTGACTCACTGGGTTTCTCCAGCTGGCTGGCATAGAGTCATTTAATAGGGAATGACCCCTATAACTACATGAGCTAGTTACTTTGTTGTCATCAAAACAAATACAAATACGCTCTCCAACAGGTGTTATCTCTGAAATCAAAGATAGAGCCCAGGTGTTTGTCTGCATGTGTGTGGGCGACTGGTCTGGGAGACGCATCATTCAGCAGAATTGAAGGTGTGAGTTCTGGTGTGAATATCTGTTCCTGATACCTTCCTCATAAAATGCACAAAATGTGTGTGATTCGCAATTAGTAGCCTACATAGACATGTGATATGTCATTTCCACAATACAAACTAGTAAAATAACAAGAGAATACTGTCTCTAAAAGTTGCATTTGCTTCGTACAGCTGGGTAGACAGGAGACCTGGTTGAAAGGTCCACCAACATATTACACTGTATGTAAGTGAGGAAAACATCAAGAGCTGTCTAAGTGGCAATACAGTATGTACTGTATATCATGTGAGAGAACAACCATACTCTAACACTGATATCACACTCTATACATCAACCATATACTGGCAACTTCTGCCATGTGACTGTAGAGTAACTATGTGAGGTGGGAAGATCACAAGCATCATGAGGACATGTCCCAGGGGAATAGTTTCTGTGTAGAGACACTGTTGCTTGTTGAAGTTTTTCCATTCACTACATGATTGCCTTATTGCCATGCCCACCCTCCAAGCAGACACACACACACACACAGACACAGACACATACATACACACACACACACACACCTCCTTCACCCCACCCACGCTCGTAACCGCACCTCGGGGTGACTTGCCTGGACTTCCTGCCTGTGTCTGGTCTGTTGTTGACCCACGTGTAGAGGGTGAGGGAGGCACATGGGGACTGGGTGCCAGCGGTGGCTGTGTGGGCAGAGTGTGGATCACCCCTGTGGGGGCGGGATACAAACTGAGTCAATAGATAGCTGTCGGCACTATTTTCTTTGAGCGCTGATACCACTTGTTTTTGCGAGCCTGCGTATGACCTCGCCTATGATTGTTTCCACCATTGCTCTTTGAACAAACGAAACTTGAAGAGCAACAGAAAGAGTGCTGTTGTGTGTCTTTTAGGGTGGTACTTTTTGTCAAAGACTTTGATGATGGACATTACACAGTCCCTTAACATGGGTGCTAGTTGTGTTGTGCGGCAGAACCTTATCACACCTGGTATCAGTATACAAGCATAGACTTTATAAATAGTATACAAGGGGGGTGTTCCATAAACAGGCTAATGTGGACAGATGAGATGGAAGAACTGACAGAACTTCATGTTGTGGCTATCAATAATGTGCCATTGTCGAGACTAATAGGCACCCAAATAAGAAACAAATCTGAATGTACAAAGGCATTATAAAATGCTGTTACACTTTGCCATGGAGGGATTCTCTGTACCATACTCATTTTTCTGAGAATCTAGCTTGGTTTGTGGTTAAAGCCTATGCAGCTTGGGTAATGATTGTAATTTACACAATCCATCAGCTGGTGGCTGGTTGAGTCTAGTTTGAGCACCTTGCTCAAGATCACATCATCCCCTTCTGTTGATGCAAAGCAATTATTTGAATGAGACACAAGGGCCACTTTCGTCCATATAAGGACTTCCTACAGAAGGCATGTCTGACAACACACACCTCTCTGCAACACACCTGGTGAGCAAGGCAGATTGGGAAACCTGTTTAAGCAGAGACCCTTCCGGTTTTGTTTGGTTGCCGGGTAACAGACACGCCTTAAGCCACAGTCAAGTGTTTGTAAACCATAAAGGTGTGTAGGTGTGTGTGTGTGTGTGTGTGTGTGTGTGTGTGTGTGTGTGTGTGTGTGGGGAGGGGGGGGGGGTGTTTCCTCAGGTGCCACCAGGAGGAGCACTCTCCCCCGTGTTCTTTCCCACCTGCTAGGATTTCACACCAGGCCGCCAGCATTACATCATCTCCAGCATTGCCCAAAAATATGAGTGACAGATGTTTTTCATCAGTGAAGAGTGAATCACCTCAGATTGCCGCCGCTCACTTAATTACCTTAATTGCTTTTTTGGAAGAGATTTCCCTAAATCTCAGATTAACATTTCACCCCATAAATGACAAAACATCTGATCACACCCGTGTGTGACTTCATTGCAAGCACACTGGACTGCAAATAGCAGAGGCATAGTAATGCTCCTGTTCAAAAATTGAAGCAGAAATAACGTGTCTACAGTCTGACATGGCTTCACAGTAAAAGTGAAGTCAGAAAGGAAAATAGTTGTTCGTTGGTCCGCGTCTGTCTGTCTCTCATATTCCCCTGAGACACATTTGTGGGTGAGGTACTGGATGATGTAATGGCCTCAGCACTTTGCCCTGCTCCCATACCGAGAGGATTTCTCCCCAGCAGACTTGAGCATGTGATGAACCGAGGGGGAATGGGAGGAATGTGAAAGAGGGATAGACCTGATACTATACTACATTTTTCACCTTTGGCCAAGAGGCTTCCCACAGCTAGAGAGAGAGAGAGAGAGAGAGTGAGAGAGAGAGAGAGACATGACGGAATCATAATCATTCACATATGTATAAATACCCTACATTTAAAGTTTACTTTGAAATATCTGGTAAAAAGCAGTGTTTGCCTGTGAAAACACATGTGTGGTGGCCATGGAGACGGGGATTCCCCCCTCTACACAAGCACACTGAGGAGCCAAGTCCACTACAGCTGCGCTGGCCGTTAAGGTTTAGCTGCAATTACATGTTCATAGCATGAGATAAGAAGAATGACTCAGGCCCAAAGGCCCTGTCTGGACATCTCCTCTCCAGTGGAAACAGGCGCTGATCTCCTGGAGCTGGCAGACAGAGTGGGCCGTGTCAAATCCACTCACCTTTTATTGTCTTGACACCCAATATTTCACCAGTGTCTCCTTGTCTTGTCCTCACCGGCTAGTCCAGTCATTCACTCACAAATTTGGATGGCTGACATAATAAACCAGATGGCTCCAATATAATGTAAAGCTGACCACTGTTAGTTCAGTGGCGGCTGTCGCAGATACCAGTCTCATTTTACAAATGGCCGTCATTTGTATTTGTCCATCCAGTGATATGGATCTCAAAAGTTCTAATTTTAGAACAAGTGATTCAGCCACAAATGGTAGGATATCTAATTTGGGTGAATATTCCAGGTGAATATTCCAGGCATTGTCAATCAGAATTTTTAGATTTTGTGAAATTTAGTAGGCTAACACTGTTTTTCTTTGTTTGATTGATTAGACGACTAATGTAAGATGTGCTAAAGGAAGTCTTGACTTCCTTTTATAGCTCTCAAGTATCATGGGTGAGACCATAAACAAACCGTGACAGCGTTTGTAAACCACCAGTGCCCAGCTCTGCTGTGAGACACTTGGTAATTATCATACAATGGAATTCATGGAATCTAGGATCTACCCGTGACAATCTAGAGAATGCGTGAGGCTGAGCTCCAGAAAAACAGGCAGACTTCACTGAGGCATGCAAGAGGCTCACCAGAAGGGTGCTACTGGCATTCCAGCAGTGCACTTATCCATGTCAACCATCCCGTCTTCAAATGTTGCTAAATCAATACCTCCCATTTATTTCATTGGGGGAAAAAAACTTCGACACACATGCACAGTCATATTTTGTGATTCAGATGGCTAGGATTTCATTTAAACACTGCCAGGCTGTCCACATAATTGGACAGATAACTTTTAATTGTGTTTTGATGCAGACGCAAAACTGCTACTGCCCAAATGAGTAACCACAATAGGCGACTGTGGGTTTTAATATGCAAGTTTGAGATTCCTTACACCCTATAAAAGGCTGTACCTTCAAACTTGTATTTCAACCTCTTAGTTATTTGACACACATCTATACTCGACCTCAAGACACTCCCCCTTACAGAGAGGCTCGTAAAGAAATTAGTGATGACTAATCAACTCATTTTCAGCTATCATAATACGGATGGACATCCCAACACACATGTAGCGGAACACCTGTCTGAGTGCAAGCTCTACGATGCTGGCCAGTCTCGTCATATGGCAGCTGTGGTCACTTCCTTTGGTCACTCTGCATTTCCTTCCTTTCATCCCACGCAGAACACCTCCTACTGTCTCCGAGGCAGAGGCAGCAGGAAACCAGCGCGATGACTCGTCCCCACCGTGGCTGTGGCTCTGGCTAAAAGATGTTTGTGGAAAAGCAGCCCACAACCCTGGAGTTTTCTTTTCCCTTATAGCTCCCTCTTACGCAGAATGGCATACCGCACCAACAGTTTCTGCTTTTTTTCCTCCAGCAGATTGGACTGAAGGCCTCTCTATAAACAACAACGCACGAGTCAAATCTGGAAGTATTTATTTTAGTGTTATTTTTAGCCAATGATAGCAAGCTTGTACAATGTCAGCCATGAAAATAAGGCGTGGCCAGGCTATATTTGCCTGGGGGAAGGGGGTTGATGTTGGGGGTTGATGTGTGGAGTAGGCTCTTGGTGGCACACAGACACGGGGGCAGGCGTGGGGTAAAAGTGTGCCCCCATCTGTCAGTGGCCTGTATGTCTTCCCAGCCCTCCCATTAAAATCAGCCCGCAACAAGAAGACAGCAACAGACCCAGAGGTCTAGCCAGGCAATGACGAGAGCGAACGCTTCATGGCAAGAGAGCCATTCATATGGCCCACACCCCCACTTGGTGGTCAGTGTTGAACACTCGTGCCATGTTTCACTTATTGTACAAGCTCTTGTGGTACAAACGTGTGTCTGTCGTGTGTATGACACGGGGCATTTGTCAGATGCTGCAGCACTGTGGGTGTGGGAGCTCTCAAGCACCATATGCTCGTATGCATACCGCATACCTGTATGGGGCTCTAAGGAAGTCTGCATTTGTGCTCACTGACTGGGGGGGTAAGTGAAACTGCAGAAAGGGCAAGGAGGGAGGAAATCCCCACGTGAAACTCGACAACCCCTGACATCTGCCATGACCACGCAGGCACTGCAGGTAGTGGACTTCACAACAACACACAGACACTAAGCAGACAGACTGGAGCAGACAGACAGACAAATGAGCAGACAGACTGGAGGACAAACAGACCAGGAAGAAAATGAGTGGGACAGAAATAAAGGCAACCATTAAACACAAATGCAAGGAAGAGGAACAGACAGACATCTAGACACTTACGACTGCTTCCTGTGAGTCTTGCTCACAACCTCTGATGCACCTCCATCAGATTCAGACTCAAGCATTTTCTTTTCATCTTAACAATGCATCCGTATTCACTTTCACTGCTGTTGATAATAGTAAACAGGCATGATGACACGTTGTGCATCATTACGTTCTCACTCGCCTCAGACTCCATAAAAGCATGTCCTGCATGTGCTGTTCTAGAGGATCTCTCCTTTCTCCTCTTTCTCTGTAGGGTTTGGGGTCAGACCGCTTTGGGAATAAGTGTAAAAATGACACAGTGGCACAGATCAAAGCACACAGGGGGAGGCTGGTCAGAGCTGCAGAGAGTTAAAAGCTCCTTTTAGGGACATTTGTATGTGAGCCTGGAGGCTCTGAAACTAAAGAGGGCTTCACAAATCCCCCAACTGCCCTCCCCAGGGGTATTAATAACACACATCCATCCGCCCGTCTGCCTGTCCATAAACAATAACCCGGGTCAGGCAGGAGGAGGGGAGCCAAAGAGGGTGGAGGGCTGCGGAGTTGACTGTGTGGAGGGGGAGGGGTCTTAGGTTATTCTGACAGGTGCTGAAAAGACATGTCACCACCCCATACACCTCTCTACCCCCCCCCCACACACACACACTTCAAACCCCCCCCTCCCCACACACACACACACACACGCACACAAAGACCTGCATCACTGCACCACTCTGAGGTGGGGTTATATGTGGAGTGTGATGGAGACCCTCAATAAGCATGTATTTTCATCATCAGTCATACTCTTGAGGGGGTGAAGGGTTGTGATTTGGGGTGATGAGGTGGTACACTGCAATGCCACCATGTCATCTTGGGAATGAGTCATCCGTATCCTTAACACATGAGCCAAACAAGTGCATGTACCACGTCTGAGCATTTCAATTTTTAAATGTTTTTTTTTTTCTATCACATCCATGCATGCATGAATGCATATCTATGTGTGTGTGTGTGTGTGTGTGTGTGTATGTGTATATGTTTGCTTGTGTATGAGAGAGGGTGCGTTTTGTGACTGGGTGGGTGTGCATGTTGTGTGTGAAGGTGAGAGTGGTGGTGGTGGTCTTGTAAGCGATGAGATCATATGCTGCTCTCTGAGCTCCTGGCAGAGGGGCTGGTGCTAAATACAGTATGGGGGGAATGCTGGCTATGCACCCGCACTGTACGCCGTGTGATGGGGTCCCTCCCAACCGGCCCTCCGCCTGCATGAGTGCTGAGCTAAAACCATAGATAAGCACTCACACACACACGCCATCCACTGGCCTGGCAGAGGGAGTGGGACAGGCAGCCAACCTTGAGGTCATAGCTCAGCCTATTATGCATGCAGGTCAGTTTGAAATCTGCACGCTGGACAAGTCCCAGGGACCTTTTGGACTTCAGACAGCCTCTCAACACTGTCTGTAACTTGTAGGGAAAGTCATGTGTGATGACTAATTACTAAAATATTGACATAAGTTGTTGGACAAAGTTGAACGATGTCAATGAGTGCAACAGAGTTTTATTGTAATGACAGATTTTCAGCCTGTTTCTAGAATATTTGTCCAATCATTTATCGAAATGGCCCTTTTGTGTTTGCATTAGAGAAGGCAAGATATTCATTTTGTGAATAGAATTAATGTTCAAAACAAGTAACTTACCTTATCATCAAATGCTTTGATTTTTTTTATAATACTGGGTTTGATAAGAGAATGAATTTGTAGTTGGTGGGCTTTTCTGTTTTGGTTGGGGGCTGCAGTCAGTACAGTATACTGATAACATTACTACAGCAAGTAATGAAGCTTTTTGGCCATGATACCTACTGGTCAGACATATGTAACAAATTACATATACCTGATGAACCCATATGGGTAAATTCAATTCAAAAATTGAATGAACAAAATGGAGTAATGGGGTGTGAAATTGCTGTTTGTCACTGTAGCTACGAACATTAATCTACAAACAATGCTGGGTTTATTACTTTCTATTGCTATACATGTGCGGACTGTTGTTATCTTGGAGGGGACATCAGGGCACTGTGTCAGCTAATAACATGGTTACAGTTGGGAGTGGCTATTTACTGGGCAAACACTGTGACGTGGGCCAAGGACTAGAGATTTGATAATGACAAAAAAAAAAGGTGGACAACAATGGACTTTTTTTTTACAGCGCTCTAAAAGCTCACCTCTGGCAATGAGGAGAGCTCTAAGTGCAACATTCCAAAGTGCTGAAGGCTATATAAATCACTTTGATGTCCCAATAGAGAAAGGAGCTCTCAGACATGCCTGGACATGAGCGGCCTCCTCCCTGACAGCACACTGGGCCCAGAGCAGAACACTGAGTCCTCTCTGCCAAGCCCAGATTTCCCCATCAAAACACACTGACTGAGTGAAATCTTAGACTGTGCATGACACTGGGTCTTTCAACAAGCCCACAGCTTATAGCAAATGACCAGACAGGAAGTTATTCATTATTTAGAAGGCACACAATGAGATGGATGATGCTTTGTCTGTGGAGACGTTCATACCTTCAGCAATGGCCAGAGCTGTAATTGTGATAGTCATCCAAGATGCCTTTTCCATTGAAGCTCCTTAAATTCCAAGGGACACTTAGTTTGTGTTGGCACCAGGGATGGCATTCATATGCCAGCCTCTGAAACATGGCGTTTGTCTCAGGGATCCCCCCGCCCCCCTGCTGCCAAGCCAAGGCATTTCTGAATTTCAAAGGCTGTATTGTTCTGAGGTCAGGAAACTCTGTGGAATGGAGATATATACTGAATGACTCTGACATTCACTAGTCACGGGCAAAAAGAAAAGCTGTGGAGGCAGACATTTACCATGCCAGGAGACTGTGGTTCTTACAGTAGCTGGCCATTGCTGACAGTTTCCTCCATTATTTTGCCTGACAGAAATACTGCACAGTGGCTTGCATGGTTGTACTGACAACAACCAAATTACTGTCTCTCCTTTTGGGCCATTTGGCCTACTCAAGATGCCAGCATTACATTACGATACAGTTGAGTGGTGATAAGGCTGTTATTTGGGGGGAAGGAAACAGAAAACATAAACAGTCATGAGCTGGACTGGAATATTTAGCCTGATAGTAGTAATTAGCCTGAGGGCAATGTTGCCTCAAGCGAAAGTCTACAGTGCAATGCTGCTGTGCAGGTACCATAAATTCCATCTCACTTTCGAACAACCCTTGGTGGCGATGGTTATGATACATTTTATGACAGAAACAAAACTGCAAGGTGTATGGTGAAATTATGGAAAAGGGGAAACTTTGCCCCACATCCTGGAGTTGGGTCAGTGATAGGCAGGGTCTAATGAACCACTTCCTGCAAGACTTCTCTTGAAGTATGTGGCTTTTCATGTACAGTTGTGACGAAACCAAACCACAGAGATGAAACAGAGGGCTGAGAATCAAAACATAGAGATGAAACAGAGGGCTGTTTTTTTGTTTCAAGATAATTTTGCATTCATGAGACAATTATTCATTAACATTTTCCAACTGTGTGCTAGTCTATAGCTACTATAAGCAAGACCACCCAATTCTGCTGTTCCCAGTTCTAACCCAGATTACCCCAGGGATTCAAAATATACAATGTCTATTTTAACATGTTTAGCTAACGCTAACAGCTCTGTAAATTTTCCATTTTGAAACAGTTCATTGGCTGATGACAGTTTGACATAAGTGTCGGGCCTCTGCCTCGGGAGGGTGTCAAATCCTTGTCAGTGCACACACTGCTCGCTTGGTTAGTTGCTCAACGCAGGAAGTGAGAGGGCAGTGCGCTAATCTGCAGTAATTCAGACACTTTTTTCTTTTAAGAAAATGTATTTCCTGCTGTAGCATTTCCTCTCCTGTGGCGCAAGACATTTGAATATTATTTCATTGTGTATTATGTCTACATGTACACTCAATAGAAATTAGACTGTCACATCTTTCATATATATTGTGGTTCACTTCACAGATGTTCAAGCCCCTTTCATGTGGCCTCTGTGTGGCATCTCATCTAGCTTCTAAAAGGCTTGTGGTGGCGTGAGTCACACAGTCACACACCTGCGACACTGCGGGCAACCCTCTCATAATAATCATCCACCTGCTGCAGCGCACACATGCAAACAGGCACCTGGCCTTTATGACTCTCCCGACTTGACATATGAGGATTAAAAGGAAACAAAATTACCCATAGACAACAAATAAAACCCCAGCATGCCGAGCAGCCTAACCTCCTAAAGAAGAGAATGGAGGGGAAATGTGATCCTTCTGGGGAAACGCAGCTTTGCCTTCTCCGGTTTCCACTGAGGCCAATGACTTTCAACTATTATGTTGCATTTACTGTTGAAGAGGATGCAGATATTGTTTAGAGAAGGGGTCCCGGCAATGAGGCAGCCAGGCCTTTTTGAAATAACCTGACAACCAAGGAATTCTTTCAGATGTGATATAGAACAGAGTCAACAAGTAACACAGCCTGGGGCGATGTTTCATCCACACGTCTTTTCTCTGACTAATAATCACTCCAGGTTACATTCCTTTGCCTTCATGTCAGGGCTTGCACCTGTGGAGGTGAGGTGGGGTGTGTTGAGGGGAACGACCAAAGCATTGCGCTCACTACTGTAGGTTTCCACACAGCACAGTCAGAGTGAAAAACATGACACAGAAGCAAACAGATGTTGTGTGTTAAATTGTAGCACTCTTGTTTGCGTAATGTTATGAATGATGCTTTTAGATGTCTTCTCTTTTGCTTTGCTCTTTTTCAGAAGCATTCCTCTGAAATAAATCACGATAGCCACTAATAACCACCTGCACAGAAGGATCAACAAAATAGCACATGTTGTTCATTTATGTTCTGATTCAATGGTGAAATAGGTAATGATACATTATTTGTAATACATACATCATCATGTTTAAACAACTGAGTGTGACTACGAGCCCTATCGTACACCTGGTGCCAAGCGTAACGCAAGGCTTGTTCATATCTTACACCCAATTCAGTGATTAATTTTTCGCCATGTGCTCCACTTTAATTGAATACTGCACCCATGGGCGTATCAATTTACAGACAGCTACTGAAAAGGACCAAGCCAAACAGGACCACACTTAAAAGCTGGACTCCTGAAACTATTGATATGCTGCAGGACTGCATAGAGCCCACTGACTGGGAGTCGCCCAGGGGTCCTGAGGACAATAATAACACCTTCACTGACGCAGTATGCTTATACATTAACGCCTGTGAACAAGTCTGTCTCCCAACAAAAACGTTCACCAGATATAATAATTATAAGCCCTGGTTCAGCAAGCAGCTCAGAGACCTAAGACGTCACAAGGAAAAAGCTTACAGGGAAGGCAACATAGACTCATTCAGGCTAAACAGGAGCTCAAGAAGGCCGTTAGAGCGGCCAGAGTGGACTACAACACCAGACTGGAGCATGACTCTGCCACCAACAACCCTGCAGCCCCCCACCCCCCACCCCCATCCACACCCTCTCAGCTTCAGTGAATGAGCTATTCAGATTGTTCACACGGCAGAACATGATGAAAGCCCCGGGACCAGATGGCATCTCCCCGACCACACCAAAGCACTGCGCCACCCAGCTCTCACCTGTGTTCTCAACCATCTTCACCCAGTCCATCTCTCTAGGCCAGGTGCCATCTTCACCCAGTCCATCTCTCTAGGCCAGGTGCCATCTTCACCCAGTCCATCTCTCTAGGCCAGGTGCCCCCCTGCTTTAAAGCATCTACTACCATACCAGCACCCAAGAAAGACTGGATCACATCCCTCAATGACTACAGACCAGTTGCTCTGACATCTGTTGTCATGAAGTGTCTGGAGAGACTTGTCCTGTCTCATCATAAATCCATCACAGAGCAGCACCTGGACCCCTTACAGTTTGCCTACAGAGCCAACCCCTCTGCAGATGATGCTGTGAATAGCCTCCACCACATGCTTCAACACCTGGACAGCCCCCACACCTACGTCAGAGCACTGTTTGTGGACTTTAGCTTGGCACTCAACACTATCCTCCCCGTCCTACTGCGGACTAAGATGCGCCACATGCAAGTACCAGACCCCATCTGTGACTGGATTACGGATTTCCTCAAATTCTTGAGCCCAACCATTAGCAGCAACCTGAGATGGGAAGCTCAGATTTCCACCATCACCAAACGGGCGCATCAAAGGATGTATCTACAGTACCCTCCAAAATTATTGGCTTGACTAAAAACCGGTATAAAAAATAATCTGTTGGTGATTTATTGTAATCTCACAATGAAAAAAATTATATACCAGTTTTTAGTCAACTTTAGCAGAGGTGCCAATAATTCTGGAGGGTACTGTATGTGTATATGTTATTGTGTTCTTAGTACTATGGATTTATTTTGTGCGCCATCTTTTTAAACCTGTCAAAAATGTTTCCTTATTTTTTAACTTCCTGAACTCCCTCTTTTATCTTCCTTTTAAACTTCTTTAAAAAAAATCAAGTGCTGCATCGCCAAGTCATGTACTCTGTCCATTAGGCCAATAAAGCGGTCCTGTATCCAGTATCCTGTCAATCAAAACAATAGGTGTGGTCTATCTTATCGCTATCTTACAATCTCTGAAAATCATTACGCCACTGACCAAGATAAACCTGGTCAAGAAAAAAGGCGCATCTAAAGCACAGCTGAAGACGCACTGTCACGAGATGTAAGCAGCCCTTAACAACGAGTCCCAAACGACTCATCTGCAGGATAAATATCCTTTTCAGTCATTCGAACATTGTTAAGTGTTGTTTTTTAAGGCTATGTTTTGTTAGTGGAATCCTGGTGTTGCATACACGGTCTCACGTACAAGCAGATTCCTTCAGATGCGCCGACTGTCAAAATATCAACATGCTGTTTGATGTTGCACTGCTTGCTCTGAAAGGGAATGACAGATGTCACTCTCATTGGTTTAAAGGAATGTTACGCCCAAAACATACCCATGACTTAGATTTAGAAACATAAAAAAAACCCTTTAGAACAATGCGCATGGCATCTGATCACAAAATCATGTTGTTATGAGAATGTGGACTGGACACACTTTAAACCTCTTAGACCAAGCGTTTCAGATCACTAAAATATAGCCCTAAACAAAGTCTGAAGTTTTAAAATGAGGTATGATACATATATACATTGTTATGCCCAAAAGAAATACTTCATGCATATTTCTTTTCAATGAAAACCTATATGTCACACTGACCCTGTCCTAAAACCCCTTTCCTGCAAATTACATCATGAAGAAGTCTGAAATAGCTTGTGTGAAATTGTGGTACATTGTAATACAGACTGTTCCACGACTGATGGCGTGTCAACACAGATATCAGTCAGGAAACATGTTCCAAGTCGCTTATATGGAGAATAGAAACACTGAACAAACTAAGGAAACACGCACCAAGACTCCAATGTCAAATAGAAGAGCTTAACATGCACAACAAGGAAACCTTTTTAATACTCTCTGGCTACTGAAAAAGCTGAGGGTGTCTATCTTTGGTGGTTTTCACCACTGGGGTGACTTACTTCCCTGTGAAAATACAACATGGTTTCAGCGGTGGCCCACCGTCCCCAGTTTTGATATAAATAACTGAAGTTCCCCTTCTTTGAGTTATCAGTGAATTTTGCAATCAGACGGGTAACTGTATGTGTAACAATCACACTCCCTTATCTTTGTCATCATTCAGAGGTTTGTGTTCAGCAGGTAGGAATGAGGACAACTATGGCTCCTATTGTGCCTTGCGGTAATGCTTTTGGGCCTGGAGGGAGAACTCTTTCCATGACATCAGAAAGGGCTGCTATGCTTTGTCTCAACCAATCATTTCCTCTTTTGCTTTTGCTTGGTCTCCCAACACAAGACACACATTCATACACAGACACACACAACCACCGTCACCCCCATTTTTCTCTCTCTCTCTCTCTCACACACACACACACCAACACACACACACACATTGTAAAAAAAAAAGAACAGGAAAGAGAAGAAGAATGTGGCAGTATGAATGGGCTGGGTGCCACTGCACTGTTGTATACACATAACAGTGGGGGCATGGAGAAGGGCGATGGAAAGCAGACAGTGTCCAAAAGGAAAACTATGCACCTCACATTAATGGTGCACATTCAAATCCATTAATGGGGTGTGTTTACTTCTCTAATTGTGTGCATGAGTATGGGTGTGTGCAGGACGTGTCTCTCTCTCTGTGTGTGTGTGTGTGTGTGTGTGTGTGTGTGTGTGTGTGTGTGTGTGTGTATGTGTGTGTGTGTGTATGTGTGTGTGTGTGCGTGTGTGTATGTGTGTGTATGTGTGTGTGTGAGTATGTGTGTGCGTGTGTGTATGTGTGTGTGTGTGTGTGTGTGTGAGTATGCATGCACATGTGTTGTGGGTGTCCATATGTCCAGACAGATAACATAGTGACTACAATCACACTTCAGGACATTAGATAAGCTTTGATTTTCACCAGTTTATTTTCTGTTCCATGATTATTTGTTTTCCTTGGTGTGCTGTTGGTCCATTGTTGGGACCATATTTTCAAAAGGGCAAACAAAGGACAACACTGGGTAATGTTGCTTAGAATAGCCCGCAGACTGTATATAGAATAACACTGTTCACACCAGCCTGTGGAGAGAAGTGAAGCCTACAGGAGACAGATGCCTCGCAGCTCAGCACACCAAAGACAGAGGAACTGTACACTCCTGCACTTTTCACCGCGTCTTCCCTTAGGACTATTTTTAGTTTCTTTAGCATTGGCAACACCCCGCCTTCAAAGAAAACATAGTCAGAACAGCTTCACAAGAAAACTGGACGAGTCTGTAGCAAAGGGTGACGAAAAAAGGGAACAATTACTTAAATGTTTATAAAAAGATCGTGTTTGTGGGTTGGCCAGAGAAAGAGTGTGTGGGCAGGGTGGGGGATTTTAAAGACATTGCAAAGTCTTTATAAATGATATCCAAGAGAGATGCGGCTATTCTCACGGACAGAAAAGGCCTACTCCAATGTTTTTGTGCTGTTCAACACTTTACTAAACTGAGCCCTTGCTACAAGACTTACTCTGCTCACTCCTATAGACCTAGAGATAGAACATTGGTGTAGAACATTGGTGTTTCTCCTCCAATACAATAGCTCTTTCAATACAACAAAGAAGACCACAGACAGTGACACTAAAATGGCTATTGGGTGGATTAAATAGATCCAGACCACCTTTACTTTGATTTATGTTCCTCTGGCAAAGGTCACCTGATCAATGGCATTGTCAAGAATGGCAGACATGAAAGATCAGCTCACTAAGCCTTTCTTGGTTGTGTATTGATATTATGCAAAAGAGAAAGAGAAGCTCAGTTAAACGTTAGACTTGTCTTGTCCGTTTTGTCACTAGGAACCATATTTAGACATTATGTATAACATGCAATGCTTTTGTGAATAATCTTTGGTGTACACAGTGTAGTGGCATTGTTTTATTGCAAACAGAAAACAAAAATAATGAATGGACTATTGCACAGTATGCATCTAATACTTTGGAAAGAGGGAAGGGTAAAGAGAGAAGGGGAGGGAGAGAAAAAGGGAAGAGAGATGTCAAAGTGAAACATGCTGAGCCTGTGAGTGGAATGCACATCACTGGGCCACAACCAACCCGGATTCCAGGATTGAACCAATAGAGGTTTCAAGATGCTTGTCAGCCAGACTCTTTAAAGGGAATAACATACAAACTCTGATGAAGACTGTCCCTGCATCTGTGCTTCTCAATCAAATTAATCTATTGCATCCAAGTGCTGAGAACAGGCTCATGCAGCCATTTTCTGCCTGTTCTTTATGCCTCAGCACAGCCCTAACTGTCTCACTGACCTTGACTCCACGTCTTATAATCAGTCTACTTTCACATAAGGGAAAGTTTCATTCTTGATGAAAGAAGCTGTTGGCATGAATCAATCATGGCTGCCCAGCACAACCATGAGCATACAACCCTCCCTCTAAAGAAGTTCTGTTCTCAGTAATTACGCTTAAAAATCCAGACTGGAACGGCGTCCAATTAGTGCAGCTTTGTATGAAGCATTTATCTTTGACCTCTACATCTGGATCAGTGGAACAGCCCACATAAGGGTGAATACTCATAAAAACTGACAGTCAACCAGATAGGCGTATCTGAATTCATCTTGGCCCAGGTGACATTTAAGAACTCAAAGGAGAGGGAGGGATGGACTTAAAACACAATGAAGATGTCGCACACAATGTGCCTGTGAGGAAACACTTGACGCCGAACAGCTGCACTTGAGAAACAATACCATCTTTGTGTGGCCCTGTGCAATTGAGAGCGCTGTGGAAAGTTTTTAGTGCAACATGTATGTCCGAAAGGGAAGAAGGTGTTCCGAGAGAGTGTGAGGAGATGCGTTAATGTTGCCATAGAGCTCGCCCAAAACAGGTGTGTGCTAATATGCATTCACTAGAGATGTAAGCATTGCACAGAGGACTCTTGAGGACAGAGAATGGTGTCAGGTTTCAAGGGCGACGTGTGGTGACCCTCCCTTCTATTCTTGGCCTGTGCTTTCCAAGATTCCCTCTTTCCAAAAGTTCTCATTTGCAAATGTATAAATGTTGTCAAAACATATGTTGCGAACATCAAAGCATATAATAAATGAGATGTCCTTTTTTTCATGTCAGAACCACTTCTTGTCAGGTGCAGTGATGTTATATGCTGAAATGTTAAGTCAGCTTCATCCATCATAATCAAACAATTTTGCAATTATTTACACCAAATCTGATGATAATTGCCCGTGCAAGCTTTACTTATTGCTTATGACAAATGATATTAAATGCCATCAAGTGACATCATGGACATGGAAGTGATGTGGGACATTTGGCCTCTGGAATGAATTGGTACCCATGCATCACAGAGACTGAATCACTCCCAGTTGATTCAGATGAGACTGGCAATGGTCAGTGATGACAGCAGCAGATTCTGCTGGAATAATGGCATGAGTCACTTGCTGTCCCCAATGGTCTTTCAGAGACGGCCGCCACCACACATTGAGCAGCAGACCACTGAGCTCAGAGTGAAAGGCTTTGAGTAGGAGGGAGCTTTTCACACCGACATACAACGAGTCGGCCCTCTGACTCACTGCCCTGCGAAAACACTCACAGGGAGGAAAATGGACTGACTAATCACCCGACACCAAGTCTGCTTTACAAGTCATTGGGGGTCCTGAGGCACAATAATAAACAGATCACTTCTCAAGATGGGGCCTGTGTCAGAGAGAGAGTCAGCCCGTTATTTGCAGACTAGACAAGAAGGATTTTGTTACTAAGCCCTTGCATCTTTGGGCCAAACTCTTGGCTTTGGCTCTCCGTAACTGTGGCTTCTACCACTCCTGGAAACAGATTACAAACTGTTTCGATGGCTCATCCAAAATATTGTAGCTAAAGCAAGGACATATGTAGACTATCCATCCTGTGCTTTTTCTGAGATGCAATGGCGTCCTCTGACATTGAGAAATAAGAGGGAAAACTCATGTTTTGATGATCAAGCTATCATCAGGCAGATGGACATCTTAAGCAGAGACCACACAATTTTGTGTCGTCGCTTGGTGTCTGTTTGAAGGCGCTCTTGTGGTGGAATCTCTCTCATGACACTCCGGGTCACTCCCGAAGAAAAACCCCACAGCCCAATGATCTCACCAGTGAGAAAAATCCCCCTGCACTCTGCGAGCAGCGCTGGCTGCATTCCTGCGCACTGAGAAGCGCTCCCACACTCTTCTGGTTCACAGTGGGAGAGAGAGAGAAGCAGGGAGAGAAAGAAAGACAGAACCAACGAACGAAAGAAAGAAAGAAAGAAAGAAAGAAAGAATAAAAAAGGGCATGAAAAGAGATGAATGTGAGGAAAGAGGTGAATGGGACGGTTCCTGAGGTCCTGATGAATGAGACAGGGAGGCATGAGTAAGCCTGGCCAGAGGAGAAAGGGAAAGTCACAGGAGACAAAGAGTAACACAGAGGGAAGGAAGGAGGGCTGAGGAGAGGTGGGGGCTGGGTGATGGGGCAACATCCGTTTATAGTTTTTGGGTGATGACACTGTCATGATGGAAATGTCAGCATGGCCATTAGAAGATTTACTCCCTGAAGAGAGATGCACTCTCCCCTGCAGAGACACGGAAGACTGACCACCATCAGTTAGCTGTGGCTGATGGAGGGAGAGACTAGCCCGTATGTAGAATATGGACAGATGCTTAGAAAGCTCTGGCCCAACGGTCCTACTTTCCCTCCATGTGCCTGTCTCTCTGTCTGCCAGTTGTGCCCCAAGGCATGCAACATGCACCTTTCATTCCAGCTGTTCCGCTGACACAGGCAATGTGGCAACAGTACCATTAACATGAAAATAAAAAGCAAATTGTTGACAGTAATTGTTGTTGTAATCCAGCTGGGACTAATTTTTTTACTACTGTGTCTCATCATGCTTCAATCTGCTATTTCTCCTCAGACTTCAATCTTTTTGATCTATGAAAGTACTCATCAGCACTCATTTACTTCTTAAGACACGCTTGCATCCCTGTTTTCTCCGAAAGAAAATTCCCCACACATTGAAGCAATCTCCTGATAGTGTTTTTATCTCTCTGGCTGGGTCTTGTCATAATAGCGCTATTCTGTTAACCATACATGCAGCCTTTAGGCTGATTCACGCAGACCACATTACACACACATGGCGGATATGGGAGCGGGGGGGTGGAGTCCCTGCAGCTTGAGTGGCCAAAAAAACAAATGAGTCAAATGCAAGTCATCATATGTCTTGTAGCCGACACTCTGCTGTGTGTGTCCAAATGGAACCACAAGCGCAGAATCGTTTCAGCATGTTTGCATTTGTGCACATTCACTGCACTGCATATGGGGGTGAAGCGTGTGTGTTTGTGCGCTCGTTTGTGTGTTCTCTGCATCGTTACACCCGCCTCTCTCTCACAATCTTGCCTCTCGCCCCCTGAGGTACACTTGAAATACAATCCTGTTTTGAGCCCCTGAAAGTCTAAATAAACTCGTGAGAATTTAATAACGTGATCAAGATACATAACAAGTGTCTGTCCAGGGGTATGAGGTCACCGAGGAGGAATGTGCTGGCACAGCCGTGCCAGTGAATGGGGGAGTGGGGCCGTGCTTCTATTTATTCTCCAACAGCGGCATCCAGTTGACATCTACTGAGCGGGTAGAAATAAAACACTCAGACAGAAATGAAGGACGAGATGGGTGAGAAGGTGGACAGAGAGGAGTGCAGAGCACAATGCCTGGGCGCGTCTCTCTGATGCAAGACAGACAGGGGAATGCGGGGGATTTTCAAAGGATCTGCGTCTTTCAAGTGATGGCGTTGCCCTTTGATCCAACAATAGGCCCCTCTGACTCTGGAACACACACGCACTCTCTTTCTCTCTCTCTCTCTTACACACACACACACTCTCTCTCTCTCTCTCTCTCTCTCTCTCTCTCTCTCTTCACCTCGCTATCTCTCTAACTTGTAAATACTATCAGCCATTGCCCCATGGCCCCTGTCAGGAGACTTCCCTGTAGTTCCACAATGGCTGTGTCAGCACCTCATCCATCAGCCCACATGTGTCAGCAGTGGAGAGCCAGTTCACTAAGGACAGCAGCAGCTGCTCCACACTCATGCCAAAGCAGCTCCCAAACACCAGCCCTGCGCATGAGATGGCAGACACATACAAACACAGGTTGACAGACCACAAAACAAACACAAAGCCCCAAAACGTTTGCCGCTGTTAACAGCCCACAACTATGTGGCAAAGCCGATTAACATGAGACTTCAGGTGTTAGATGTTGTAAACACACAGAGGCACGCAGCTCTGTTCACATGAGTAGGATGTTTGCTGTTTACTGCTTTCTCACTATCATGTGCTCCGCCATGATTACATTTCCAACTGTGTCTTTGCTCACTTCCATATCGCCGTGGAAATGGCCCATTGTTTGCACTGGGGGAGGCAGGAAGCACCTTGCACAGCCAAATAATACTTGAGATGCCGTCTTTTACGGGAACAACAGAGAAGAAGTTGCTCAACCAGGGAGGTTCTCTGCTGGGTCAGGTATGGGCTAATTGTAAACAAACACTGGCTTCTTCAAGTAGATGTGTTAAACCTTCCCTCCATGTCCACCTATAGCTGATGTCCATTCTTCTATTCAGTAAAAGACAACAGCATGACATACCTTGGGGAAAGTCAATGTGACTCATCAGAAAGTAACATAATGGAGTAGAATGGACCTGGTCACTGGCCAGAGCGCCTTTCTGAATCATAACAGGTGTGATAAGGAACAAAAAGCTTTCCTGCCTCCACAATCCTGTTATCAACGGAAGGAACAATTCCTTCCTTTTTATTTGGGGAATGGCAAGGGAAAATTATCATTTTAAGTCAGATGGTTGTCTGTGTAACAGGTTTGGGTCAAGTACTACTCAATTCTTAATCCACATTGATATGAATAAACAGGGGATGTTTTATCAGTAAATCATACATTAACTTTTATTTATATATAGACAATTTAAACTTTTATATCAAAGTCACAGTCAATGCCAGTGGCACATTCATATAATAATTTAAATCTTGCCTAGCTCACCTATCATGATTGTCAAACAACTGTAAAACAATTTGCAAGAAGTGTTGCTAGGCACTCATAAGGCTTATATGTTTTAAAAGCCTTTCATTTCACATGGCGTTTCGGCATTACTGCCTTCATCAGAGTGGTTATAAAACATCTGCCATACAACTTTACCGAAACGGCTTGCATGGCTATTGCAATCTGACTGCTAAATGCTATCATGAAAATAATGGATTGTATTACAGAGAAGTATTAGCCATTTTGACAAGACAAAGAGAAGGGCCAAAGCATTTACAGTAAGCACTCTTGCCAGACACACTGTATAATCAACTGAGAGAATGAGTGTGTGACGAGTGCCATCAGTTCAGATTACAGGTTGTAAACTCCAGATCAGATTAAATGAGTCAGTGTGTGTAGATTAACTTGATGATCTCAGGTCTGGGTGTCCGTCTGTCTGGCAGAGGAGAGATTCTCATCGCTCTCTTTTTGCCAAATATGGTGTGAGTGAGCACTCACACCTTGCCAGGACATGTCCTCTCTTACTGTCCTACAGCCCCTCTGGGTCCTTTTTGTGGTGTTGGCAAATACAGATGGCAGATACTCAAGATGATTATTCTTTGGAGGCAGTGAATAGCAATAACAACTATTCTTCAGAAGCAGTGAATTGGTACCAATCTGTTAGAAATGTTGTTTCATGTGCATCTGTCTGGCCACTGCTGTCTTACACTCCACCTGAACCATATGAATGTGCTGCTGTTACCAGCCACTCCCTCCCATACCCTCATTCCGGTGGGTCATAAAGCCCCTTCTGAAAAACCAACAGCCAAACCACATCAAAGGAACCTGAGGCAGCCGAGCTGTAGAATGCTCGGAGGACAGGATCCGGCCTATGGGGGCTCTGGGGTGGTGATGACATCATGCCATAACTCACCAAGTGAATAACGCACGTTTCAGTCTTTTACTCCTCCCCTCCCCCATCAAACCAAGGCTTGGCACTTCAGCTGGCTTTGCTGACTAAACCCCACTCCTGTGAAGAAAGTTGTAGCCCAGGGGGCATTTGCGGTATCTTGTGGATGCACTGCATGGACAGGATTGATCAAAAGACTGTTTGGCCAGTTGTTAGGCATAATCTGGTTTCGTTGCATCTAAAATGGTGACAATAGGTGACTGGTGTGGAGGTGGACAGGTGCGCATGCCACACACAAACACAAACACAAATACAAACACACACACACACACACATAAAAGTAGCTGAGGATACAGGTGCCACACATGAAAGGGATCACTGGACCGTGGAGGAGGCTGGAAGGGTAAGCCAATATTATTCTTCCCTTGATAAAGGCCTCTCTGGAGTCAAAAGGCTATATTTGGGGTGTCATTCCTCACATTTCTTAAAAATAATATGGCCAAAGTGGGAGACTAGATTCAGCTGGCTGCAAGAGGAAGTGACTCACTGATACAAACGACTGATCTCATTATGAAGCCTACGACTCCAGGGCGCAAGAGACTGGCTTGAGAAAATGGGTGGTGGAGGCAAATATATCAAATGGTTTTCTTAAACCTATCCAGTAAGAAAAGCTATCCTTTTGTCTTTCAAAATGATGATTGTAAACAGTTGGTTTAAAAGATCTTTTATTCACATTTCTTGAGCTTAACAACGATCTCACTGAGCTGATCACAGGCAGAAAACGTATCCACAACCAATACACTGCTGGATCATGTGGTGAGTTAACAGTAACTACAGTAATGGAATTCTTAATTTCATTGTATTACATTGTCATGTCATACAGAAGCACAACAATGTGGATACTTCAGTCCACAGGCCCTAAATATTTTAACAAGTGGTAACTGAGATAACTGTATCATTATGACACAAATATATAGATTGAGGATAATGTACAGTAATCCCCATTATTAGTCCTTTTAATAAACAATTTATCCATTTTAGGGAATATAATTGTTTGCCCATAAATATTGTACAATAAATATTATAACATTAAAACCAGTACAAATACACGGGCAGTGCTTTTTTTGTTGTTGGGAGACATCAGAATAAATATCACTTAACATAAATAAATAAATTAAAAGATAGGCATAAATAAAGTTTTTACAGTACACAAGACAACAATGAAAATGTGCGGGGAAAAAGAAAAAGCAGATTCGCGTAAACACTCCATTCAAAGACAAGGTTGATCCTGGAGGACCCCTTGCCTTGACATCAGGCACATCGGTCTTAACGTTTCCACAGTCCTCACTACATTCAGACTACCTCCATCTCAGACAACATGGCCTCGTGATCACCGCCTTTATATGTGGCATAACCCTCGTAGGCCTAGTCCCAGACACTGCGGCGGCCCTTTCTGTCCCATCTCGCTGGACTTTGGGGTCTTCCGGACGTGACCCAGTTCATGTCTGTCCAGTGGGTCAGTCGGCGAGAGGAGATCAGTCACTTGTGACGGGAACAGTCACTCTACCTCCTTCTGTCGTGTTCTTCTTATTGGCCTGTTTACTTCTCTTTTTTATTTTGAGGTAGAATTTCCACATCTCCACCCTAAAATTAAACAATCACAAAAGAAATGATTAGTCACACTAATTCCAGTCCAGTCAACTGAAAAAAAAGGCAAGGTATTGTCCATGTCGGATGTGTTGTTTGGCAGCTCACCAGTCCATGTCCTCGGTCAGTGGTGTGGCGCTGCCCCGAGCTTCACCTTCTCCTCGTTCTCCACATCATAGGCACCTCGCTTGTGAAACCTGAGGTTAGATTCACAAACAAACTTCAGACCTCCAGTTCTATCCAGTATCAAGTACGCACTCTCATTATTTTCCCGCTCTTTTAGTGTGACTCTGTCCACCCCTCCACCCCAGTCCCCCACTAGAAGCATGTGGACTGACCTCAATGCCAAAAGGAGGCCGATGATGATGAGACAGAGTGAGGACAGCACGACTGCCACCACTGCCAGCGCCGTCGTCCTGTTATATCCTTTGTCTGTTCCACTACTGGGCAAAATCCAAATGACGTCGTGACATCGCTCTCCGGAGTAACCGTCGTGGCATCTATAGGAGAGACATGTGGTTAGTGATTCTGCATGCTGTTCCTTATAGACATAAAGGCCCTCTTTAGACAACATTCAAATCAATGGAGATGAAGAGGATCAACAGAGATGATAATGCATTTATGAGGATGCATGAAGTTTTTAAAGAATATGTTTTTGTATTATGTATTTGAGAAACTTCCAGAGCCTATGTTGTAAAACAGGGACTAACTACATTCAAGGCCCATGAAATAAATCTGTATGAACAACAATAAATTATATATGTAGAAACAGATGATGGATGTGCAAGTGGACAATACTTACATGCATGAAGGTTTACGGATGTTTGAGAGGTATTGGCAGGTGCCATGGATGCAGAAATCTTTATATTTCTTCAGACATGGATTCCTCTTTTTCCCCTTTCCCTTCTTCCTCCCTTTTCCTCTCCTCCTTTTCCCTACTGCCTTTTCTTCGGTCAGAACTTTGCTAGGATCCTTAGGTTTGCTGGAAAGGGCAACTAAAAGCAAACAAGGAATAATTAATTAATCTTCTTTGACACATATATAACAGCAGTAAAATGACAACAATCATTAATGTTATTACTGAAAAACTACAGATTGAGTTTCCTCTCAGTCCTGGGTTAGGCTACTACATACCTCTGGGCATGTAGTCCCCTGATACTTCATAGTCGTCCTCGTCATCATAGTAGTACTCTTCATCTTCATCTTCATCTTCATCTTCGTCATAATCCACCTCATGCTGCAGATTCTCTTCTGCAACCCTTTTCTCACTCACTGGTTCCAACAGGTTAAACACCGCAGTCTGCGGAGGCTTTGCACTTTCATGCTTGTCGATTGAGGCACCACTGACCAACTTGGAAAGCACTAAGATATGAGAGGAATAAAGATCATTGAAATGAATGGATGAACACTTGTAACTTGTATACCATGAATGAGTTGAAAGAAGTATAAACACGAATTGGGAGTTATTTCCTTGATGAGAACAAGTCACACACACACATACACAGAGATGTATGTATATATAACATATTCAACATACAAACACACTGTTATATCACACTGCATTTCCTTTATCTCTAGAGAGTTCTGCAATAGCCACACAAAAATGTCATGCATAGACACTTAGGTAATGTTCGAATATGAGGGTTAAAAATAAATATATCCAATTACATAAAACATGATTTAAAATAGATTGATGACCTAGTTCTAACCCTGTAGTCGAGATGCTCTGAAAAAACATGTTAATGTAAAAAAATTAATACTATTCTATATCCTAAATTCCACTTTAGATTGGCTGTAGGCTATGTTAGATGGCAATGGAGAGACATGGTCAAAGTGTAGCCTAGCCTATACATGGTTCACAGACAAGACACACACACACTCACACACACACACACAAACGCGACTTTAAAAAGTTGACATCATTGCAGTTGCATGTCACAGTTTCTGAGATTGTAACACTAGAGATTAAATTGTAGACATTAGGTTTGGGCTACTAGACTATCAGACGTAGCCTATGATAGGCTATTAGGCTACTTTTGTTGTAGAGAGCAACAGTGAACTAAAGTAAGGCAACATTCTGAAGCTTACCCAGAGCGTGGACCACCAGAAGTGCCACTGTAGAAATCCTCATGTCTACGGCAAAAAACAAGCGAATGATCTTCGAGTGTGGGAAACAAATAACTTCGACAACTTGTTTTTCCCTTAGATCACGGAGCTGAATCCACAGAAACCTTGTGAACAGAATCCTTTAGTTTCTTATCGTTTTATTCAACTTGAAAGATGACGGGACATCAATACTGCGTGACCAACACCCTCGCTGAGACTGCCGAAAGAGCCAGAGAGGTAGAGCATCAAGCATTTATATACCGGTTGCAAGACCACGCCTATTACAACAGTAGCTCGAGCGCCTCGATAAAACATTAACACCACCGAGCTATGCTGAATTAGAAATTGTTTTTGCTTTCTTGGCCTAAGCATAGGCTAGTATTTATCTAATTCAACTAGGCCTAATGTAGGCCTACAAGTGAATACATGGCCTATAGCCTATATGTTTAACATTGATTCAGTAAATCAAACAGACTGAAATTTTAATTGTGAAAAAGGACAATAGTTTGCATCTTAGTCTGATTCAAATGTTTATCTTTTAGTATATTACTCTTATTCTTAGGCGACCATATTGGCAGGTCCAGTGTCAGTTGTGCGACAGATAAACGCTTATGTCGCCATCGAGTGGTAGAGATGGAACAAAAATAATGTTTTACAGCCAGCCTAAAGATCACAAAGTAGCCTAGACTAAAGTGTAAATACTACTACTACTAATAGGCCTAGCCTACTACTACTACGACTACTAGCCTACTGATAATAATAATGCTAGGGCTACTATTAATAAAATTGCCATAAGAGACATCTGAAACAAAAATCTGAATTGCCAAAGATGAAAAAAAATGTAAATAAATAAATCAGACATGATTTCATTATGTGAATTGTTATGGGGATTTAGCCAGTCTACGTTTGCTTTCCTTTTAGGCGCTTTTGCCACACAGTAGGATTAGGCCTACTTTTTTGCATTCCCTTTGCATACTTTTGTGTTCCCTCGCAATTCATTTGAATTTGCGAGTAGCCTAAATATAAAACTCCTAAAAATAGTAGTTCAAAGAAGTACAAAAACATCCCACTTTAAAAAAGAAAGACAAAGAAAATCCTCACCATAACCTTTAGAGGGCTCTGTAAGAAACCACTGTTAATGTATTTTGACCCCTTTTTTAAATGGATGGGTCTTTTGAGGTATCTAAATTTTGTGTCTGTGGGTCTACTGTTTGTTTCTGCTTGCTATATAAACTTTTTAGTCTGGGCCTACTAATAATAACAATAACATAGCAGCAACAACAACAACAATAATAATAGCCTAATAATAATACCTGTAAACATTCTATTAATAGCCCAGCTGGGCTTTTATTTGCTTGAATTGCCAAACTGATCCTGCTTATATTTGGAACAGGTGTCTATATGGGCCAGGCCTTTATTTCCTTTCACACAAAACTTTTGCACTGCAAAGATGAGAACCTACTATCAAATTGATTATGGTGTAAATAACTTTAATATGGCCTTTCTTTATTGTACTGGTAAATCTGAATGAATTTACCATAGCCTATACTTTGGTGCTAATGTTTCTGTAAAATTAACTGAACATTGTGGATAATCTAACCAATCTATCGATGTAGCATGTCCATATTGACAGCGATTGAAACATATAGGAATTCTGGCACAGGAGAACAATGCAGTTTTTTTAAGCTTAATTTACCTTAACTTAACAGCTTCGGAGTCATTGGAATGGTTGACTTTTCCTAGGTTGAATGGTGACCTTCTAGTTCTCGCTTCAAAAAGTGTCTGTGAGCAGAAAACCCAGCCTTGCAACTTTGGTCCAGCAGGTCATCGGCCTCAGAGTCAGAAAGTCTTGTGGTCTCGCGATGTAACAAATTGCTTTACGGCACTACACACATACACGTCAGGCACCGGCTAGAAGAAGGTAGGAGTTTCTCAGACATTTGTCATGGCAGAGCCAGCGAAAAGAAGCAGAAAGCGAGAACAGGGAAAGAGGATGGCTGACTGACCGAGCAAGGACTGTCGTAAAATATACATACATATATATACATACAAATATACTCTGAAGTTGTAGGGGGAGCCCTGCAGAGAAAGCTGCGAGCAAAAAGTGAGAAAATAGTGAAGAAATTGCCAGGCTAGTTTCCCTTTAAGCAGTGCAGTCTACTATCATAGCTCTAGTGGGTAATTTGGTGCACTTGTAGCCTACTTGTAATTATGTAATAACTCGTCAAAATGTCATTTTCATTTCAACTTCCATATTTTGTAATAATCTGCTTTAACGCAATACTTAATACTTTATACTTAATACTTGACCAATGGCTGTAACCCTATTACTTCAACCTATTCTTGCACTGATAGTTGTTTACTTTGTCTACATTATTCTCTTATATGTCCATATTTATTTTATGCTAGTCTCTAGACTTTATTCTTGCACTGTTGCACTGTTGGACTTATTTATTTGCACCATCACCATGACACTCACTCTCATAGAGCACCTTACCATGCATATCACAAGCTCAGTCCCTGCCCTGTCACTGCAAGCGCCTCATGCTTGATCATCCTTAAGCACACTATGTGGATATTTGATTTAGTTTTATTTAGTATTTTAGTATTTTTTTTTTACCTTCTACTGTCTTTATTGTACAGTGGTGTTTTTTCTATATTTATATACTTACATTATTTTTCTGCTGTAAGTGCATGTTGTGTGTGATGTCTGTATGCTACTGAGACCTTGAATTTCCCCTTGGGGATCAATGCGTTTGTTATTACAAAATGCGGGTGTTGCAAAAAAAATTGTCATATTATGGTGCAATAAAGTATTAAATATTAAGTATTAAGTATGGCCACAATCCAGGCTGTGGGAGGGAGGGAGGGGTTATGCATATGTGCTAATATAGCATATATGGGTATTTCCCAGAATTGGGGCCTATTTCTGTCCACAGGGTGTAATTCTATTAAAAACACATTAAATCTAATAATGTTTAGCATCACTAATTAGTATAAAGAAAAACAAGCCTAGACTTTTTTAATGGTTGCTCCTACTCATGATTTCGACACATTTTATTGGTGTTTTATGGTACAATATCAGTGTTTTGGTGTTGTCCGCAACCAGAGTTTTCACATATTGTGCCATATCTCAAACATTATTTATCAAAAATTAATTTAAAAAATCATGCATATGAATTAAATGTTATCTGAACTAATGAACTGCATGCACACATTATGCATATATATGCATTTCCTGCTTTATTTTGCTTAATGTATACCTGTCCCATGGTTTAGCCGTCATTACCAGCACACTCTACATAAAAGCACTTTGCTACTGTTTTTTCATCAAAAAAATATTTGGTAACCATGGTCACCTAATATCACAGTGGAATACATGGGTGTCAAGCAGAAAGATTGATGCCTTGATGTCCAGAAACATAAGAAAATCTACTCTTTATCCCTCGTTTTGGGCATGTACACTTATTATGTGTCATTACCATACGCATTGTATTTCTGTATTTTTGAATATTCCTGAAATTTTAAAATTATTTTAATAGTTTAAATGATGTACATTACATGTAGAAAGCTAGCTACACTTGCATGGTGATAATTTTTGCTTCTCAGGGTAGTTTTTCGGTATAAATGTCATCACCAGCACAGTCATTACCAGCACATTATAGCTTGAAATGTAGTGGTAATGACGACTGTGTTGGTGATGACATTTTTGCAGATACATTTAAAGTACTCTTTTTAAAAGAAATACGTTTTTTTTTTCACATAGTCAGTTCAACTTGGGTTTCTAAATTATAAACATTTAATTGCAATAGATTACGATCAGTGATTTGTCATCACCGCAACAAATGTCATTACCAGAACTGCAATGTCATCACCATCACCATGCATATTTTTGCCAATAGATTATGTATAAATTACAATAAATTACATTAATTAGATATTTTTGACAATGTTGGACAGTCTAAATTGCCACTGGATGAAAACAGATATGATATATGGCATTTATTTCAAATAAATGAAATTCCAAGCCAGGGTCGAGTGAAAAAATCAAAAAATAAGATACTTAAACGACTATAATTCATGTTGTAAGTAAAATTCAACAATTCTAATAAGTTCAAGATAAAATAGACTTCATGTGAAACCATAATTGATCATTGATTGATCATTGATTGACCATTTCATCTTTAAAATGTACATATTAGATGATGTGATGGTAATGACATTTACCTGAAAAATGACAAAAAATCATAAATTCCCTTATATTGTGGTCTCAACCAAGCTCACAAGGTTACTCCTATCAAAATGACTGATAACTTGATGCATACCAATTAGTAAAATTTAGAATTTTATTTTTCCAAATTTCAGTTACCCAAATAGGCCCGAAATCTGAGAAATGCCCATAAACAGTCTAGCAGTAAAACAGTAGGCCAGTGGACAGTCAGTACACAAACATGGAGGAGGTGGAGAGGCAGACAGACTATGCAGAGAAGTCTATCTCTCCTCTTCCCTTAGTCAAGCATTGAACAGTTCAATGGCCCTGGGGACAAATTACTTCCTCAGTCTGTCAGTTGCGCATGACAGTGAGCGAAGTCTCCAGCTGATCAAGCTCTTCTGCTTTGTAATAGTGCTGTGGAGTGGATGACATTCATTGTCCAAGATGTTGATCAGTTTGTTCAGGGTCCTTTTATCTGATATTGAAGTGATACACTCCAGTTCGGCTCCCACGACAGAGCCAGCTTTCCTTACCAGCATCCTTCTTCTTTGTGCTTCCAATAATGCAATAACTTATTATAGGCCTATATTGCCGTAAAATGTATTACATATTGCGTTCAAGCAGTTTATTAAAAAAGGTGGCAGATTATTACATAATATTGTGAAAATGTATGCATTAGAGTTATTACATAATGCGTTGTTACAGGGCTGTAAGATGTGCTATGCAACCAACTTTCATAAAAACCAGAACAGGCTAATTGAGACCTGCTTTAATTTGTCCAAACCATAGCCACATGGGTCAGTAAAAGGGGCGTGCGTCTAATTGGGACTAGGCTTTTAATAGAGTTTTTATGGTAGGCTAATAAGAGTGACTTGGATGAAATGTTACCTGGGCTAATACCTATATGGCCAGATAAAATCCACACCAAATCCAAACTTTGGAGATTGCCAGGTTCTTAACTTGTTTGCTGCATTTATATAATTATAAATTACTCAAATATTCTATATCCTATCTTTTATGCATTGTCCATAGCCTAGTGAAATATCCAGTGCTTCAAATTGATAGAAGGCTATGACGATATTGAGGTTGTTTACTTTTGTACGTGTCACTTGTTGTTTTTATTATTATTATTATTATTATTATTATTATTATTATAGGCCTAGTAATATATTTTTTTTATTCAAATGAGTGGACGTGCAAGTAGGGCATTATTAGGCTACGTCTACGTCTGTCTAGATCTGTGCAGTTGATCACACATTCACATTTCGATTGATGATGTCTACTAGAATCAATCACTATAGATTGCTCTAGTCTAGAATCACATGTTTGTTTTGGGAAAAATGGCCGAAGAGGCAAAAGAGACAAACTCGGTAGAGAAAAATAGCGACGCCAAAGATGAAGAACCAGACGCCTCGGAACTTATTCAAGACAACAAAGAAAACTGTAATGACGAAGAGCAGACACACAGACAGGCAGCTGAAAGCACTTGGTCAGCACCTATTCTATCGCTGGCACGGAAAGCAAGCGAGACGATTAGCAGTGGAGTAAACACATACGGGGCAGCTTTGAAGAACGCAGCGCCTGGGTCTGCAAGTAACAGCTCTCCGACTGAACTTCCCTCGGTCAATGAAACGACCACCACCACCACAACCACGGGTAAAAGCTTTCTTTGTCCATTCTGCGTAGCGAACGCTCTCCAACGCTCATTCTACAGTTGACACGTCTTCCTCTATCATAAGCTCATTTGCACAATGATATCAGTTTCGCTAGGCTTTTATTTGTTCAAAGTGACTTCATTGCTATTCCAAAATGTTAGTTAGGCTAACAAGCCATTGGTATGTATCAACATTGCACATTTACCAAAGTAGGCCTAAATAAGAGCTACGTGGATTTGATATGTGTCTTGTGCGTATTGTAACCTCTTATCTGTGTCTATGCAGCTGTGAAAGACCCTATGACCGTGGAGAGGTCCAATCTCCTCAGCATGATGAAACTGAGTATAAAAGTTCTCATACAGTCTTCACTTAGTTTGGGTCGGACCCTGGACTCGGACTATCCACCACTGCAGCAGTTTTTTGTAGTCCTGGAGCACTGCCTAAAACACGGATTAAAGGGTTGGTAGAGCTTTTGGTGCGATTGATCAGGTGTCCAGTAACTGCCAAAGCAATTTAAAACAAAATGTGGTCCAAATGTCATCTACAGTGGCATCATACCAGTCAAAAGTAAACTTTGGGTCTTTGGGTGGAACAATTGAAGGGGACTGGTGTGTTTATGAGGTTGAGTTTTAAACTGCCATTCTTCAGAACAGCCTGAAGTGGTTCTGAAAGAGCTTTCTTATTTCCCTAAATTCCCCTTCTGTGTGTGAAAGAAGGAAGGAGGTATTGCTGTCATGCAGTTTTGGAAAAAGACTGATGTCAGTTCTGCTGAAATTACTTTCTTAGAGTACATTGTGCGGGTAAACACCTTTTATTTTCCCTGTAACTATGCAGCGAAGAAATCCTTCATCAGCCAGAATAAGTCAATATGGGGTCCCCTTGAAGTTGTTGAGAAACTGTGTCCAGAATCATCAGATATTGCCACCAGTGTACGAGATATGCCTGGCCTCAAGTACGTATGAATTATGCAATTATGATATAATAATATTAATATATAATATGTTAATATATTTCTATTCTACCTACAGTCACTCCCTAATAGTTACACTACACCACCCATATGGTGTTAAATGCTCTGCTTGGTCTTTATTTGGTTAAGGACAGGACTTGGGAGAGCACGTGCCTGGCTTCACTTGTCCCTGATGCAGAAAAATTTGGCAGACTACATGAAGGCCCTAATTGATAGAAAAGATCTTCTTGGGTAAGTTGTGATAGGTCTACACCATAGCTGAGTTTCCATTACAGGTATTCAGCCCACTGCCCAGGTAAAGGGGACAGGTACAGGAACGCCTCAGTATTCAGCGCCGTTGTGTTTCCATTGCTTACAGGGCCTACCCGTATGCAGCCTTTTTTGCTGCACGATCACAGCGCTAATTAGATTAACTAAAATGGCATAGCAGCTGCAGCAAATCCCTACACTGATACACCCTGGCTAAATCATTTACCAGTATTAACATTTTGCTTATGTGCAGTTATGGTAACCTAAACATTCTTACTACGTAAATTAGTCTATCCACATTGGAGACGAAAAATATCCGTGCTGGTTTTAAACATCAACATTTTTGCAACAGCTAAGCCTATTTTACGCAAGTACCTTTCAAATGGAGTGAACTGAAGTCAGTTCAGTTGACCATAGGCTACCTTTGAATAATTTTTCCAAATTAAATGTTGCATTATGTAGGTTCAATTTGTAATTATTTAATAAATCCTATTTACACGTATTTTAAGTGGACATTTGTTCATTCAGTGTAAGCTACCTCAACTCAACAAGCTAATAACTAATTTCTTGAATTTCCCCTGGGGATCAATAAAGTATCTATATATCTATCTATCTATCTAGCTTAACCTGTAATTAATTTAGCTGTAACGTGCTGCTGCCTGGCTCCATTTAAACAAATCAGCTTGTCATCTTCCATTCACACCTCGTTCACGCCTCGTTTATATCTCACACCACTGCAGGAGTTTATGGGGGCTGCACTGAAGTTCCTTCCTCTGAGGTAGGGACTTGATTCAGCCCCATAGAAGTTCCCGGAACATTGTGTTACAGGGCGGTTCGTTTTAAAGGAGACACAAACAAATGGCCCCGGCCCCTGTAAAACTAAGGGCCCGTCTACACAACGCTGTTTTTTTGAAACCGGTGAATTTATTTTATCGGTTAGGCCTTGCGACTACACGACCCAGGCATTTTAGGAGGCTGTAACCGATAGTGTTTGTAACCGGGTTCCGAAGTGAGATTTTTTGAAGCCGCCTGTTAACTTTTGCCATGTAGACGGCAAAGCCGGCAATTTTATGACAACATAACCACACCCCTCAATTCAGCCACAGCACTCGACCTGACACGCTGCTTGTCAGAACAAACCAAACCATTTGTTTATCATGAAACATTTTAATGTCATGATTTATGTTTACAAGGTATCAGCCTTTTGTGACTAAGTTAGAAGCACACCGTTAGCTTAACTTAGTTAAACATTAGCTTACTATAACCTATGACTAACGCATGTTAATGTTTTCTCCAGTGTAACATGCTCAGACCTAATGCAAAAGCATTTCAAATTCCACTAAATTGTCTGCAGTCTCCTTATTTCATGCCACTGCTTTAAGAAACTGTTTTAACAATGTTTTGTCTTCTACGTGAATTAAATGCCTCTGCATGGCCGTCACGGCGCCATCGACTGGTCTGGCATATGCACTACAGCACTTTTAGCCGCTTTCACCTCACCTCTAATGGAAACTCGCCAGATGTACTACCTACTAAGAGAACATATTTGATCATTTAAGCCTAGCCTATGTAAGGAATGTAGTCCACTGGTCTTTCTAGAAAAGATTTGGCTGGCACATTTGTGACGACGTGCCGCCTCAGCAGCACATCACACTATGACTCTCTGATTATTATTTAGTTATTGATGTATGTTATGTCAATTTCCTGAATTATTTGTGTGTGTTCATTGAGTTGGGGACGTTCCTTTTGCGCTTGAGAAATGTTGCTTAATATGTGATCTTGTGTGTTTTGAGGGTGTTCTTGGGTAATATTGATGTCATGATGCTTGATTTAGATGTCCCTGTCTTCGTCAGGGATTTCTATGAACCTGGAGCACTAATGCTAGAAGAAGAAGGGACCGTAATTGTGGGTATGCTGGTGGGACTAAATGTCATTGATGCCAACCTTTGTGTGAAAGGAGAAGACCTGGACTCGCAGGTGAGGCTCATTTGTATCCAACTCTTATGTTGTTATTCTGTTATTACCATCTTTAGTTTTGGACAGACATGTATTCACAGTCACGGACATGTTACTGTCTATACCTCCAGAAATCCTGCTGTGTTCTTGAGCTGTGTGAGAATACATCCTGGATGTTTGTTCCTAAATTATTTGTTCACCAAATCAAAACAAAACCCACATTTCTGACTGCTTGGGTTGCTGACATTATGGATGATGAAAGTCATGAAACACATGCTTGCTGTCACTTTTCTCTGAACACTGACAGATCACAGACTCTGAATACTGACTTAATTCTGACTGTTTGTGATTAATATAGGTTGGTGTCATTGACTTCTCCTTGTACCTGAAAGATCCACAGAACAGTGAAACCCCCAAAGAGTGAGTATCATAGATGGTGTCTGTGATGACAGACTTTAAATCTCTCTCTTCCCCTCTCATCTGATCATCTCTTCACTTCTACTGTTGCCAGTGATGATAAAATGACTGCCATTTTGGACCAGAAGCACTACATTGAGGAACTGAACAGACACCTCAGTTGTACAGTCACTGACTTGCAGGCCAAGATGGATGCACTCGAAAAGACCAACTCCAAGCTAATAGAAGAGGTGAGTTGTCTGTTAACAGGCTTCAATATAAGACTGCATTTCCCTCTAAATGCTGTAGCTGCCACATTTAGTTTTAATGTCTGATAGGGAAGTACAATATTATCAGTACAACATGGTATGGTATAGTATGGTATGGTAACAGCTTAAGAATTGCATTTTCAGCATCTGCGAGTTTTGCAGATATTCCTGGCAGTTAATTGGCAAGTCCAAACAAGATGAGACCTACTTTTATTTGAAAATAGCATATGGAAAATTGCGTACATCTAGACCAAATTGAAAGGATTTTCTTATTTATACATGATTAATGTCTACATTTCTTCCTCATTTAGGGTATAATGAAAGTAAATGTGCCTGTTTCTGCAATGAACAGGGCACCACAAAAGAGTAAATGGTTAATTCTAGTACAGGATAGAACTTGAGTTTGAAATGAGTTTGAAATTATTGCCATATCAAACATCAGAAGCAATGCAATACTGTGCATTCCTTATTTCCTTCCACCAATAAATCATAACATTTTGTACAGCTTACAGCAGCGACAGATCGGATCAATTCACTTCGAGATGAACAAGAGCAGCTCCGACAGGAGAATGCCTCCATCCTCCAAACCAGCCAAAAGAAAGAAGAGGTACATGTCTTTCTCCACATTTTGCCACACATACACACACACACACACACACACACACACACACACACACACACACGCTCTGACCCAAGAATCCTACATGGAGAATAGTCAGTGTGGCGTGGCTTGTGGGAATAATGGTGTGTTCTCTTATTCATATGATCATACACAATCAAAATGTGTGATGTTACACAAAGTCGACACCCACAGAACATGACTTCAAATTGTGAAAACATCCACTTAGTACACCATTCCTAGACAAATGAGAATTTATGTTGTGATGGTATAGTAGGACTCACTAGTATGTTGATGCTCTGCTCTCAGGCCACCTTGCAGGACAGTCAGGTGGAGCTAGAAACATACCGACAGACACGGCAAGGCCTGGATGAGATGTACAATGTTGTGTGGAAGCAATACGGGGAGGAAAAACGCATCCGGCAGGTGAGAATTTCATCCAGCATGGACTTCAAGCTTCAAAGTGTTCATCTTTGTTACGATGGCAACAGATCCTGAAATGATTGATGGCAATTGTCATGTCTCCTAAGTCTGTTATTTTTGTTTGTATGAGTTGTGAGTGTTTTCTTGAGGGGGTGTTTACATACCTGTGTGCATTGTGTGTTAAAGGTGTACTAAATATTTTTTGTATCTCTAAAGATACAATTGCTAGACAGTGTTCCTCAATTTTCTTAGCACTATAAAAACATTTTCTTATGTATATGGTTATATGTCTGTACATTTAAGTTTCGCACAGGGGTTAATATGAACCATCATTCCTTAGACGTGCTGTACTGTACTGTGACTGTGACTTTAATTGTATGTGGCTGTGTGAGTTCAGGAGCTTGAGAAGGAGCTGGAGCTGCAGGTGGGTCTGAAGCAGGAGATGGAAGTGGCCATGAAGCTGCTGGAGAAGGACACCCATGAGAAGCAGGACACACTGGCCGCTCTCCGCCAGCAGCTGGACCAGGTCAAGACCCTCAACCTGCAGATGTTCAACAAAGCTCAGGTAACTGTCCTTTTGCACACAAGTCTTTTTGTGGTATTGTTTGTTTACTCCATGTAAAAAAAAAAAGCCTTTTCACGTCATCACCTTATCAAAAGCCAACATCACGGTAGACATCCTGCTGTCATAATCACTCACCAGAGAAAGACTTTACTTTTTGAGGTGTTCCCATCGTTAGAATGGGCCATCATGTGACTGCATCTGAACTGCTCCTTTGGTCTGTGCAGGAAACAGGCAAGCTGGTGAAGAAGAAGGAGGAGGACGCAGTGAAACTTGTAGAGAAGATGAACCGCATGGAGGCAGCCATGAAAGAGCTGGAGGAGAGGTGACAACATGGAGACCACTTCAAAAAGAAATGTTAAACAATATGGCTTAAGTTATAGGGCTAACTTGGACATGTAATGTCATCATTAAGTCAAAACAACCATGGCCTTATAGAACATTCACATAGCTGTGCCACTTGATAACATTAGGGAAATTCTGGGAATTGATGTTCTGTAGCAGTAGTTGGTGTCTGGCTGCTGTGGATGCATTTAGTATGTTCTGCTACATGTCCTAAGGTTACTGAAGTCCGAACATGCCCGCAAACAGACTGACCAATGTGAGAAGGACATGAGGTTGGAGCTGGAGGGGAAAGTAGAGGCTCTAGAGCAACAGCTTACTGACCTCGACTCACTGAGGTATGTGTAACAAAATCGACCAGAATAGAATCTTAATGGACTAAAAACAGTGTTTAGTTCAACCCCTCAACCCAAGATGTTGGAGTAGGAGGCTGGTTGGGTGCTGTGATGGGCCTGCTGTCGTAACCTTGCTGTGCTGTGTGGCAGGCTGGGGCTGGAGAGTGACCTGCGCAGTGAGAGAGAGCAGCGTCAGGGTCTGCAGAGGGACCTGCAGAGGGAGCAGGACAACAGCACTGAGCTGCGCACCCAGCTGCAGCAGCTGCAGGGCCTGCAGACGGTCAGTGCCACATCTACCACTCCGCACACCAGGGCTGACCACTAGGCGGAAGAGTCAGAGTAATGGAGGTCATCCAGATATATACAATGGGATAGTGTGAGGTAGTAATGGGAATGAGACCGCATATGTCGAGACCGAGTCTTTAATTAAAGGGTCAAGATCGAGTTGAGACCGAGACCGTTGGTTTTTAAATGCAGCCGAGACTGAGTCAAGACCGAGTCTTTGAGGAGGCAAGACCGAGTCTTTAGGAGTTGAAACCACATCGAGACTGACCGAAAAAGAGTAGATTTTCATGATTGCGCTGAAAATGTTGTTGTTCCAGGTGTCTCTGTTATCAGCTTGCGTAAAAATGTGCTCTCTGCACTGTGCTTCTTCTTTAAATTTCCTTTAGAAATGTGTTCACTCATCATGTCAATTATCACAACCAGAGGCACATATTGGAATGACAGATTAGGCAAAAACCGTAGGTCAAGCTATTCTTTTCATAATAACTTTAGTGCTGTTTGGACAAAGATTGTATCTTTCAAAATCTTTGCGCTGCACAGCATAGCATCATGGGATATATTTTAATGCCAGTAAATATTATAATTTTAATTAAAATAAGAATATTTGTAATGGTGGATATTTTATAATATACCATGAAATATACACAATAAAAAAATGGGGGGGGGGGGGTCTCGTGGTCTCTCTTAAATTTACGAGCCTCCTTCCAATGTAGGCCGAGGCCCAGTCAAGACCGAGTATTTTTGCTTTCAATTCCGAGACAAAAGCAAAAAAAGAGTAAGCAAAAAATAGTCTCGACCAAGACTGGACTTGAGTACTACAACACTAGTGTGAGGTTTAGGAGAATCAACTCACCAATGTAAACAGAAACACTCTTGACTCACACCATTATGACTGTAACTTAACATTACGAAAATGTGGTGATGGCAGGTATAATACCTGCTATAGTTGTCTAGCGCTGGATATGGGGTTTGGTGTCATGCTCAGGTAAATGTCTGATGGTTTCTCCAGGAGCTGTTGGACTTGCAGCAGGAGAAGACTCAGCTCCAGCAGACCTGTGAGGAGCAGGAGCAGGCTCTCCAGGAGATGGGCCTCCACCTTAGCCAGTGAGTGTCCCTCCACCCTCATATGGCAACAAGCTGCCTCTTCAAGGGACGATCTTGACTTTAATTATAAGGCCAAGCTTAAAGGGAAATTCCTTTTTTTTTAGCACTTTGAGTCCCTTTTCTGGTTTGTTTTGGATGAACTAGAGTGGTGGACACCGACATTTTGACGATTGGTCCTGTCTCGACCTTTCTGACTCGTTTTGAATTGCCTTTGACTATTCTGAGTGGTTGCCAACAGGCATACTGTAGTAGGCTACTCAAACATGTCCTAAAACAACCCTTAACGTTCGTTTTCAAAACTGTGCAACTCACTGAGTGGTTAGTGGTGTTCGTTGATTATTAAAAGCAAAATATCGGCGCAATGTATGATTTCCAGCCGTCTTATTTGCTAGGCCTATTGTGGAACTATTTATTCAGACACCTCACAACCGCGTATAAACTTCTGCTCAATATTTGAACCTGAAGCAGACTGTGGCGCAGTAATATCAATGTGCAATGAGTCTTCCAACAGAAATCAATGGGATTTTACAAAAATGGCAAATAAAACACGACAGAAACTGTATTTCGCTAAGCTACTTGTTTTGGAACATCAACGAACACCACTTACCACTCGGTGAGTTGCACAGTTTTGAAAACGAACGTTAAGGGTTGTTTTACGGCATGTTTGAGTAGTCTACTACAGTATGCCTGTTGGCAACCACTCAGGGGTCATTCCACGTCAATTCAACCAGGGCCCACGCACTTAGGTCTCAAAAAATTCTGAAAAAATTACCAGGTATACCTATGTTACCCAGGAGACACACTGTAAAATTACTCTTATGTAAGATCAATACTTTCCAAGATACAGCCAGTTTTACAGGGGGAGGGGGGGTGTCGATTTTGTTCGGCCTCTTTTTTTTGTCAAAGTTCACAAGCCCACAGCGCAAGAACTAAACCTTTAGGAGGCTAAAATTTTGCATGCTGGTACATAAATAGGAATAGTATGTAGCAAAATCGTCACGTTTGGTCTGGATAATCCTGCATGGTCATAGCTGTCCCTCAAAGTTGATACAAATTGTATTGGAGTTTTTGGCTGGGCTCTGTTTAAGCCTTCAGAAGACATATTTGTACTCAACATAGGCTCTTGATTTATTTTCCTTATTGAGATAAGTAGAAACACTCTCACAAAAAGCAATGAACAGAAAAACAATCCCTTCAGGGTCTGAACAGCAGACCTCACAAGTCTGAAAAATAATTTTGGTTATCATTTTCAGAGCACCCAAACACCTTGTGGGAATATACAAAGATTTTTTAAATATGTTTTTCTTTATTCTCCATGATCCCCTCTTTTTGAAAACACCAATTTGACTTATGCAAATCTTTCTTTTTTATTTTCCACCCTGAACATGGGCAAAATGCCCCATTGACATCAATATGTTTTATATAGAGTCACCACACTGCCACCTGTGGTTGTATAGAGTAACCTGTGGTAGCTCTATACAAAACATATTGATGTCAATGGTGCATTTTGCCCATGTTCAGGGTGGAAAGTGAAAAAGAAAGATTTGCATAAGACAAGTCAAATTGGTGTTTTCAAAAAGAAAAGATCATGGAGAATAAAGAAAAAAATATTTAAAAAATCTTATCTGTATATTCCCACAAGGTGTTTGGGTGCTCTGAAAATGAGAACCAAAATGTTTTTTTAGACTTGTAAAGTCTGCTGTTCAGACCCTGAAGGAATTTATTTTCTGTTCATTGTTTTTTGTGAGAGTGTTTCTACTTATCTCAGGCTCTTGATTTATTTTCCTTACTATGTACAAACATGTCTTCTGAAGGCTTAAACAGAGCCCAGCCAAAAACTCTAGTAAAATTTGTATCAACTTTGAGGGACAGCTATGACCATGCAGGATTATCCAGACCAAACGTGACTATTTTGCTACATACTATTCCTATTTATGTACCAGCATGCAAAATTTGAGCCTCCTACATGGTTTAGTTCTTGCGCTGTGGGCTTGTGAACTTTGACAAAGAAAAGAGGCCGAAAAAATCGACACACCCCTCCCCCTGTAAAACTGGCTGTATCTTGGAAAGTATTGATCTTACATAAGAGTAATTTTACAGTGTGTCTCCTGGGTAACATAGGTACACCTGGTAATTTTTTCAGAATTTTTTGAGACCTAAGTGCGTGGGCCCTGGTTGAATTGACGTGGAATGACCCTCAGAGTAGTCAAAGGCGATTCAAAACGAGTCAGAAAGGTCAAGACAGGACCAGTCGTCAAAATTTCGGTGTCCACCACTCTAGTTCATCCAAAACAAACCAGAAAAGGGACTAAGTGCTAAAAACCGGAATTTCCCTTTAAATGCAAACATTTTTCTTCTGTGGTTCTATGTGGCTGGTTAGGTTTCACTGTATTTCTAAGAGTAATCAGTATTCTGTTTCACAGGTCCAAATTGAAAATGGAGGATTTCAAGGAGGTGAATAAAGCGTTGAAGGTAAATCTATTTAGATGTCTTTCTGTATGACCGGAAGTATTACTGGCTACGTTTTGTGGAAAATCTTGCAGCTCTTGCTGAATGTCACACACAAAAGCGTTTCCCAGTGATTGGTAATGGGTGATGCATCAGATCTGTCCTGTTGACTTACTCATTAGGGTCATGCGTGGTTGAAAGATGATGAAGCTACACAATGCAAGCAGTGCCAGAAGGAGTTCTCAATTTCACGCAGAAAGGTAAAAATGTGTTAAAATGAATGTAATATTTAACAAATACATTTTGTTTTTGTACCATATTACTAAGCGATATGCTTAGCGATTTCTAACACTTAACAGTTTAGAGTACACTGTTAAAAAGGTTTTCTTACCCAGCTCTTGCTCTGTGAACTGGAAACAAACAAAGTAGGGGCAGCCTTATCCTCAAACAATAACAAAACATTTTGTGGAGTTTCTTAGAGAGCCCTGAAGGGAGGGATGAGCTACCTCTCTGGTGTCTTTTGCTAGCTCTTTGGTTCAAATATAATGTAAGTTGCTTTGGACAAAGGCATCTGCTAAGAAACACAAACATCAACAAACGAGACATCGTTTGACACGTTAACTGAATTGTATTAGATTGAGCACCACTGAGGTCCAAAGTGCCATTACAAGAGACGGCCTGTCTCTGGCTGGTCATCATGCTCACTTAAGTGGAAATCTGGGTAGCAGAGCATAGACATTTTTGTCATAATGTCAATATAGCTACTATAATTCTGTTGCCATTTCTAGGTTATTTTTTAACATTTTAAACTAAAAATAACCGTACAAATAGCCCTTTTGAACTGACACCTTGTGAAGATCTTTTGTTGCATGAACAGCCATCTTACTACTTTCTCTCTGAATCCATGTACAGCACCACTGCCGGAATTGTGGGGACATCTACTGTAGCAACTGTTCCAGTAATGAGCTGGCTCTGCCCTCTTACCCCAAACCTGTCCGTGTGTGCGACATCTGCCACTCACTGCTCCTTCAGAGAAGCTCCTCCACTGTGTCCTGACAGAACTTGCACAACACAACACAAATATCTTTATTGTAAACACTTAATTTAGACTGTTACTGTAACAGTTACTGCTAGATTGCAATAGGCTGAAAGGATGACTGTATGTAATCTATTGTGGGAGTTTCTCAACCCTATGCATCACCTATTTGCCTGAAATTCAGGAACATAGGGTTAGAGTAGTCATTAGGTCCAGCAATTCATCTACATGCAATGTCTTCTCAAGGCACAGCTGTATTTTCAGAGCGGTGGGTTGCATTCTGCTGAAGTCAGTCTTGAGTGTGACTGGCCTTTAATCTACCCCCCCACCCCCTCCTTCAAGCTCCATGCAAATCACTAAATGTTCTTCTTCCCATTTAACAACACCTTGTTTACACAGCTTAGCTTTTGGTGCCTTCACATACAAGGTTATCCATGTTGGTTTCTGATACTAAGATTTAAGTTTTAAAATATGCCAGTAACTCTACAGGATTACCGTAACTCCCCTATGTCTCCCCAGTCTCATTTAAACCTGCTAGTATACTGTATGTATATTGTGGGATAGGGAAGGTGGGTGAGACCTAATGAATGGAACACTGTGTGAGCTTGTGAGATCTTCAGGGCAGGTGTCTAGTTTGCACTGCCACTCCCCCCCAACATGTCTTGCAAGTCTGTCACCTTTTCTAGCTTCTAAGTATGATTTTATATAGTTCAGGCAGGGATGGATCTCCTTGTGATTTAGAAATTGTTTGGCATCTAAATTAAAGTTAATAGTTTAAGGAAAATCTGGGGACCATTTGTAAAACATACTTGGGCATTGCTCAGTGAACGTACAAATGTGTGCACACCATATAAAGTACCTTGTTACGAATTTTCCCATCTTGATTCTTTACTACAATCTTGTACATGTAAATCAGCCTTGGTTAATTCGTGCACTTACTGAAACACGAGAAAGATTTGTGATGGCCTCCTTGTATAGAAAATGCCTGAAATGTTCCTGGACTAAAAGAATGTTTGATAACTCAATTCTGTTCATGACTATTTTAGAATGTAAAATATCTTCCAGTTTCCAAATTGTGCCCAGTGCTTCTGAAGCTATTTGTTTTCTAAAATCTTTGACATATTCCAGACAAACATGTTTTATAAATACAGATTTGATAAGATTGCAGTATTTAATAAACATTCCCCAATTATGCCAGTTGTACTTGACCTATGAAGGAGTTCCATGACACTGACAAAATTATTTTGCAATTTTTTATTTGTGCAGTGCATCATAATGGAGAATGACAACACTATGGAGGACATAGAAAAAAATGAACAGGAAAGACTGGAAACAAGAACACATTTAAAACCTGTTTTTTTTTTAATCTTAACTAAGTTTTTATCACTTACACTTTCCCTTCCAAAGTTCTCCAAACGAATACTTAAAAACTAACCCTCTTGTACTATAAAACTGCTCAAGTGATTCAGAGTGTAAACCTTAACAGAATTTAGCTATGTTGACTAAAAACAGAAAAGGTTTACGGTCGTACACGCCAGAAAAAGCAAAATGTTTCTCATTGTAACACTGTTTTAAGTAACTACAAGAGCAACTAGGATAAGGACACCATTAAATAGATGGGTTAAATTTACATGAAACTGTACACAAGTCCTTAGACAAAGCATTCCTCTTCTCAACCATAATGTGTTGGAGCTCTCCCACACACAAACCATGTAACATGTCAACCTCAGGCCAAAATTCGCCGTTGCCACCAAAAATGAAGAGACTTGGATTTCAGATGACAGTCCCGCCATTGCGGGAAATTCCCTAGTGTGACCCAGCACTGACAGGTGAGAGGGGGAGAAAACACGGCTACATCCCCCACCCCGCCCCCATGCTCATCCCACTGTTCAGGCCATTCATGCCCATGGAGCCACGGCTACCGCCACCATAGTAACTGCTGTTCATCCCGCCCTGGTTACCTAGCAAAGGGAAGAGAACTTCAGTTAGAGACCAGCATGCTCGGCGCCCTGTGATGAGACTCCATCTCCCCTCCTCTCCTCCAGTGGGATCATCTCTCCACAGTTGTCACACAGCTGAATGTGTCATTCTGTCATATACGTTCACTCTGATGTGCAAGAAAGACAAGCAAATCTGCAAATCCATATTGTAGTGTTTTTGTCAGGGTTGGCTATAAGAACTGGATGGCAAGCGGAACAACTGGCTGGTGGATCCCCCCACAAAGCAGAGCTGACACTCACTGTAGTCTCTGTAGCCTCCCATACTGTTCTGACTGCTGTAGCCTCCACTGTAGCCAGAGCCTAGCTGCTGACTGCTGGACCCGTAGGATGACTGGTTGGCTGGGGAGAATGTCAAGTGGTTACTTCTTTTTGGGGGGAATGGGGCAGAGTCTGTACTGTATGGTAACACTGCTTGCTCCTGACTGCCATTTTCAGAAACTTTGGACAGGAATACTAATATGCTGAATAACATCCTTGCATAGTCACCCAATGTACACATCTCCATCTGCATCTTTTTGTTGGAAATATGTCCTTACCTGGATATGCCCTCCATAAATGCTTCTTACTGGGGCTGATGTCAGCTCAGTTTGTTCTACTAAGAGATTTGCCATTGACTTGGGTGGAGACACTTACCCATCGCTCCCATCATCTGGCTGCCATAACCACCATTGCTGCCCCCTGCTGTTGAGTTCAGGAATAGTTCTACATAGCGATGCTCTGTTGGACACGTATGAGGAGACACACTCAAGTTAATTTACCAGCTTTGGGCCTCTTGATGTTACATACATTTTTAAAACTTCCAGGACTTAGATGTGTTAATTGAATTGGGTCACATTAACATGTGTCCCAAAAAAAACTTTCCACTCACGCATGTTGGCTTTGTCCTTGGACATGGCGGCTACTGCATCCTCATGCGTGGCAAATTCTACGTCTGCTTCGCCAGTGACCCGGCCGTCTGGTCCGATCTCTATGTGGACCCGGACAGGATTCAGTGGCGAGAAGAACTGCAAAGAACAAGTTGGTCAGTTGGAGTTGCTTTGGAACATTCACTTGCCCTGAGGTGAACATACTGTATGAATCACTTGTTTCTCAGCTTTAGGACCAGTTACAGTAAGGGATGTAACGATTACCGCTATAATGGTAAACCGCGATAAAAATGTTGACGATAATAATTACCGTTTTCATTTCAAAGATCATGATTATCATTGTTGATTACTGCGGTGTGGAAACAGTGTTTTTAATCCTTCCCAGCTTCATCTGAGCCTGCTTTTGACATACAGTAGGCCTGGTACAATGGAACAAAACTGGTACCCTACTGATTCTGTTGTCTAATTGATGATTTTAACTACAATTCGGATTAGGCTACACCTGATTTTAAAAGGCGGAACTTTTTTCACCGCAAAATGTGCACTGTATCATGTACTGTAGCCACTCTGCGTCTTTTTATGTTCGCGTCCACATTAAATCCATTCCACTCACGTTATCAGGAGAATACAGTAGCCTAAAGTTTTATTTTGAACGCTTACTTTGGTCTCACTCATGGCATCCAAATAACAGAAATAGCAAACTCCAAGTTATGGTAGGGTAAGCTATAAGCACATAGCCAATTAAACATGAAGAAAAAAGTGAACGGGACACTTTTTGAAACTATTTCAGCTTGTGTAGGTCTATCAGTGCTTTCTGAACATATTGAACACACTTTTAGAAATACCGTGATAATTTTGGTCACTATAACCGTGAGGTTAAATTTTCATACCGTAACATCCCTAGTTACAGTATAGTAGGTTTTTTCATGAAGTCAGAAAAGTCACCCAGCGTAGTAGATGGTGTTACACGACTAAACTTACATTATAGATGTCTGTCTCGGTGGCTCTGTAGGGGAGTCCCCTCATGTGAACGCAGTGGCCTGTCGTGCTCTGAAACGATGAGCCACCATCACTGTAACGGCCATCTGATACACCTGCAAGAAAACGGTTTCCCCGATTGATGGAAGCAGTAGTTAGTCATCAACTTCACAACAGTCTACTTCCTGCCAACTACACACAATACAAATGCAGACTACACATGTTGTTGGGACTCAAAGGTAAAACCTCCACACTCACCACCTCCGTATCCTCCACGGCGCATGCGGTCAAAGGAGCCTCCGCGGCCGAGACTGTTGTAGCCCCGGCCGACGCCTGGCCGGTCGTAGGGCCCAGGGCGCTGCATGCCCATGGGCTTTCGCTGAGGCTCATAGTGCGTCCGCACCTCTGCACGGCTGCTCTTGAAGATCTCAATGTACCTGAGGGCATATTAAGATAGCGATAGAAACCCAGGGTTCTCTTACAAACACCATTCACACAGAAGGAAAATGCATTCACATGTAGTCGCCAAAAGAAAGGGTACACTTGGTGATACTACCGAGACCAGTTGAGCAACTTGAATAATGAACAGCCACATGAGCTACTTTAGTTAGAATTAGAAGTCGAATAAATAAATGAAAAATGAAGGAAACCTTAACAAAAAGAAAACTAAAATGAATTACAGGACTTTTCTTATGGTCACCGGAAAATAACCTAGTTTTGCAAAACATCATGGTCGTGCATGGCGTCTCTGACATCCTCATATGTTGAGCATAAAACAATGAGATTGTGCAGAAAAGGGGAAAAAACTGGTCCAACATGGCTACCAGAGGATTACCTGTGACGTGTATGCTCCAACTCCTCCTTATCTGCAACAAGTTGGCTGTTCCCTATTTGTTTGTATTTTAGTGCTGAGCGAGTGTTCATTCAATTGTCAGTTTGGTTTTGGAAGGCCCTCTTTTGTTTTGTTTTTGTTTTTATCATTCACATTCCTAGACAAGACTTTGTGGACGAATAGTACATAAAAGCAATTGGCCAGCTGTCTATGAAGGGGTGGTAGAAATAGCCTTATAGCTTATACCTCAAAGTATAGCATTTTACTTCAATCCAATGCAATGGTATGTTATTAACAAAACACTGACCTCAACATGTTATAGTGCTTAGTAATTAGCAACACCGAAGCTATTTTAAACATGCTAGTGTTTTCCAGCATGCAAACCAACTGTATAGCCTACAATTGGTTTGAAACAAATGGCAAGAAAAGCAAACACCCCCCCCCCCCCCCTACTTTAATCTTTAAAGGACCTTCAATGTCTCTAAACCTCTAAATGTCCAGTTGACCATATTTAGATTTTTAAAAAATCATTACTGCTCAGCACTTTAGCAAATAAGGGCCTGCAACTTTTTGAAAAGTAGTCCTCATCCTCCCAAAATGAAGTGTGTGCGTGTTTGTGTGTAGGTTTCTCATCATGCATGTGGAGGTCTGAATGTGTGCTCTTGGTATTGTAGATCATTGTTAGGTGTACACCATAAGAAAAGCAACTTATCCAGCCAACCAACCAACCAACCATCCCCACCTGTGCCCTATTCTTTCCTTGTGTTTCTTTAGAGCCTTTTCAGCTATATCCTGTGAAGCAAACTGCACGAAGGCCTCCCCCGTACTCCTCCCCTGGAAGTCCACCGGCAATGTTATCCCATTTGGCACGATTTCCAACCCTTCAACCCAAGGACAAATAACCCCAGTTGGGGACATTAAATCACATGCCCATTCACAAAACAAAAAAAAAAAGTTAGTGTTTCTATGGATGTTTGTTTTCCGTTTCAACAAAAAGAAATTAAATGTTTTATGCAAATCACATACATACCAGATGAGAGTGCAAATCGTACAAGTGCATATAGGTCCCTGTATGATTCGTTCATTCGTTTTTCCATTTAAAACCAAAATGTACTTATTTTTTATATATCCGTTTCTAAAACCGAAATGAAAAACATGGATAACGAGTCGTGTTTTCATTTTCCGATTTTGTACTTAAACGAAAATGAACCAATCGGATAACAAGACAGTCCATGTATGATTTGTTTATTTGCTATTCAACCGAGAATCCAAAATCAAAAAATTACTTATTTCATTATTTGTTTATGAATGTGATAAACAAACAAATAATGCTTTGTTTTTCAGACTTTTGAATTCATGGTCAGATCAAAAGTAGAAAATGTAACCGATTTTGATATTTACTTTTTTTCTGATAGCTGTGACCCGGAAATTATTTACTGACTTCCATTGCCAGCTGCTGCTTCTGTTTTGCAGTGTTAAATCAGACTACAAGTTCGATTATAACTTTACCATACACACAATTTAACCTAAAGACAATGGCTATATTTAAATGTCAGAAGAATCTCTCTTTTTTACTTAGCCGACAGTCTAAATGAATAGGTTTTTCTAACTTGTATGCTCGATTTGAATTATTTGCTCTGTTTGTGAATGAAGTTGTAGCCCACTTTCCTTTCAATGTGTTTGTTGAATAATGCTGGCAAGCGTGTCCCTAGTTTCCCTGCCATGCCATAGCTAGGCCTACCTCTGGTGTAATCTCACCAGAAGTTAGGCTACTGCAGCTGGCTGCCTTCCAATGACATTGTTGATAACAGATCTGATCTGATAGATCTACTTCCGTGCAATAATGTGGGATGATACTACATAGGCCAGACATTACTTCTATAATCATGGGGCAATGCTTTGGGCCAACGTGATGTTCATAAACGAAACAGGCATGAGAAGGGAGATGATTTTCTGACGATTCAACAACAAAATCGAGTTTGCCATCGTTGCGCAAGTCGCCCAATTTCTTGCTAGTTGCCAGAAAATATTTTCTATCGCTAGGGATGGCCGCCAAATCTAGCAATAAAGTCACTAAATTGGCAACACTGAGCACTGACAGGTCTAAAAGACCAAGAAAGTGACTTCGGATTGACTTTCAGGTCACACAACGGCCCTAAGGCAGTTTTTTAAATGTTCTACTTTTGATCTGACCATAAAATCAAAAGTCTGACAAACAAAGCGTTATGTTTGTTTGTATCACATTTATAAACAAATAATGAAATAACCAGTCATTTTTTCATTTTGGATTCTCAGTTGAATACCAAATGAACAAATCATACATGGACCCACGTGTACCACGTTCCTTCATTCATTTTGTTTACTTGCCAGAACACAATATTTTTTGTTTTTCGAGTTTTGATTGACGTGTTTAGCCTTCAACAGCTGTTTTTGTGTATCCGTGTGGATGGAATTATTTTACAATACGAAGGAACGATCTCTGTTTTCAAACCCCAGTACGTGTGGACATAGGTTTTAAACAACATTGGATCAGTAAACTAACTGACTCCTGAAAATAAAGATAATTGAGTTAATTAACGTTATAGGCTATGCTTTCTATTTGAGGACAAAGGTGACTTCTGGGTCACGCCAATTGTGTTCTGGCAAGTAAAGAAAACGAATGAAGGTACGTGAGAGCTTGTCTTGTTATCCATTTTTGTTTTCAGTACAAAATCAGAAAACGAAAAAACGACTCCTTATCTGTGTTTTTCATTGGTTTTAGAAACAGATATAGAAAAAATACACATTTACATTTTTTTGATGGTTGGTTTTAAATGGAAAAGCGAATGAACAAATCATACACGGACCCATATAAATGGACCATATATCATTTATGATGAGAAATAGGACTGCTTATTGCCAATTACACTGAAGAGAAGACCCTGTCCAAGAGGACGTTACTGGTCTTAAAATTATTTCAACACTAATGAGGTGACGCTTTTTAGAAATTCATCTTTTTTTGTGAAGATGGTGCAGTGGATTGAGGAAGGTTTGCTTTCTTTTTTAAAGGGTACTGAATCATTTGTTACCATTATCCAATATCTTAAAAGCATATTACAAGACAATAGTGCTTCTGCGTAAATGAGCAAATGAGTATAATGTGCTGTGGAAAAACAAATCTAAAGGCTTAAAAAATTAAGATATTGAATATTTTCCCAATGTGATTCTGGGGATTTAAAAAATAAATAAATAAATAAATAAATAAATAAATAAAGTGTCCATAAATGCAAAAAGAAATGAAATGATCCAATACTGCTACAAACTACTATGGAGGACCTTTCTTACTTTCAATCTATCTCTCACACACACACACACACACACACACACACACACACACACACAAACGGAAGACCTCAAGCACCTTTCCTACAGACAGTTTTATGGATGAACAGGGAGTTGAAAGGGAGCAAGTGAATTAGTACCTGCAAAAAACTGAACAATTTCTTCTTTGCTGCATCCAAAGGGAAGACCCCTCAGTCTCACCAGGCCATCCCCAGCAGTCTCTGGACAGTTAGGACCTGTGTGCTTCAGGACCCAGTCCATTTCTACATTATTTGATTTGAACACTGGAGAAACACACACATAATTACATCGGTATCAGATATGCATGAAGTGTGATATATATATATATATATATATATATATATATATATATATATGATGCTAAATCTGTATTAATCGGTATATATATATATGCCAAATCTGTAATCTGTATTAAACTCTGTTGTCATTGCTGTTCTTGCAACACTGTTTGGCTCTTGTGAAAGTTAACACTGTTCATGAAAAAGAACCAATGCTCAACATTGTTCATACAAACCTTCCACATATCTGTGGCCCATTGTTTCTCTGTCTTTCTTCACGGCTATTTTCAAATCTTCCTCTGAATCAAACTCCACAAAGGCCTCTCCACTGGGTCGTCCTTCTCTTGTATATGTAAAGTGGATGCTGCTGCCATTGTTTGCAATTTTGCATTCTTTTTAGGGAGAGAGTGGTGAAAAGTCATTGTAATGGTCAATCAAGAAATACCTGAACTGAAAAGTCAGAGCAATAACATCAGCCAAGTGTCAAAGTTTTCATCATGAGCCTCGGCTAAACTCTGTTGTGTGGAAACAAATATAATCAAGACCACCATGTGGCCCAAATGTGGGTGGAAATTGAATCATTCATCATTCAAATGTCACCATGTCAACACTTCCTAATGGTGGGAGTGAATGGATGAGGAGCATACTAAAGCAGAGGGAGATGCAAGGGTCTGTCTTTCAGAAAAAGCTGATGGGCGCTATACGTAATTATCTTTGATGGGCTTCAAGCTCACCATCTGATCTCCACTAGTAAATGGCCCAACAACATTTGTTACTCTGCAATGGGTTTACGGTCATAGATAATGTGATATACGTATGTGTATGTATGTGTACATCAAGATATGTTGTTCTACCTGAGAAAAAACGCTGAACTTCATCCACTGAACAAGACCAGGGTAGACCTCGCACACGGACGACATATCCTTCACCATCTGCCATGTTCTGACCAAGCCTTCATGAAAGAAATGCATACAATTACTATCAACATACATGATACAGAACACCTTGACATGTGGTACTATCTATGCCTGATTGATCAATGTTTCAGAGCTGGTCCTTGCAGAATTACTTTTTGGTTTAGCATTCCCATGGTGGTCTCATAAAATGAGGATATATTATAACGCTTGGGATAGCACGGGCCGATAAGGTAACGTTAGAAACTTAATGGCAACAAAAGCGGCAACGTTAGAGTTTTACGTTAAAGAAGATCGACCACGAAAATAGTTAACGTTAAGGCCTCCAGACGCTTTAAACCAATCGACAACAAACACAATATAATGTTAATTTGTTAACTTGAATTGCGAAAACAGTGAAAGCGTACGGGATACCCTACTAGCCTCTGGCTATACTAAGCGTTATGCTAAACCCTACTAGCCTACTAAGCGTCATGCTAAACGTCAACGTTACGTTAACGTGACGGTCCAGATGACCTAGAATCGGTTCAGTTCATTGCAAAAAACAAATGATCACTCCGAGACAAACGACCAACAAAGAAAATGACATAGAAATAAACTTTCTATCTAGTAGAGGTAACTTCAATGACGCCGACGAGATAACAGCAACGTCTAGCTAAGGTGCCTAGCAGCTAGAACTAGCCAATGTTCACAAGGCTAGCTAACAAAGACAGGCCTTGACGTTACGATTCTATGCTATACTTTATCCAGTGATGGTATGTGTTTGCGGATGTAGCTATAATGAACACTTAATGACAGTTACTTTTAGTTATCAAGTGTATTATTATCTGCGGTAAAGACAGTATTTCTTATATATAATTAACGTTACCTACTGATTTTCAGTGAAAGATTGCTCTTGTTGCGTCGGCGGCGTGTCTCTATCCAAGTAGCCTAACCAGATAACACTGCGTGTGGCAGCTCGCGAGAAGTGAGGAGCTCCGCCCCGCAGCTGCAGTCAAGTTTTGCAGTTTCTCACGCTGCTAGGTTAATTTGCTAGACTGTTCCGAGATCAGCACTTTCCCGCAAGGCGTTTGCCTATTATTGTTTTCCAGGCAAAATCCTGTCGTTTGGATATACATAATATAAATGACCATGTGAATATAGGCTGTATATCCCATGTCTCCTAAGTAATCATAATGTAATATGTTCATTGAGTGTTATGGCACATCCTCAGAATAAACATTCTCTACACTGGATATGTAAATATTTAAGCAATAGAGGCATTGTTATTAAATTCATGTGTCACTCACATACATATTTTACAGTGCTATGCTGACACCGCCCAGCACAGATGTTGTTGTTTGTCATAGCTAACGTTACCTGACATTAACTGCGCACAAAGTTATTTACTTTGGTGTCTTGGTGTATTGCCTAAATCAAAATTCTCTATTAATTGAGGTGATCTTGATTATATGTGATTTATAGATTGCCTTTTCACTGCACAAACAGCAATATTCTGTACGTCATAGAATCATATCATAACATTACACTACGACGTTAACCAGCTTTTTAGAATGATAGCTTACTTACATGTTCTTGACCTGCTAAATGTTAGCTAGCATTAGTAGTGATTTCAGGGTAACATAATATATTTCGTCGCTGATTGCCTTTAATGTCTGTATGCTGTTTTCTATTATCGAAAAGCACAGTCGTAGGAGGCCACCACAGTTTATTTAACTGTACATGGGTGCAACCGCATGGGGAGTATTTCGCAATTCGTGCTAGCCATCATTAGCTGTTGGATAGCATGACGTTAAGTCGCAAAGCCTCGTGATACTGGTAAACCTAACTTTCTCTTCAAGGTTTTACATGATTGTCAATGATATAAACCAACCAACGTGTAGGGTCACAGTAGTTCAGCCAATTGTATTGGCTAAAATTCTTCAAAGGTGGGGCTTGTCGAAGACAGGGTAGGTTGTTAGAAAGTTAATGGCTGGGGGAGAAAGATATGCCTCTACTCTCGCTTCAGGAGAGTTTTTCGATTTCCTGAAGTGAATATACATTAATTCAAACTATATATCAAACGATAGATTACCTGATTAATATTTGTACCTATCTACGTATTGTTCTGATAAGTATGCAGGATGCATTAGCCGGGACGGCTATGCTGACGGACGGCTTTGAGGACGAGATTGACTCGGTGACTCCACGGTCCCCAGCGGTAGGGATGGGGGTAGGAGCAACACCAGGAGTCGGACTTGGGGGAATAGGTATTGGTGTTGGAGGAAAGAAAGTGCGCTTGTTTAACGAGCCTGGTGGGCCTAGTGCAGACAGACTGGATTTTAAATTAGCAGCGGCTGCAGTACTCTCATCTGGACCTGGATCCGGCAGCGACGAGGACGAGGTTTCTGAGGTAAGTTAAGAGCCATCTTTAGCTAGAATGCTAGCGAGCGAGCCCACAGCGGCATTAGTAGCTAGACAGCTAGCTAGTTAGCTAACTAGCCAGCATTCACTGGCCGATAAAAATACGTATGAAGTAACCAGCTAAATCCCTTATAGTGTAACAACACACACACATCATCAATCATTTCCATTAATTGACATCAATCTCGCCAGACGATGGCATTTTTTTCACAACTGATCGATGTTATGTTTTATTTATGCGGCGTAGGCTGAGATCCAGGCCTAAGACTGGGTGGCTAGCAATGGCAGCGCCAATGCCCAAGTCTCGTACTCGTTTTCAACTTTGCAGCGATTTTCATGCGGCAGCATATACTGTTTTGGAAACGACGTAGGTTCTTATTATTTAAGTCCAACCATTACAAGGGATTTGACAGTTTGTTTAATTAGGTGTTGTTGAAGATGACACTTGTCTCTTTCTCGACACTTTTAACATTAGCTGTGTTTATTAGCTGCGTGCCTAAATAATGCAAGCTGGTCATTCATCATACTAACGTTTCATTATGTCTTGAAGTATGGAGAATAAAGCAGTTGCTGTCAGGAGGCCCTCGACATCAATAACACTGTATTTGGATAACTGTGGAATGGTTTATTTGCAGCGTGTGCTGGTTTATCACCTACACGAGCTAGAAGAACTCAAAATGATTGTGTCTGTCATTTAAAACCTAACATTAGGGGTCAAAGTTGCCTTCCGGAATTTTTCACCTCAAGGGAAAAATGGCAGCGCGTAGGGTCCCCGAAACGGTACACAAGGTGTAATACGTCATCTGTAAGTCACGTCCTTTAAAAGCGCCTTCACTTGTAGTCGGTGGGACTGGCATGGTTCCCCTCGCCCCCTCTCACCTCCGTGTGAGTCACAATATAGAGGGCGGTTACAAATAAAGCTCATAAGACCTGCTACATAATTAACCAGTCATTCCTAGAACCATCGACAGCAGGGTCTTGGTTTTGAATCAGTGAGATTAACATCCTTAATGATTGTATTGTCTCCCTCACTTTAAACATATATTGTCATGTTAGATTGGAAACTAGACTGTCACCAGTGATTCATGGTACGTTCAGATCAAACATGTATTTTCCATACGCCAGTGATGAGTGAAGCATTATTCAGAGCATCAGTAGTTGAGGAATAATAGATTTTGTTAGCAACATATTCATGACCAATAGGTTGTCAAAGGTCTGCAGGCTCTTGGAGAACGAGCTTGGCGTTAGTTCCCCTGTAAGCAGAGGCCATACCTTACACATCTGTGATGGGATGCAGAAGAAGAGCTGGATCCTTTTCTTCCAACATGTTCTCTTCCTAGGTTTTGCTGTTCACATGGTTCTCCAGTTAAGTAAGGAAGTTACATTTGCAGCTATGAGATCATTGTTCTAAATTAATAATATGGAATAATATGATGTCAGAGATTTTAAAGTACACCCTTTGGTCTATTATTTAGAAATGTGAGCAAGTTACTGCCAAATCACTGGCTTCAAGTCTGATAGGCCAGATGAGGTTATTGAGTCAAGGCTTGATGATAATTGCAAACATTTCCCCTTTTTCTTCCCTGCATTTGATTTCCCCTGGGGATCAATAAAGTATCTTATCTATCTATTAGATTTAACAGGTAAAAAATAGATTTTCAAGCTTAATCACTGCACAGTTACTCTTAGTCATGCCACTAGTTAAAAGCTAAAGAAACATTTAGATGCACATTTCTTTGTTATGCTTGTCTTGTTATGCCTATAATTTCAGAATCAGTCTGGAAAGAGCTCTTCAGGGTGAACAATGTGAAAAGATTTGGCACATGGACATCTTAGTTTTAGCTCATTTATAAGTGGTTTTAGATAAATGTTACTAGAAATTAGACACACTTCCTGTGGAACATCCACTGCGTAGTGCAGTATACAGTATGAACTGAATAACCACTATATGGCCTATGTATTGAATAAGTAGATGTTTCAGATACGGTCACATTTGCTTGTGGTGGTTATTGCAGTTGTCCTGTTTCTCTCAGTTGCTCTCTGCCACAAGTGACAGCTGCCAGCTTTGACAGTACCCCTGAAATGTCAGGGTTTCAGAGACTAGTCTTCCTCTATTACATTTTTATTTCTTTAAGAATATCTTTATTTTCCTTAAGACATGTATAGCTTGTGTGAGAGGCCTTCAGGAACAGCCATTGCAGAGGCTTTTGTTAAGTATTATCCCTGCCAAGAGCTCACTGCTCTAGGCCAAAGCTAAAATTTGAGGTCCAGGATTAGGTGAATGCTTTTCCAGGCCTTTCCTGCTCTCAAGGCGGATTTGATTCTGGGAACTGTAGTTCATTAACTGGGAGAGGATCCTGCTCATTGTTGCTCTGCAGGGATGTTGCTGGACTACAGTTCCCACAGGTCATTGTGCACTGCATTCTTTACATTCATGTCCCTCCACATTTCTGCCCTCCATTAGCAGTTGCCCTCACTCGTTCCAGCACGGATAAATAGACCGTTGGAGAAAAAACCTATTCATGTAAAACAAGCAGGTAATTGATATTGGCATGACCGTGTTACATCAGCAAGATTGTTACACAAAAAGAAAAAGCCCCAATGTTCTGCAGTCTCAGAGACTAGCTAATACAGTAGGACACAATGTCACATATTCAAGTAGTTTTCTACATCGTCATGAGGACCGTAAGCTACATTACATGAAAATAGTTTCACCAGAGTAAGATGTTTTTGTATTAAGAAGTGAGTAATGTTCTATAAATAAAGTTTAAGTTTGGCTAATTAATTTGTAGCCCAGTTTCTAAAGAGGTTTGATTGTGTTGTGTGTGTGTGTCTTGTTTGACATGGTCTCGACCTTGGTTATTTGACACAGCTGTCAAATGGTCAGAAGACCAAGTGAGAGGCATGTGTATTCAATGTGCTTTGTGGTGTTTTTCCCTGTTCCATGCTGCAAGGGTCACTTCTGGTCACTACCTCCCCACAGAGCTCACCACGCCCCAGTCTTCATGTCTCTTCTGGACACATGGCAGACACAACCAATGCAAAGAGGAGAAATTCATCTTTTTTTAGGATTGAAGTATATGGGGGCAGCCGTGGCCTACTGGTTAGTGCTTCGGACTTGTAACCGGAGGGTTGCCGGTTCCCCGACCAGTAGGCACGGCTGAAGTGCCCTTGAGCAAGGCACCTAACCCCTCACTGCTCCCCGAGCACCGCTGTTGTTGCAGGCAGCTCACTGCACCGGGATTAGTGTGTGCTTCACCTCACTGTGTGCCGAGTGTGTTTCACTAATTCACGGATTGGGGTAAATGCAGAGACCAAATTTCCCTCACAGGATCAAAAGAGTATATATACTTATACTATACTTATACTGTATGCACACCCATAAAGAGCAAGTCTTCCACTGATGATGTATTAATACATGTATCATTCAGATAGCAAACTAGAAACATCCTGATCTGACAGGCATCCCTACCTGGTGTTATTTTTATGTGTAATCCCAATATGAATCAATGCAATTACCTAATTGCCAAGCTACAAATAATCGTGCATAATATTTTTTTTTACATTTCTGACTTCGTTCGTTCGTTTCATCCTCCTTGAATATGGCACTTATGGTTGGTTGGTGGGTGAGTGTAGTGTGTGAGGGGCACAGTAATTCTGATTGGTGAGCTTCACAGTCAGTCAGGGGGCTGTGCTTCTTGTGCACCGGGCGTGCTCACCAATCAGGGGTAGCACAAATTAAAGAGACATTTGAAATATTGAACTGAATCAATTCATTCATTCAGAAATCTTATTGCAAATCACAATATCTGTCAGAAAAATCGCAATTCAATATTTTCCCCAAATCGTGCAGCTCTAGTAACCAGAGCACATTGAAGATGTGGATTTTGTGCATTAAGAAAGGTTGCCTGTAGGACCCTTTAAAGGTGTAAAGGTGCTTTTCCCACACGTAAGGTGTTTCAGAATTTGGCAAGCAGATAAATGTACCCCAGTATGTTGTCCCTCTTCCTGCATGTGCACTGCCCTGGCTTGCACCAATGAATGACAGGCAGATTATTGTTCAAATTGGTTGGGTATGTCCTTACCTCAATACATTGAATGCTTTGTAACCAGGTTATGTTTTTTGCCATTACCATTTTCAGAGTCTGATTACCATACACAGACCTGAGACCAGAGTCTTATCCCTGTAGACATTGACTACCTTTGTCTCAAAAGAAGAGAATGTCAGAAAAGCTATACAAAGGTTCTTTAAATTAAAACCTAGCAGAGTATATATGTGGGACAGCATATGATGGCTATCTACTGCAGTTTGCTAACTCTGAAGTTTTGATTACACATTACACTAAATTTCTGGGTACTCTGGGGAATCAATGGCATAATAAAACCAACACAGATATTCAGGGTTCCCACAAGTCATGGAATTTCTGGAATATCATGGAATTTTGGAAGGTCTATTCCAGACAACTTTGTTTATTCATCTCCCGCTCTAAAAAAGTAAAAGCTTCTTGAATGTTACCCAACTGTTCTGAAATTTTTGGTCGGTATATTGTACCCAAAATTATATAGTAGGTACTGGAAATTTACTTTTGTTTTTTTTGTCATGAAATTTTACATTTCACTTAGAGTGGGAAACCTGGATATTTGATCCTCTGCCTGTTTTTAGGTTTGACATTTTGCTTTGCTTTGAACTAGCTTAAAACAAACTAGATGTTGAGGAACATTTCTTGACTTCTTGACACATGTAGATTTGGCCTATTTAGGTTCATTACATTAAGCCCTCATTACCTGGTGTATAGTTGTAAATCAAAATATTTAAAAACTTTTTTTTACATACTCAGTTAGTAGGTGATTGATCAGCATGTTAAAGGGGAACTATGCAGTTTTTTTTTTTAGCTTCATTTACCTTAACTCAACAGCTTCGGAGTTGAGAAAGAAAGTCTTGCAGCCTCGCAATGTAACAAATTGCTTTATTGCACTACACACATGCTCACCAGGCACCGGCTTGAACAAGGTAGCGATGGAGTTTCTCAGACATTCGTCATGGCAGAGCCAGCGAAAAGAAGCAGAACGCGAGTAAACCGTTGTCGGAGGAACAGGGAAAGAGGAAACGGCAGACCGACGATTGAGGAGTGTCGTAAAATATATACTCTGAAGCTGTAGGGGGAGCTCTGCAGAGAAACCTGCGAGCAAAAAGCGACAAAACGGCGAAGAAATTGCCAAAACTGCGTAGTTTCTCTTTAAATCAACATGTAGGGTCACCAAATACATTTAAGTGTCTACTCCCATAACTTGCCTCCATTCTACTTGGTGATGAATTACATTCGGTATGAATTAATGTCAGATTCACTTTAGTTTTCACAACAATATGCCCGGCAGCTCATAGTTAAATAACATAATTAAGGAGGGTGATGGCAATACCCTTTTGAGTTCCCTTTACTACAAGGGAGCTCGTTTAGGTGGGCTTCATACGATGATGGACCAATGAGCAACAGTGAAGCGGACATCTGCGTCACATGAGCACACTTGTTTTTGTTTACAAAAAAATTGCTGCCGCTGGAGAAGCAAGATGTTTAGATTCCGTTTTATTAAGATAAGATATAAATTATTGAGAACGCAATATCTACAAAAGACTAACTGGAAATGGCAATAAAGTTATTTGACACCCTCACATTTTGTGGGCGGGGTAAATTGCGACTGGCTTCCAGGCTAGGTTCAGGCCACGCCAGGCTTGGTAACCCATATTTAGACTGGAAAGGAAAAAACCCCTCAAAATTGCTAAATATCCAAACCTCACAGTTTAATAACCGCCAATTTGCACATTTGGTTTGATGAAAACAGGTATTACAAATACAATAGATAATTTGCTTGTTTTAATGAATCACACTTTAAGAGCAAAACCGTAAGTGTTTAATTTTATGGTCGGTATGTCTTAAGATGAGATGATGCCCACAGCTGTTTTGATTTGGCTCTAGAATTTTAACACACTCTTTTATCGTCCCTTAGGTGGAGTCTTTCATCCTGGACCAGGAGGACCTGGACAACCCCATCATGAAGACGGCATCTGAACTGCTCCTCTCCAGCGCTACAGATGGTGTAGACCTGCGGACGGTGGACCCAGAGACGCAGGCTCGGTTGGAGGCCCTGCTGGAGGCTGCAGGTATGAGAGGATGATTAAGCGTGGTGTGTGCCCACCTTTTGTGGGATTGAACAGTAGACTCCTTTCTGCCGCCTGGACTACCAGGCTGTTTTATGGTGGCTTGCTAATTTGTGTGTTTGGACTGCAGAAACAGCCCTCTTTGCTGTAGGTACTTCTGTCTGGCCCTGAAACTGCTGGGTGGGGCTTGCGATAATGGTGGACGTTTATTGGTTTAAACGCAACGTGAGTTGAAGAAAACTAGCAGCACCATTTATATAAATAGCAAGAACATATTTTAATCGCAGAGTAGGGAATTTTGTAGTTTTGTGTTTGGATTGCATGGAACTGGGGACAATTGTAGTTCTTATGACTACAGTTTCAATAACCATTTTAGCTTCTACTTCAGGGTGGGGCCTGCTTTTCCGGGAAAACATGACTGACGTACATCTTGATTAGGCGAGCACAATAGCCAACCAATGCCAATTTTAGAAATTTGTATAAAAATAATTTTACTACTATTACTACATTTACTACGACTACGCTCACATGATAAATGCTGCAGTAATACTGATACTTTTTTGAGTGCTTCTTGATACCGTGATCTTCTAGTTTATCAATAAACTACAGTAAAGTTAGGCTAAATAACATTGCTGTCTATTTCATTACTTTATGTTCATGTGATAAAATAAGCTGCTACCCTAAGTCGATTTTATCTTCCCAAAACAAAAAGCCACTGATTCGATCGCTACCATAACCTGGACAAACATGAGTATTTGCCACTGGAGTAGAACTATGTAGGCTGTGTTCGGTGCATCTTATTTTAGCCTTTATGTTAGCTGTGGTAACTTTCAGTAAACTTCAGTAGCCTAAATAACTGTGCTGTTCATTTCATAAGTTCCTTTCACATTGGAAGGATTTTTGCAGTTCCTAGAACTTTTTTTTTTCCGCAATCGGACAGGACGGAATTGGGGACTATTTATTATTAAGTTCATCTGACCGCAGTTCCTATAACTCTTTCAGCTCCTACCTCAGGGTAGGGTCTATTCCCTTTGCATAGGGACCCTTCGTGACCTAAGTCTACGTTGATTGGCCCAACTCATAAGTCACACCCACTGAACATTATGCATTCGCATGCGTGCCATCTTTAAAATCTGCGTTGCCTGTGTAAGCAAAATATACAAAAACATACTACTGTCAGAGACTTTATTAACGAGAATGGACGGCATACAGAACACAACTCTGCTCCAAATGAAATATAAATTTAACAAACACATTTTACCACACTGAAATATTTTGTCACTAGCAACCTACATCTGTCCTTTGTCAATCAGTTGCATTTTTGGCTCTGAACAAAACAGTTCAGGATTTTGAGCAAAAGTCGAACGTGCGTCTGGCTGGGACAAAACAGGCATGGGGACAGTTTAAGCTATTTAAACTTACTACAACTTCAATATTTGACAACATATAATAAATGGTACTTCATAAAGGTGTTTAGATAGATTGCTGCTGGGCTATACGTCTTAGTGAATGTCTGTTAACTCATTGCTGTCATCGTGAAGAGTGTTTTATAACTAGAACAATGAGCAATGTCCAATAATTGCAAAATGTAGGCTGCTTAAGTCAAATTTGGCGAGGCGAGTGGGTGCCTATTTTAAATCCTGTAGCAAGTGACCACGCTATAAACAACATCGGCATGCTTACATCACTTACGACTTCCTACCGGTTCGTATTGCCAGTGCGGATGCAAATGAAAAACGATTCTTGGGGGAGAGTAGTTAGTTAGTAGAACTGGTTTAGAAATTGACTATTCCTATGACTGTGTTCCTACTACTCGGTGCAAAAGGGACTATTACTTATGAGTGGTAGGCTACATTTTCCAATTTACAATGTGTGGTAGCCTACTATACATACATGCTATACTGACAGTTATCATTAGCCTAATTTATGCATTACCTCAACTTAGTATGCCTATTGGCGGTGCGAATGCGAACAGTGAAAAAGCCAGGAACTGTAGTTTTAGGGCTGACGTCTTCAGTTAGAAGTTCATAAAACTGTGTTTGTAGAATTGTTCAACTGTTAACTTGACCTTGAGGTTATCCTATTCCAAACGATATCTAAAAAGATTCAAAAATGTTGGTCAATAAACAAAATAATTAAGCTTAGGCGTGGTCATAGTGTAGTTCCAGTAGTTCCTGTACCATGGTGGAACAGCAAAAAAGGACTGAGCAGTGGGCTACTCCTAAATATGTAAATGTTCAAGCCACATGAAAGTCCTTTAAGATCATGCTGTGGAAAGGTGCCTAATCTGATAAAAGTGTTGCATTCATGGTGCATTGTGAGTTTGGATGAAGAATGTTGAGTACAGCTAACATGAATCTAGTATTGATTACATGCCATAAACCAGGGTACCATTTCTTGCATGTGGATTACTGGCTTCCCGTTCTTGGGAAACTGATATTGGTGTCAACCAGGATGAAATCACAGTATCACATGAGACATCACTGGAAGCCTATCCTAGCCATGGCATTACATCATGAACACCAGTCCGCATATTGGAAGATGAAAGTATTGTAATTATACACTGACGTCCCTGATTACGGTCATAATTTGGTTCAATTCATGATTTTGGATGTGATCTGGATAGTAGTAATTTCATTTTTCGAAGGCCTGAGGAAGGAGCCGGGTGCAGAGAATTGTCCCATTGCGCTGAGCGTGAGAGAACTATGGGCAGCTTTTTTCTTTTTGTCTCTGAAGGCCCAGTGCTACAAATCGTTTGGCTTGTATTTGGAGGACATACATTCTCACTAACCTCTGTCATAGCGGTGGGTTGGTTTACATAACAGAACGGGAAGCATTGTGTGGCAATATCCTCTCACAAGGACATCCAGGTCCTCTGTTGATTCATAAAACATTGACACCTCATGAGTTTGGATTATATTAAAACCATCTTGCACACCGCTTTAACAGCGCAATATTAAAATGTCTTTTTATGTCTGTATTTACCCTACAAATACTTAACAGGTAGAGGGGAAGGAGTGATTTGGGGGAAAAAAGTTATTTGTCAATGTGCTCAAGGACTTCCAGGAAGTCAAACTTTGCAGTTGCACCCCAGGCTCTATCTTTTGTTTTGGTCCGTGGGATGTTGTTTGTTTTTCTTCGGTCAAGGTCACTGGTAGAAGTTTGACAGCTCCCCCTTTTCCACATGCATTTAAAGTGTGAGTGATCAGCATGATGACTTCCTCTCTTGAACCTGACCCTTTTTTAACTAGACAAATACAGTTTGGACAATAACAACAACTGTGTCTTTACTGTTGAAGTTAACTGCCCCCCCCCCCCAGCAGTCTGTGTGTAAGAGAGCAAGAAAAGACACGCGTGTACAGGGGTCTCGCGCAGTGCTCCATTGCTCTATGCTTGCCTCTGACCATTTCAGTTTTTTTACCTCATTTAAAGTTCATTGAGGAAAAAAGTTCCACTGCCACCATGTCTTCTGTCATGAGTCCCTGTATAAATGGGCCATATACCATATCATTCTAAGTCAAGTTTATCCAACAGGAGCTTTTCTGTCACACCATATGTTTTTGTTTTTAGTTGTTACAAATTAGACTTTGTTACGCACTACTGACTTGGGAACACACAGTTGTATAAATAGTTCCGTATTGCACATAAATGGAACATCAAAAACTGTATTTTTACAGTTATGTTTGTGTACCATATGATCTCCATAGATATCTCACTAGTGGCACATTATGTAGAAATTGTTGAAAGTAGAGTAGTTCCATAAAATATACTTGCATTTTGTGACACATTTTCTTTGCTTGTAAGAGCCTTTGTTTAACCAGCTGCAACACTAAAGGCGAGAAATAAAGAATAGTCCTTCCATTATGAGTTGGCCAATGTGACGTGAGTACATGCTTACAAGGGTGTAGCCGCTGGCAGGGGCTCTCATGTTAACCTCACTTGACACAGGACATTTACGAAGACAGTCAGAGACTTTATTTGGCAGCCACAATCATGACATATACCAGAGAGAGAGATGTGTAAGCTCTTTATAGTGTAGCATATCTAAAGGGACCAGAAGTCATATACCCAATTTATGGACTGTGCATTATAATAATCATCCTCATCATTTCTGATCTGTTGAGGACGGAATGTGTGATGGAATCTTCTACCTGCGGCCCCCCGCAAACTGCCTTCAAATCTGGCTTTCATGACTACGATAAAAATCAATAAAATAAAATGACAGCCGTGTTTTCCTGCTAAAGTAAACAATGTTGTGCGGCTTGCGCCTATCACACTGGGCTGCCAGATATAGGGTTTGTTCGTAAATTCAATCGGACACTCTGAAAATAGAATAACGCACGGTTAAAAAGTTTCAGTGTGCTCAGAGCAATTTACGAACCCATAACCTACACAGGAATTCCTTCATTGGCAGCTGTAATCCTAATGTTAAAGCCTAATGTTAACCATGTCTCCTGTCTCTGAAACGCAAAATTGATGATGAAAACCGGCAGATCCAGGGACTGACAAGTACATAGCCATCAACATCAAGTAATAAACCGTCATTTTAGCAATGCCATATTTTGGGTGGCCCAGTGGTTGTCCTGTCTGGCCCACTTGGTAATGCAGTTGAATAGCCCTGCCTTAACCCATCGTTCAGTTAGGCTAAATTTGAACATTTGGGTTATGGATTATTATGACATTTGTGTATTTTGAGTGCACAGACATGATGGACTCAGTCAATAGGTCTGTAATGAGTGCAATACAAATTGCAGTTAAATGTTTACCAACTCGTGAAGAATTTAATAAAATGTATACCTAAAACACTGCTTTGTAACTGTACAGTACATTTATATCATTATAATATCATCATCATGTGGAACTGCAGTGTCCTGTTTCAATAACATGTTTTAGTATTTGAAGTTGTCAGTGTGGATTTGCATGCTAAATTCAAGCTCACCAGCTGTGATTAGACTTAAAATATATTAACCAATACAAGTGTTTTTCTGAGTGTGTTTGTGTGTGCATATGTGAGTGTGTATTTGAAGGCTGCCACTAACTCCTGGATTGTGTTTGATTGCTGACTTGGCTCCTTCTGCCTGTGTGCTTTGTGTCTCTGCATGCGTGTGTGGAACCCCTGGCCTCGGCAGGCATTGGTAAACTCTCGACTGCGGATGGTAAAGCCTTTGCAGATCCTGAAGTGTTGCGGCGTCTGACATCATCTGTGAGCTGCGCACTGGATGAAGCAGCGGCCGCCCTCACGCGTATGCGGGCCGAGAACACGCTCAACGCCGGTCAACCAGACAAGTATGGATCCCCTGCACTCTGGCTACAACTCTCCACCATCACACATCAGCAGTACATCCCTTGTCCACAAACTATTAAGTCAGTGAAAGCACATGATCTTTGCTGCCTTAGAAGATGGGAGCATTTTGGGTTGAGAACCCAGTGGAGAGACCTCATGTGTTCTGTTTAGCTTATGGGGGTTAAAGAATATAGGGCTCAATTGTAGTTTCATCAAGATTTTTTTCCTCAAGCTGACTTCAACAAAGATATTTAATTTATTTACAGACTTTGCAGTGATTTAATGTAGTTGTATTGATGTGTTTTGTAGTATGCGGTAGGCTTTTATTTTTATTTGAAATACATTTTACTTGCTACATTTAAAAGATACAGCAACATCTATGTCAGAATTTGTAATGTATAAGGGGTTTATTTCTTACAGTAGGTGGCTGTTGTGTGTTTGTGTTTGTGTTTGTGTTTGTGTCTGTCACATCACTGAGGCAGTAATGGTAGCAGTCTGGTTGTTTTCAGCCGGAGCTTAGCTGAGGCCTGCTCAGATGGGGATGTCAACGCCGTACGCAAGCTCCTGGACGAGGGTCGCAGCGTCAACGAGCACACGGAGGAGGGCGAGAGCCTTCTGTGCCTCGCCTGCTCTGCTGGCTACTATGAACTTGCACAGGTAATTATGTGTGTGTGTGTCGGGTGGTGTCAACAAGTCAATATGAATTGTTTGTAGAGGGCAGTTTATTCAGAGCTGCAGAGCTACGCCCATGGGTTTGTGTGGATGTGCGTATGTGAATTGTTTGATATTATTCACCGTAGAGGATTTCTGATATCTCGATTAGAAAGATGGTGTTTCAGTTGATCTCTCTTGCTTTTTATAAAAATTAAAGTATATTTTTTGAGTTTTTTTACGCCTTTAATGTGATCGGACAGTTCAGAATGACAGGAAGCGAGTGGGAGAGAGAGTCAGGGTGGGATCCGGAAAGGACCACGAGGCGGGAATCGTACCTGGGTCGCCGGCGTACGGTGCAGGTGCCCCAGCCAGTTCCACCACGGCTGGGGCCGATCTCTCTTGCTTTTCTGATAGTGTAGTAAATTCAGACCCCAGTAAATAATTAGAATAAGCAACTGCATTCATCTGTAGAACCTGTTGCATCTTTAAACATAACCACCAATCCCTGCTACTATTGTCTTTTCCTTTTGTTGTGTAAAAGGTCTTGTTACTGTTCTTCAGATCTTTGCCTGCTCTGTCCACAGGTGCTCTTGGCCATGCATGCCAATGTAGAGGACCGGGGCATTAAAGGCGACATAACCCCTCTGATGGCAGCGGCCAGCGGCGGCTATGTGGACATAGTTAAACTACTACTGGTGCACGGGGCTGACGTCAACGCACAGTCATCTACAGGTGCACATCTACAGGCTTTTAGAATAAATCAGTCAATCAGATTTATTATATGTATGCAACAATGTTTGCTGTTCTGTTTTAAAACTAGAATTCATATTTAAAGAGTTTGTATGAAACATCTGATCCCTTTTAAATGTTATTAGTGGCACACATAGAAAACCTATGAACATGGTAAACAAAATCACATACATTTTACTTTAAAATATTTTTGAAACCGTTTTATAGCAAATGAGATGTGCTTGAGGTAATCTTTGAATGTGGCACTGTGCAAAACTTAAGCTGATGACAATAAAAGCTTTCTATGAATGCTACAGTATGTATTCTCACCAAGTGGTATTGGGCTACTAAGGAGAAAATAACCGTACTAATGAATATGAATTAACTACCATCATTTCTCACCTATTTACCAAAGTTTATACGTTGATTTAGCAAGATTTCTTCAGCTATGAGGTTAATGCATGGGGGTGGGCTTTACATGGGAATGCATTGCTGTTCTTCATTCTTCTTTCTGAATACAGCACACTCCGATTCTGATTTATTGGGCTATTGAGCATTGTGGTTAATACATAGGTGCGCTCAATCAGGTCTGTCAGGTCTTAATGTTTTCCCCTGGATTTCTATAGGCAACACAGCCCTGACGTATGCCAGCGCAGGGGGCTTTGTTGATGTCGTGAAGGTGCTGCTGAAGGAAGGTGCTAACATCGAGGACCACAACGAGAACGGCCACACGCCACTGATGGAGGCCGCCAGCGCAGGTCACGTAGAGGTGGCACGCGTGCTGCTGGAGTATGGAGCTGGCATCAACACTCACTCCAATGAATTCAAGGAGAGTGCCCTCACGCTGGCCTGCTACAAAGGTGCGACAGACACCCTTTTGCCCATGGATGAATTGCCACAACAATATGTGCTACAACCTGGCACATTACTAATAATGTTTTCTGTGCATTGTCCCTGTTGAAATAAATCAATTACAATTACAAAATCTAATGAACAGATGCCTGCATGAGTGACTATTATCGGTGACGTATTGGTGAGTGCTGGTATCTTGGTATAGGTGGCATGGCATTGATGTATCTGCTGTTTCTCTCTCTCTGTCCGGTAGGCCATCTTGACATGGTGCGCTTCTTACTGGAGGCTGGGGCGGATCAGGAGCACAAGACAGACGAGATGCACACTGCGCTCATGGAGGCCTGCATGGTGAGCTTCTGCAGCAGAGGACCGGACCACTGCAGCTGAGGACCGCTCAGCTTGTAAACGGTCTTCCTTAGAACAGGGTGTCCGTAGGGTTTTAAAGAGTATTAAAAGGAAGTAAATCAACGTAACAAAAATTAAGGCCATATAAAGGTATTGGTTAATGTAGTAATCGTGATTTTACAAGGTATAACATTTCGTTACTATTTTTTAAACAATGATTATCCAAAACGTTGCTCCTAGACTGTGAGTCCCACCGCAAAATCTTCACTTGATCAGTATATCCATGTCACTGGTGTGTTGTTAAGGCACAACAAGTAATCTTGAAATTGTTTTTAGTCGGCAACTAATTGAAGTGCATCAAATCCTCACAGACCTTCTCATTCTTGATGATATCTACATAGAGGTTACGTTAAAAGTACACTATGCAAGATTTTCACTTTTACGAAGCCCAATTTGATGGTAAACGAACTTGTAATAGGCGAATCACCTAGCATAGCTATACAGCATAGGCGTAGCAAGCTGCTATCGAGAAGACCAGCCATGCAGCTTCAAGAACGGCGGCCCGACAAATCTCTAGAGGGAGTTCTACAGTCACCAATAATACCCAAACCTGCATAGTGTACTACAGTCACCAATAATACCCAAACCTGCATAGTGTACCTTTAAATAATCACTCGCATCACTGTGGGGATTCAGAAAAGCCTGTGTAGCCCCAGCAGGTCGGTGTATAGAAGTGAATCGTGCGTATTAACATACAGGTGTAAAACATTACAGGTGATGATAAAGTATTATTACAAGCCAGATCAGTCACGTCACTTGACAGTGAAATTAGCACTTAGGCAGATGTTGAGTTAAGCTAACTGCTGACACATGTTTATTTTTTAATGTATAGTGTTCAGAACATGTACTAGATTAGATGAGAGAGGCACTATTGCATGTTTAGTCTGTGGTTTTGCCACACCGAGGTGCTGCATCAAAATAAAAGTTCCTGGAAATTATGGTGTCTAGGCCGATGACCGTTCAGTGTGCTGTAAGTGGGATAATAGACTTTGAAGTTTGCCTCCAAAAAGGACCCAATGCTGTCAAGCTGTGGTCCTGGAGATAACCAAAGCTAACTACTTCTTGTGAGTTGCACTGCAAGTTAATGCTCATGTAGCAAATATCAAAGTTCCCCGTCTTAACGTACCAAAGATTAGCCTAGAAATCTAGACACACCCTAGTGGCAGCAAATGTAATTTGTAGCCAGGGTAGTCTAGCAACTCTCTGTTGGCTATGAGGCCAATCACATCGTGTATATAGAGTCGGTGGGCGGGCTTAACATAATGAAGACAGAGTTGCAACGGTTCCGTGTGAATTCCCTGCTACTTGAAAACAAAGAAGATGGATGCTGCTGCTGGCAAACAGCGTGACACAAGTTAAGCTTTTTTTAAGTTGGCAAAAGTTTTATCAACTAGCTGCGCTGGTGGGAAAAAGCATGGGACTCATGAGTTGTAGAGCTATCCTATTGCGTGCAGAGGGAATTTGAAAGACAACCGTTTATCCCGCCCCTTGGATTGAGCACTGCGAATGGTGAGTTCCCAGACCTTACATCTTAATATGGGTCTGATTCGTCAGGCTAACCAAAGATCACAAAACCCAATTGAAGTCAGATGACAAAAGTGTGTAGGGCAAAACGTCTGCATTTTAGACTTCTTTACCGCAAAAGTTTAACAGGTGTGATTATTCAAAATCCTCATGTTTTTTTTCCCATAGGAGAAATTGCAAGTAGGATATCGGATACCGGATATCGTTATACGGGCAAAGAATACCGCTTTTTTGTAGGCGAACTTCAGAGGTCTATACGAATAGGTTTGAATCCAAATTTAATAGGATCTGATGGTTATGAACTAAAATTCAAAATCAATTAATTTTATACCCCCTGATCAGTATATTAAGTCAACTGCTTCAAAATTGATTAAGAAAGGTTTCGCCGATGAAAATCACTGGTGTTGAAGTGAGGTGTTTTTTTGAGAAGGTATTAAAGGTATTGAATTTCACTTCAGGATTTCTGTATATACCCTGTAGAAGTGCTGCTATTCACCTAATTGTTTGTCCTTCCGCAGTTGTGAATCTGTCATCCTGTTTTGCTACTTGCAATGTTCTGGATAACTTGGTATGCATTCACAGTTGGTGATTGTACCTGATTTGTGCACAGCTGACAAATAAAGGATGAAATGGCTAATTCAGTGTGTATGTATAAAAAGGTTTTTCAGTTTAGTTTGCCATATGAAAAGCTACATTCATCTTTAGCATTGAAGTGTCTGATGAGGTTCTTGTCATGTCGAGATGCTTATTCTCTGCATCCTGTGCTCTCCCTATGCTGTCCCAGGATGGGCACGTGGAGGTGGCCCGGCTGCTGTTGGACAGCGGGGCGCAGGTCAACATGCCGGCCGACTCGTTTGAGTCTCCGCTGACGCTGGCGGCATGCGGGGGCCATGTGGAGCTGGCTGCCCTGCTGATTGAGCGCGGGGCAAACCTGGAGGAGGTCAACGATGAGGGCTACACCCCTCTTATGGAGGCTGCCCGGGAGGGTCATGAGGAGATGGTGGCACTGCTGTTAGCACAAGGTGAATTGCCACAACATGTTGTTGCACGCTCACTCGGTTCCATAATAGTCCTTCATCAGTAATTGTTGATGTTTGAAGTTAACTTATGCTAAGTTTACAGACTTCCATCTAGTGAAGATCAAGGACTCTTGAGTAGATCAGGGACGTTTACTCAAAATTGTACAGCCTACATTCTTAAATCTGACGAGATTGTCACAACAGATCATTTCACCATTCAGGACCTTACAATTGGTCTTTCTGTTGTTTACTGTGTGTAACCTGTTTATATAATCAGTAAATTCCAGGTAGTGGACTAGAAATATTGAAATCACAGAGGAGGTCTTGTTGGTATGTGAGCCTGCCACTGTTAAGTCCTCAAAAAGCAAAGAGAATATTGAGTGCCATTCCACCCTCTACCTGAAGCTAGTTTTTATTGTAAAAACAGGAAATCCAGTGTGTTATCGCTTGCCACTTGTGCAAAGAGTTGTTATATTTTTGATATCAACATAAGTGAAAAGGACAGATGCATGAAATCATTGCCATAAATTAAATGGGATTCAATACTGACCCCTGGGGGATACCAGATGCAACACGCCTGAAATTGGATGAAATTAGAATTCTCAGGCTTGCACATTCTTTCTAGCCTTGACTGTAACTGCCTTTTTCACATCACAGGTTACCGTCATTAACATCCCTAACAGTGATGCTTAAATCTGATTTACTGATCGCTTGGTGAACCAAAATTAGGATTGAAATCTTAAAACGTATCTTCCAAGACACAATAACAACTGTTGGAATACTGTGAATATGGAGTTCTCCATAGGTCTTTAGGTCTGTAGAGCTAACAATGTGTATGCTAACTTCACTCATAAACCAAATATTTGCATTTCCGTACAGAACACACATTACATAATCAACAAATATTTTTAATATAAGCAATTTTCATAGTGCAATTGTAAATGGCTGTGAAGGGTCATATTTGCTTTTCATGGTGATGATTTGGGGGGTTGTAAGCATGCTAACGTTCCTTGTTGCCTCTGTGTTCTTGTGTCAGGTGCCAACATTAATGCCCAGACAGAGGAGACCCAGGAGACTGCTTTGACCCTAGCGTGCTGTGGCGGCTTCCTGGAGGTGGCTGATTTCCTCATCAAGGCCGGGGCAGACATCGAGCTGGGCTGCTCAACGCCGCTGATGGAGGCTGCACAGGAAGGGCACCTGGAGCTGGTCAAGTACCTGCTCGCTGCTGGTGAGTAGAATGAGGCCAGCTGATGGACACGTGTAGCCTGTATAATGTATGAAATCAAAGCTGATGCCCTTAAGTGTTCAAGCTGTGGACATTGGATCCTTTTGGTACAATTCTAAAATATAGAATTGTTTTGCCTTTTCTACCTTCCTTGTTCAAATATGACTTTGCAACACAAGATTCATTGAGTATATAACAAGCTTTCAGGTTATAATGGTTTAGCAGTAAATTCAATCAGTGTATCTTGTCTATGTTTTTTTTTAAATATAAGTAAGCCAGGAGAGAGTGATATTTCCAGACTCCTCAAGCATATTTATTCGTGTCTCCATCTCCTAGGTGCCAATGTCCACGCCACCACAGCCACAGGGGACACTGCGCTGACGTACGCCTGTGAGAACGGCCACACCGATGTGGCAGACGTGCTGCTACAGGCTGGTGCAGATCTGGTGCGCACTCACCCCTCTTTACATGCAATCCTCATCTTCCCTGTTTTTGTCTGCCAACTTTCCCTCTGGTTTTGAACCGCTAATGTCAAGTCACCTCCATGTTCCATCGCACATTGTCTCAGTCAGCATGCCTCAGTAACCCTGCAAGACACTTTCCCTCCGTATCCCTCCGCCTCGTTCTACCCCTTCTGCAGTCCCTCTTATTCAGTATCTAGCTACACATTCCTTGTCTCACTTCATCTGATGTGATCTTTTTCAGGGATGTTCTAAAAGATGTTCTAATGACTGTGTGTATATGTGCTTTAGGAACATGAGTCAGAAGGCGGTAGGACTCCTTTGATGAAGGCAGCAAGAGCAGGTCACTTGTGCACCGTGCAGTTCCTCATCAGCAAGGGTATGTTTGCCTGAGGGCTTAGCCTGATAGCTTAAAATTTTTTCTTAACTACATAATTCTGATTAGAGATGCCATGGTACTTTCTGGAACGCCCCCTACCGTTCAATATGCGTCATGGAATATTAGGGAATAAAAACACAAAATTCTGTCTCATGATTTAAAAATAAAAAAAAATAAAAAAAATTGTTAGGCCTATATTGTCCCCACTTGCACATATTCAGGCAATTAAGTGAATTCTATGAAGCATCAGAAATTGAAATGAAATTGACACACTCCATCTAGTGCTCTGCACTAATAGTTGGACCTCCAGAGTAATTGAAAACAATCCCACTGTAGCACAAATTGAAGGTCACACAGACATTTTTCTCAGTGAATATGTAGTTTGTTGTTTTAATTCTGTTTTAGAATTTTATAAAAGTATACATATCAAGATACTGAAACTGTATAAAAAAACCTTGACTCGAACCGTGGGCACATTGTATGGTGGCATCCTTATGCTGGTCAGATTAATAGCAAAGCCCATGTAACCTTCTTTTCTCTGTTCCCAGGGGCTAATGTGAATAGGTCAACAGCCAATAACGATCACACGGTGGTGTCTCTGGCCTGTGCTGGTGGCCATCTTGCCGTGGTGGAGTTGCTGCTAGCTCATGGGGCTGACCCCACCCACAGACTGAAAGTGAGTCCCCCTGGTGGTCAAACCATTGATATGGCTCCCAAATAAACATGCTGAGAGATTCTGCTGTGTGTGGCTGTGGAAACATGTCCTCACTATTGTCAGTCAGGCTGTCTGCTACCAAAAGTAGAATGTTGTTGTAAATGAAGCCCAAGGTGTAAATTATGCAACGCATAGTTGTTATAATGCATTGATTAATGATTTAAAAAGATTGTCATTTGCTTTGGAAGAATTGTTTGTCAGAAATGTTTTAGCACTTTTCTCATAACATATATTATCCAAATTCTAAACCAGTATGATGACGATGCTCTTTTCCAACAGGATGGTTCTAGCATGCTGATCGAAGCTGCTAAAGGTGGCCACACTAACGTGGTGTCCTACCTGCTAGACTACCCAAACAACATCCTGTCAGTCCCAGCTCCTGACCTGTCTCAGCTCACGCCCCCTTCTCAAGATCCCTCTCAGGTGAGGAGTGGGACCCAAGGCACCGCACATTTCTTACTCGTTTGTCCTTTTGGTTGCGGTGCTGACATTTGTGGCAGACAGTAGGAAAAGTAGTTGTAAACTGAAAGGGCAGTATCTTGTGTTATGCAGTAAAGAGGAAACCTAGGAAAAGGTAATGGGTGTTGTGGAGGACCTGAAAGGTAATAAAGATCTGCCATGGAAACATCCTCACATTGCTACTTGCATGGATATTTATGTTAACTCTATCCAACAAATGCTATTTTCTGAGACATGGGCTGGGATATAATGATAATAATAAAAATTGCTATTTACAAAATAGTGTTCAAATAGCACTGTATAAATGTTGATATGACTAGTTGCACAATGCAAGATGTTTGGGTGTGCCCTGACGTCTACCTCTTGACCTCCAGGTTCCTCGTGTCCCATTCCAGGCACTGGCCATGGTGGTGCCCCCACAAGAACCAGACCGAGTGCCCTCCAACATCGCCAGCCCCCCACCGGCTACAAGCAAAGGTGACCGTCCGCCTCTCTTGACCGTCATTATGGGTGGATGTAGGGTTGTGTGATGAGGGAAGATATCAATGATTTTTATTGGCTAACTTGAGATAAATGAGAATTTTTTTTTTTCCTTGAATCTTAATTCCATTCTTCATGCCACTTTAGCATACCAATAGCATTGGCATAAATCTGATAGCTTTTTCCAGCAAAATCATAATCTGTAGTTGGAATATAACAATTCTTTTGTGAAAAGGCTCTGTCATACAAGGTGTTTTAAATCTATCCATCATTGTGGTATTCATAGGAAAATGGCTTAAATGAAGTTGCGGTGTGGTCATCAGTCATTTCTCTTGCCTCCTCAGCCGCCTCCAAACAGAGGCAAGCCGCCCTCCAGCCTGCCCCTGCCCCGCCCGCGTCCTCTGCCCCGCTGCCCTCTTCAGACGCCCTGCCCCCGGCCTTCCACCCCTACCAGCCGCTAGACTGCATCGTGGAGGAGACGGAGGGCAAGCTGAACGAGCTGGGCCAGCGCATCAGCGCCATCGAGCGCGCCCAGCTGCAGTCGCTGGAGCTCATCCAGGGCGAGCCGCTCACCAAAGACAAGATCGAGGAGCTGAAGAAGAGCCGCGAGGAGCAGGTGCAGAAGAAGAAGAAGATCCTCAAGGAGCTGCAGAAGGTGGAGCGACAGCTGCAGCTCAAGACGCAGCAGCAGTTCACCAAAGAGTACATGGAGGCCAAGGGCCTGAAGGCAGAGGTGGGCTGCCAGGGGCAATGCCCGGGCCCCGGTCACGGCGGACACCACCCGGGCCACCTGCTACCCTCTCCCCCGCCCCCACCGCCACCTCCGCCGCACCACCACAGCATCCAGCAACCCCGAGACCCCCCGATGACCGCTCAGGCTCTGGCCTCCGACAAGGACCAGGAGGGTCAGCTTCCGGAGTACGAGGAGGAGCAGCCGTCGCCAGGTGAGGAGGAGGAGGAGGAGGAGGAGGATGATGAGGAAGATGACGAGGAGGAGGAGGAGGAGGAGGAGGAGGAGGAAGAAGAGGAGGAGGAGGAGGAGGAGGATGACGAGGAGGAGGTGGCAGATTCGGTTTATGGCCAGCTGCCCTCACAGCAGGAAGCGTCGGTCATCTACCACCACCCCCACCCTCAACCCGCCGACAGCAGCATCCAGCAGCCTCTACCTCCACCTCCGGCCCCCACCCTCCAGCCTCAGCTTCAGCCTCAGCAGCAGCAGCAGCAGCCCCCTCCGCCGCCGCCTCCTCCCCCGGCCCTGCAGCCAGCCTTCCCGTCTCTGCCGCCCCAGGTGTCCGAGTACCCAGACGGGGCCAGCCCCGAACTGCAGAGGGCCCTAGCCGCCCACACAGAGCAGCAGCAGCAGATGGTGGGGGGCTCTGGCCTCCTGACGCAGGCCCCGCCAGATGGCCTCATGGTGGCCACGCCCGCACAGACGCTCACCGACACACTGGATGACATCATGGCGGGTATGGCCCAGCTCCTGCTCAGTGTCCAGTAACACGTCATACAGCCCAAGCGGAGTATACATAGAACATAAACAATCCACAGCGGGTAGTGAATATGCAATAAAAAAATGATCATTACAGTTTAAAGTATAGCTCTGTTTCAAAGAAATCCCTGTGGATAAACTGACCGTAAGCCTAATGGTGTGTGAGCTCTCGTCTGATGTCTCCCTTGTTTGTGTGCGTTTCAGCCGTGAGCAGCCGAGTGCCTATGCTGAACACTACCACCTCACCCACCCCCATGTCCCAGCCTCCCACGCAGACCACGGCCAACGGCCTCTCCCCCCCCTCTGCACTGCCCCTCTACCCCTCTGTGGACATTGACGCACATGTAAGACAAACACTCATTAGTTTAGTATTTTCCATTGATTATGTATAATAATAATAATAATAATAATAATAATAATAATAATAATAATATGTTTATTTTATATAGCGCCTTTCTCAAACCCAAGGTCGCTTTACATAGTAGGAAGGCAAAAAGTATGAATGTTCTTAACTGCAAAGGTTGCAAACTAAGCCACATGCTAACTCGTGTGTGTGTGTGTGTGTGTGTGTGTGTGTGTGTGTGTGTGTGTGTGTGTGTGTGTGTGTGTGTGTGTGTGTGTGTGTGTGTGTGTGTGTGTGTGTGTGTGTGTGTGTGTGTGTGTGTGTGTGTGTGTGTGTGTGTGTGTGTGTGTGTGTGTGTGTGTGTGTGTGTGTGTGTGTGTGTGTGTGTGTGTGTGTGTGTGTGTGTGTGTGTGTGTGTGTGTGTGTGTGTGTGTGTGTGTGTGTGTGGCGCTCAGACGGAGAGTAACCATGACACTGCGCTAACGCTGGCCTGCGCCGGGGGCCATGAGGAGCTGGTGTCGGTGCTGATCGCTCGCGGGGCCAACATCGAGCACCGGGACAAGAAGGGTGAGCGGCCTCATCAAGCCACTACTACACTGAGCACAAACACACACAGATGAGACGGCACCATGAACAGATTTTTTGTAACCTATTGATGAAAGCAATTTCTATCTGTGTGAAAGACGGATGGTTTCTTGCTGAGATGTTGTGTCTGTATTGGTTTTGCATGGGAGTGTGATGTGTGATGCCTGCTGTTTTCCTGCTGCCTCTGTAGGCTTCACCCCGTTGATCCTGGCGGCCACGGCGGGCCACGTGGGCGTGGTGGAGGTCCTGCTGGTCAAAGGGGCCGACATCGAGGCGCAGTCCGAGAGAACCAAAGACACGCCGCTCTCGCTGGCCTGCTCTGGTGGACGTCAGGAGGTACGCCACTGACTGGCCTCACGCCGCCATAGAGCCAGACACACTCTGCTGCAATGTTAATGGGCCCACACAGCTAGTGGTGTATTGGGCTGATAATGGAATTGTGTGTGTGTGTGTGTGTGGGGGGGACAATGAAAGCACCAAAATAATGAAACATCAAGAAATATTATAATACTATAATTAGACAAATTGACAATTGATAAATAGCTTGTCAGAGTAATATGAACATCAAGCACAAAAGTAGAAGAGTATGGATAGTGTTGACTAGGTGTTATGTGTAGTCACGCATGCTCCTACTGTGGGCACTCCAGTGATGAGTGTTAAGTATGAGCTGTTGTGTCTTTCCAGGTTGTGGAGCTGCTGCTGCTGCGGGGGGCCAATAAGGAGCACCGCAACGTCTCTGACTACACCCCTCTCAGCCTGGCGGCCTCGGGCGGCTACGTCAACATCATCAAGATCCTCCTCAACGCCGGCGCCGAAATCAACTCCAGGTCAGAGAACTGGATTAGCGGTCACATGGCTAATGAACTTGTGGTGGTGGCCGTATTGTGTTTAAAAAAAAAAAAAAATTAAGTTTAGTATTAAGAAAGTTCAAAGAATTCCCTAACCTTTTGTCAGACCCTTTGCAGTGTGTGACTTGCAGGAAGATAGAGATAATATATCAGTTTGTATCTCGATATGATGTTAGAAAGCGCGGTGTGGTGGGGAACTGAAGTGGACTGGTAGACTCTGACGCGTCTCTCTCTGTCTCTGCAGGACTGGTAGTAAGCTGGGCATCTCTCCTCTGATGCTGGCGGCCATGAACGGCCACGTCCCCGCGGTGAAGCTCCTGTTGGACATGGGCTCGGACATCAACGCCCAGATCGAGACCAACCGCAACACAGCGCTGACACTGGCCTGCTTCCAGGGCCGGGCCGAGGTGGTCAGCCTGCTGCTTGACCGCAGGGCCAATGTAGAGCACCGCGCAAAGGTCAGCAGCACCCATGGCCACACATCAGGCCACACATATCAGGATCAGGAGATGGATACAGACTTTACACTCTAGCTGAATAGTTCACCTTTTTTTAGCACCAAAATAATAATAATAATAATAATAATAATAATAATAATAAAACGTTTCCTAAATTGAATGTTCTGTGAGGCTCTCTGTTATCTTATGTGCAAACGTTTGAAATGTATTTGATTTTGATGTTTGGACTATTCCAAAAATGTATTTCACCAAGACTTAATTGCTCTGGTTCTGTTTGTGATTGTGTTCACCAGACGGGCCTGACTCCTCTGATGGAGGCTGCCTCTGGGGGCTACGCTGAGGTCGGACGTGTTCTGCTGGACAAGGGGGCGGATGTCAACGCCCCACCTGTCCCCTCTTCACGCGACACCGCCCTCACTATCGCTGCTGACAAGGGTCACTACAAGTTCTGTGAGCTGCTCATCAATAGGTGAGCACACACACACGCATGCATATTAACACTTTCTTTCAGTAGAAGCAGTTCAGTTCAGTTATTTGAAAAAATGACTCCTTATGGCTTCTGGTGGATGTTGTTGAAAGAAATGTACAGATTGAGAGTTACAAATATGACATAACCATCAACAAAGGCATTTTTACTGTAAAAAAAAAAAAGTCATTTACAAAGCATGATTATTGCACTACTTGAACTGGACAGGATTATTCATGTTTTTTTCTCCACCTTTTTCATTTACATTATTACTAATTATTACTTACATTATTATTAGAATAATAATAGTCTAATGGCTCCCACACACAGTTGCATGCATTGCAGTGCTGGAGACGCATCCCGTTCACTTAACATGGGCTTACGTCATCCGTTGCCGAACTGAATTGTGGGTCCGTTGCGTCTCATTTCTCCCGTCGCTCGCGTTAAGAAGTTCAACTTTTGCTGAACCGAAGGTCTTCACCAGCCAATCAAATTACGAACAAGCGAACAACAGACGGCACCAGCCAATCAAATTACGAACAAGCAAACAGCAAACTGCACCAGCCAATCAAATTACGGTTATACCTTAAGTCATTTGCATAGCTACCGTCGGGAACACCCACTGGCATGCGTTGACGGAATGCAACTGTGTGTGGAAGCCGTTAGTCTTGTAATGATAATTTCTATTATTTTGGTGAGCTCTATAGACCCTTTCAAGAGAGTTCCATTATCAGCATCATAGTTGGCCCCACAAGACTTCCTTTTTAACATTCCATATGTTATCTTAATGCAGAGGAAGTAGATTGGGACCCAAATAGAACGTTCAAGCATTGTTTTTGTTTTTATTGTTGAAAGGGTCTATATGAATTACAAATAACTACAAATAACTATCTCCAGATGTAAATGGTTGCGTATCCCGTTACTCAAATTCAGTTAAACCCACCAGTAGGCTAGACCTTAATTTCACAGTCTAGGTATGTTAGCAACACAGGGCTTGAGAGCATGGACTGTATAACAAACAACAAACAAAACAAAACCCTGCGTGAAATTAATCTGGGAATAGACCACTAAAGGTAGGGGCGAGCTACCTCGCTGGCGTGTTTAATTTGGTTCCTTGGTTAAAATATAATGTAGGATGTGTTTTGCACAAAATTGCATCTGATAAAAAACTTAAACATAAACCCAAACAAACATGATTTCCTGTGAAATCCCTGACTGCGCCTTCAACGCTAGCCTACTATTATTTGTTGACAATAGACCAATTTCACAGTGTCCAGGTGTCCGGCCTCATTGATGTTAATGATACCTTAATTGGCAGGGTAAAACGTCTTCCTGTTTCTGTCTTTCTTGTGGACCTTTCTTTTGCTGTCTATGGGACAGTGCTCTTCCACAGGAAGTTGATTTACACAGTGGCCCCATCTTGTGAAATGGGCTAATCAAACCTGGAGACGAACGGACGGCAGCTGTTGCCGAAGTTCACTTGCGTGTTTTTTTTTTTATTTTTAATTAGTAGCACTACTGAATCTATAGTAGGGGAAACACTGAACTGTGTTAATATGACCTAAACATCCCATCCACTTTGGAAGACTACCTTAGTCTAAAGCAACTATTGCTGTTGTAATGATGATGTGTCGTCCTCTTTCTTTGTGTAGAGGGGCTCACATCGACGTGCGCAACAAGAAGGGGAACACCCCGCTGTGGCTGGCAGCCAACGGTGGCCATTTTGATGTGGTGCAGCTGCTGGTGCAGGCAGGCGCAGACGTGGATGCTGCAGACAACCGCAAGATCACACCGCTGATGGCCGCTTTCCGCAAGGTAACCCATGCCACCTCCCCCTCCCCATTTTAACCTTTAACCTCCAAAACGTGTGTTTGAATTTTAAAGTATGCGCTGTAGGTTTAATGTCCTGTAGCCATATATCAATGCTATATCAATGTTGAACGCTGTTGAGAGTTTAACCATTTTGTAATTTTTTTTGTTCTCCGTTTCTCCCTTTGGTGTTTACAGGGCCATGTGAAGGTGGTGCAGTACTTGGTGAAGGAGGTGAACCAGTTCCCCTCAGATATTGAGTGCATGAGATACATTGCCACCATTGCTGACAAGGTAACACAGGTCTAGAAGAACTTCCTTTTTTCTCTTTTCTTATTTTTGATCAGATGTTTTTGGTCAGTGGCAGTAATCAAGTAACTGAAACCCCTCTTGGTGTGTTCACAGGAGTTGCTGAAGAAGTGCCACCAGTGCATGGAGACCATAGTCAAAGCCAAAGACCAGCAGGCTGCCGAGGCCAACAAGAACGCCAGCATCCTGCTCAAGGAGCTTGACCTGGAGAAGGTACCGCACACAGCTGTCCTTGGGTGACTGTCAGTCAGGCAGTGCTCTCAGTAACAGTGAGAAGTAACAGGCACAGTGAGAACTGTGAGAATTAACATTACCAGCACGCTGTTTTAAAAAGTATCAAAAGGTAGTAGATCAAGTTCGCAAAAATAAGGTTGTTAAAAGGCATTAAAATGTAGTAATCGTGATTTTACGAGTTACCTTTCGTAACTACAGTATTTTTTAAGCAGTAAATATCCAAAACGCCACTCCAAGTGCCGCTGCAAAATCTTCACTTGATCAGTAGGCTAGTTTAATATCACAGGCTAAGTAATGACTTTCACTTGCACATTGTTGAGGCATAACACCCAAAGTCATCTTGAAATTATTTTGTTTTTGAGTCAGCAACTAAGTTAAGTTCATCAAATCCTCACAGACCCTCTCATTCTTCAGGATACATAAAGGTTACGTTAGATAATCACAGAGGCCGTTTAGAAATTCTCTGATAATCACTCGCAACACTTGCAACAATACTTTTGTATCCTGATGTTTGCTTAGCCTGTGGTTTTGCCAAGCCAAGGTGGTGCGTCAAAATAAAAGTTCCTGAAAACTCTGGCGTCTAGGCCGGAGATGGCAGTTCAAAATAAAAGTCCCTTGACAGTTTGTAGCGACAGAGGGTAATTTGTGTGCTGTAAGTGGGATAATAAACCTCTGAAGTTTGCCTACAAAAAGGACCCAAAGCAATTATTTATTCACTACAGGATTTCTGTATACCTGGACTTAGTATTCTTTGCGGTTTCTGCTATCTGATGGTCTCACATAGTTTTGGTCTTTTTCTGTCTATAGTCCAGAGAAGAGAGCAAAAAGCAAGCTCTGGCTGCCAAGCGGGAGAAGCGCAAGGAGAAGCGCAAGAAGAAGAAGGAGGAGCAGAAGAGGAAGCAGGAGGAGGAGGAGGAGGCTCAGACCAAGGAGTCAGAGACACTGGAGCAGGAGAAGGACTCTTCTGAAGGTAACAAAGAAATGATCAAACTAGTCAGTCATGGCAAGGCAAATGTTTTTGGGAATTTTTTTTTTACAAATGTCTTTGAAAAGGCCCAACCTCACATTTTTTGTCTCTTTCTTTCTTTCTCTCTCTCTCTATCTCTCTCTCTCTCTCTCTTCTGTGTCTTTCTTTAACATTTTCTCTTAATCTCCAAAGAACCAGAGGTGCCCATTGAGCCGCCAAGTGCCACCACCACCACCACCATCGGCATTTCGGCCACGTCTCCCACCTTCACCTCCGCCTTTGGCAAGAAGCGCGTTGGCACCACCACCGTGCCCAGCGCCGGCCGCAAGGGCCGGAAGAACAAGAGCAAGGAGATCCCGGGCGAGTCCGGGGTCCACCTGCAGGAGGCGCCACAGGCCCAGGGTCAGGGAGGCAAGCAGCTGATGGGGGCCAATGGCGACTCGGACCACCTGGACAACACGGACTGCACCAGCGAGAGCAGTGGTAGCAGCAGCAGCAGTGTAGGTGGTGGAGGAGGGGGAGGAGGAGGAGGAGGAGACCGGAACCACAGCCACAACCACCGCCACCCACCCGACACGCATCCCACCCTGTCCACCACTTCATCGTCCTCGTCCGCTTCCTCGGCTCCCACGCACATGGGGTCAGCCGCGGAGAAGAGGCAGGGCCCTCAGCACAGCACGCGCGAAGACAAGGTCATCAGCGCCAAGAGGTAGGAGGACGACCACTTCAGCTGCCCTGCAACATGGAGGTCTCGCACTCTGATGCCTAAATTAGTCTGATCCATGACCGCTATGTGATGCTGTGTCATCTTCCTTTCTCCCCTGAAATGCCCAGGGCTCACGAGCAGGCAGCGGACTTGATGTCCAGCTCCATGCCCTCCTCGTACAAGAGCATCACGCTCCCGGTGACCTCGCCCAACAGCAAGCTGAGCATGACGAGCCCCAAGCGGGGCCAGAAGAGAGAGGACGGCTGGAAGGAGGTGGTCAGAAGGTAAGAATCTCACAGACCACATCTGTGTGCTTACTACTTAGATAGAACTCGAACAAAACCCTAGTTGCTATAATCTGAATGTAATTCACAAGATTGTATGACTATAACAGATTTACCAATGTAAAGTAAAGATTTGTCTTTGTTATTATACATATACATTGTTATTTGATATAGAATGTGGTGAAATGTGATTTTTAGATCATCTTATAATAGGATCTTATTTAGAGCATCAATATGTAACTATGAAAGTTATTCAAGCAGTTATCAGCTTAGAGTTGTTTGTTTGATATTTTTGTGAATCAAGACTTGGCATCACAGTATATTTTTCTCTCCAGTCGACCGATGAGGTTTTTATCCTGTAGGTCCAAGAGGCTCTCCGTTCCCGCGTCAGTGGTCTCACGCATCATGGGCCGAGGTGGCTGCAACATCACGGCCATCCAGGACGTCACCGGCGCCCACATTGACGTGGACAAGCAAAAGGACAAGAACGGAGAGAGAATGATCACCATACGGTACTTCCTACTCCACAAATGGAAACCTGGACATTGGCAGCATGTTGTCAATAAAGTCTGAATCAGCACTTTGTTTTGGTTTAGTTTTTAAAGATATGAAAAAGTGTAAGCTGCCTTAATGAACAGAATGCTAAATCAATGAAGAGTTTGTCTGTAACCCCCACTTCTTTTCTTTCCTCTTGTTCTGACAGAGGAGGCACAGAGTCCACCCGCCACGCCATCCAGCTCATCAACGCTCTCATCCAGGACCCAGCCAAGGAGCTGGAGGACCTCATCCCCAGGAACCACATCCGGCCCCCAGGCTCCAAGGCCGGCTCAGCGGCCTACTCTAGCTCCAGCGGCGCCAACAGCGCCTCGTTGGTCAAAGGCCAGGGCTCGTCGGCCGCCACCGCCACCTCGGGCGCCTTCCAGCCCTCCTCCTCCGGCGTGCAGGCCGGGGGCAAGCTGGGCAAAGGCCTGCCGTCGTCGTCCGGGATGAGGCAGCCGTTCCCCGTGTCGCTCCCGCTGGCCTACGCGCACCCCCAGCTGGCGCTGCTCGCCGCACAGACCATGCAGCAGATCCGCCACCCTCGGCTGCCCATGGCGCAGTTCGGCGGCACCTTCTCGCCGGCGGCCAGCACCTGGGGGCCCTTCCCGGTGAGACCCGTGAGTCCCGGCAGCAGCAATAGCTCCCCGAAGCACGGCACCAGCAGCAACCCCTCGTCCGCCTCGCGCCCCGTCGTCGCCTCCTCCTCCTCCTCGGCGCTCGCGGAGCAGTCGGCCGCCAACACTAACGTCAGCCCCAGCGCTATGGCGGCCGCGTCCTCGGCTGCTCACATGGCCGCGTCTCCCAGCAGCAGCAGCAACAGCAGCAGCAGCGCTGCTCCTACGCACACCCAGCCCACGCCCTCCTCCGTCAGGAAGCAACTCTTCGCCCCCACGGCCCATCCCAAAGCGCCCGCGGCGCCCATCACGAGCGCCACCACGGCGCCCGCCATGACGAGCATCACCCAGCCCGCCGGCTCCACCTCCTCGCTGCACCACCACCACCATCAGCACGCCGCCGCCAGCACGGCTGCCCCCAGCACACCCCTGCCCTCCGTCGCCCCCTCTGCTCACACGGCCAAGTTGCCCCCCAAGGCCGGCGAGGGTTGCGGCGCGTCCGCGGCCCCCGTTGGGGCCAAAGAGAAGCCCGTGGCCCCTGAGCCCCAGCCGCCGGCCCCGGAGCCCGCCGATTTGCCCACGCCGGCGCCGCCTCCCAAAGCCGAGCTCCCGCCACAGCAGGCGTCGCTGCCCTTCAGCTCCACCTCGGAGACCCCACTGGCCACCCCTCTCCTGGCGCAGTCTGCTGCAGCCCTGCCGCCCTCCTTCACCTCGCCCTCCTCCTCCGGTCAGCCCCCGCTGGTCAACGCCACCAGCGCTGCTGCGCCGCAGTTCTGCGCTTCTGCCCCCCGCATGTCCCACCGCATGCAGCTGGCCCCCACTCACTACGGTGCCGCACTGGCTGACCAGCAGCAGCAGCAGCAGTCCCTCCTGATGTCCCTGGGTGGTCAGCAGGAAGCTCCCAAAGCGCAGGCAGCACAGCAGCAGCCCACGATGCCCCCACAGCCCACTCACGCCCCGCCCAGCCTGGCGCCCCCACCGCCCCAGCTGCAGATGTCCTCGTCCTCCTCCGGGCTGGGCCTTATGAACGGCTCCCAGCAGGTGCACATGCAAGGCACCAAGCCCCAGCTGCCGCCCAACTTCGGCCCCACTGCCCTCTTCAACCATTTCAGCAGCATCTTTGACAGCAACCAGGTGGGCACCAACCAGGTGTGGGGCGCCTGTCACCTCCCCACGCGCTCCCCGCCCGAGCAGCACTACTCGGCTCCGCCGGCCTACATGGGCATGGGCATGGGTCAGGTAGACGGTGTGATGCCGCCACCTCCCATGCCACCTCCGGACAGCTCCAAGGCCCCTGGCTACCGGTCAGCATCCCAGAGGATGGTCCCTAGTTCCATCGGTAAGAGAGGCCTCAGTCTGACAAACTAGACCCCATTCTAGGAATGTGCACATCTTGGCCTTTAGAAAACTGATTTGCTGTCATGTCAGTCGGTCAAGTGCTAAAATAAAAGCTGCTGGTTGTAGCAACATTGTGTAGTCTGGGCTAAAGGCTTGGCAAGATAAGTAGATAGAGTCTTGCAAAATAGACTACCTGTTCTTAAAACACAGACCCCCTCATCCCTAAAAAACAACAGCAAGTCTTTTCAACCCATTTCTGTCTCTTTAATCTGTTTCAAATCCATGTAAACATGAATGGGGATGATGACCCTGGGTTGTGTGTGTGTGTGTGTGTGTGTGTCTCTCAGCTATCCATCCTCTGGACCCTGCAGCAAACTCCATCTCATCCTCTGCTGCACTGACCAGCCTGGCCAACTCCACCTCCATGTCCAGCAGTGCTGTGTACCTTCATGGCCATGGCCCAAATCCTGCCACCGCCCCCTCCTTCAACCGACAGCATTTCTCCCCCCACCTCTGGGGTGCCTCTGGCTCTTGTAAGTAGAGCTGACCTGGATTGCATGGTGGCTGGTCCCCCGCCCCTCAATTGCTGCAAAGCCTCTTGGAATTTGGTTTAGACTCCAGGAGGCAGAGGGCACATGGCAGTGTTCTACTCTGGATCATGTTTTGACCATGGTCATGTTGAGGGTAGTCTAATATGTTAAGTCATGTTTAAAGCCACAGTGTATAGTTATTAGCAAAAATGGGATAAAGTATTCATTCATTCATCTGTGTATAATTTCCTGAAAACAAGCATCGACACGTTTACTCAGGAGTAGTCTGCCATGTTCCTTTGTTAGATCTTGCTACAGTAGCCCTGAAAAGACTAATCAAAACATTACCTCTAGAGGTGGCCTTTTGTGTATTTCTCCCACACGCTTGGAAATGGAGTGGAGTTAAATTTGCAATTGTTGCCATGTGTATATTACTGTTCCGATGTGATGTAATCCTTCCTGTCCGTCCCCCCCCCCCCCCCAGGTGAATCTGCTGTCCCCACTGTGTCATCAGGGGTGTCCTCCCCGCTCACGGCATCCACCTCGGCTCCACCCCACCAGGCCAAGCCTGGCTCCTCCAGCCACCTGGACCGGAAGGTTCCGCCACCCATCGGCACTGAGCGGCTTGCCCGTATCCGGCAGACGGGCACGGTCAACCCGCCGCTGCTCACCACCAGCTACACGGCGCCAGTGGGCCAGGGCGGCATCTGGTCCTTCAGCGTTGGCAATCCCTCTGGTGAGTGCCTGGAGAAAGTCAGAGCCACACTTTAATAAGAAGCTCACCAGAGTGGATACAGACAGGTGTTGGCTACTGTGCTAAAACATGGACTAGCAAAATACTGCAGTTTAAAGCACATCACAGTCCGAACTGAAAATAAAAATGTAAAAATCATATGAATGCCTACATGTTCTACTTCCGTCCTCCTGTAAAGCATACCATCATCACGATCACCATTCCTGCTCTTGTGTGCACTTGGCCCTTATGAGTGCACTTGTCTTTGTCACCCCAGCAGAGCCCGTGTCAGGCTGGTCGCAGCCCTTGATGAGTAGTCACATGATGCACCAACAAGCTCAAGAGCAGGTGGCCTTCTCTCAGCACCAACCCATGGAGCAGGACGACACTGGGATCGTGGCCCCCTCCAACACCTTCCACCAGCAGCTGCCCAACAATCTCATGGACTTCCCCAAAGTGAGTGGGCATCGCACCAGCCACGCTCCTCCAACACAGCAGCCACAAGCACTCTGGTTCCCATTCAATATACAGTGTGCCTCCTAGACTTAATAATATAATGCATTGATTTTTTTTAGCGCTTTTCTAGACATTCAAAGACACTTTACAGTTTACTTTACGTTACAGTTTTCACATGGGTACAAACAAACAGACAAGGTACATGGACAAGGTTATATAAACAGAAAACACTGGTACATGAACAAAGCAGAAGACAAAACTAGAGAGGTGGGCAATGACAAAAGGAAAAGCTGGGAAAGTCTGTTAACAGGAGAAGGCAAGTTGGAAGAGGTGAGTTTTGAGGGCCTGTTTGAAGGATTCTAGGGGGCGTTTGAGTGTTTGATGTGGTCTGGGAGGGCGCTTCAGAGGGAGGGTGCAGCAGCTGAGAAGGTGGGAGCTTAGTCCTGATGGTCTTGAGTGTGTTTACATCAACGGATGCAAGAGGAGAGGTATTTTGAAGTTGATACTGTGTTTGACTAGGAGCCAGTGGAGGTTGTGGAAGGCAGGGGTGGCTTGTGTAATGTGAACGGAGACCAGCTGGGTCAGGGCTAGTGGGGAGTAATCACTCTCAGGAGTCACAGCTTTAGGCTAAATACATTGTTCTGGTCTCATCAGTGCTTACCGATATGGCTGAGGTTTTTGCTCTGGTCGAGGGCAGTTTCCATTGCTAAGGCTCACATTTTGTTTTCTGTTAAAACATTATTTTGGAAAACAACAAGTTTGTTTTTGGTTCAAGTAGATTGTATTGTCTTAAGCCTTCTAATCTTTACATAAACCTGAGATGACATTCTTTGATTTAACAAATGAAGTAATCATTATAATAGGCAGTTGACCCAAAGGGTTCACCCTCATTTTCTTCCAACTGTAGACATTATCTGCAAAAGGTCATTAGAGGTCAGGGGTCGCCCGTCTCAGCCTGTTGGAGAAACCAGAAAAAAACATTTACATTTTTCTCCCTGAGAATGTTTTGAAATACCAAGCTGCTCAAAAGCAATTACAGGGGTTATTTAATACTTACACATTATGATATACAATTGAGTTTGAGTTCATTGTGTTGTGTTTAGCACAGTTCAGTTGTTTAAATAGGGCTATACAACAGTGCCATGAGCGGTTCTATGACAGTGGGTTAAACCATTAACCGTGAGCATGCATCATGATCATAGAACTTTCACCCAATTCAAGAGTAGTGAATGTGTTTTTCCTCATACTCTCTGCAGGGAATGCCCATGTCTATGTATGGTGGGACCATGATGCCCCCTCATGGACCCATGGTAGAAGGACCTGGAGGACCCATTTACAACGGCCTGCACACATCCGACCCCGCCTGGAACCCCATCATTAAGATGGTCCCCAATTCCGCAGAGAGTTCAGATCCTCAGCAGGTAAATACCTTTTTTTACCAGCCTTGATGAGTCTGACATAAGGACAAGCACACCAAACATCATTTGTACACCTCATTTGTTTTAAAGAGAACTTGAATCTATTGTATCTTAGCAGTTTAGTTTTTGTGTTGAAATTAAGGTAGTTTAATCCTAGACACTAGGTGATCATCTCATAGCCTTCAGTCATGAGCTAATCTTTTTGTGATGTCCAGTGGAATACTGTATTTTTGTATTTTGAAAGCACTAATCATCTGTCTTTCTCCTCCAACAGGTCTGGCCATGTACTTGGGCCCCCCATATTGGGAATGTGCATTTGAACCACGTCAACTAGACCACAATACTGGCAACAACCTTCAAGGCATATGTCCAAAATTAACAGAAAATACTCACATTAAAGAGAACAAGAGGAAGTAAAATCACAAGACAAAAACTTAGTAATGCGGGCAAGTACAGAGTTAAGAATTGTTAAAGAAAAGAAAAACATACTCTGTGTTTTTTGTTTTTGTTTTGTTTTATTTTTGACGTGCCTAACTCAAAAAATAAAATAAAAAGGAATCCAGTGTGGGATGTTACTGGTTTACCACTTGTCTCTGAACAAAATCAACAGGATACATTCTCTGCGTAGTTTAGCAGTTTTGACCTAAACCCACGAAAGCCGGTATTTGACTGTATGGGTCCTGAGAAGTGCAGTCATTAACTAGTCGATTACCTAAAGAGATAAAGAAATCAGACCTTTTAGAGTGGTAAATACATGTACAATTGTTTACATACTAAAAAAGGGTTAAAATGACAGCAAATTTCATGTCGTATAGTGGCTCTACTTTATGTAGCCTGTATTAATGTGAAATATTTACCTTAATATTCAATAAAAAGATGAAACTGTTCATTGGTTTGTCCAATTAATTCATAGATTTTAGTTTGACGAAAGAATCTTCACAATGTAAAATGCAACATTATAGATCTAAAATAGTATTGAATATTATTTACAAAAAATAATAAATAAAAAGGCTATTTATAGGGTACGAAGATCGATTGTCTATCTGAATATAAAGCAAACCGCATCATTATGAGGAAAATTGGTAATATATTTGTCTGTCTACAGACACAGACATAGGCTACTTACGAGAGAGATTAGTGCTATGAATACGATTAAATAAGGCATGTGACACGAGAGCATTCATACTATGAATCGGCTGCTATAAATACTAGTCTACTATTATAATCTAATAAGTGATATCTTGGAAAGGTATATTTCTTGCTGTCAGATGCGCACCATTCCGCAGCTGGTTACATACATCATGAAAGTGAAAACAGCGTGTCGCAGAGGGTAAGGTATATTTCTTGCTGTCAGATGCGCCACTCAAACTACACCAACCAGGACTTGATTCCCAAGATTAAGTCTGAGTTGTTACTCAAATTATGCTGTGCCAACAGTGCCAAAATTACATTTCACAATTCTTTGATTAAGAATGGAAGGTTTTGTTCATTCTGTCAGGGTTCCCACGGGTCATGGAATTTTTGGAATATTATGGAATTTTGGAAAGTCTATTCCAGACATGCAAAGTCACCTCATTTTTTTTTTTTTTTTTTTTCATTTTTGGTGCAAAGTCATGGAATATTGGGGAGTTTTTTTCCCCCCTGCATTTTTATTTTTTCATGCAGAATTGGTGTATATCTGGTTATTAGCTTTTCTGCTTGCTTAAGCAGCCCAACCTTGTTTATTCAATGCTCATTTATTCATCTAAAAAAGTAAAAGATTCTTGAACATTACGCGGCTGCTCTCGCGGCTGGATCAACTGGCTATACCCCGCACCAGACTTAAGACCTTTGGGGACAGGGCCTTTTGTGTGTCTGCCCCAACTCTTTGAAACCAGCTTCACCCCACATCCGCTGTGCCTTTTCTGTGGGCCTGTTCAAAAAACACATCTTTTCACTGAGGCCTTTGGCCTCGAATCTCCTCATCCCAGCCAGCGCTCCTGTGCACACACACATACTTACTACCGCAACCTTGAATTTCTAGAAAGGCGCTATAAAACTAATTTATTATTATTATTATTATTATTATTATTATTATTATTTGCTCTAAAATCATTGGTCGGTATATTGTACCATTCATTATATAGTATGTAAGTATAAGTATAAGTATGGAAATTCCGTTTTATATAAGGATAAGTCATAGAATTTTACATTTGACTTAAAGTGGGAACCCTGTTCTGTTCAGCGAGGCCTATAAGGAGCAGGCAATTCAACTTGTTTTTAGGTTGACATCCAGGGCCGGCTCTAGGCAGGGTCAAGGGTTGGCTAAGCCCACCCAAACAATTTTTTTTTTAGTTGTGCATCTGCAGTGTGCAGCCTCAACCCCAGCTTGGATGTAGATAATGTAGTAATGGTAGCTAGTTGGTACATAGCTGTGCAGTAGGCCTATGTATGTGTTAGGTAGACCCCCTCCTGATGCCTTAAAGTAAATTTCTGGCCATTTTTCACATAGATCTCTGTTTTTCGAAGTCACGGAGTACTGTTTGTACAAGAAAAAAACAGCAAGCTGGAGTTGCTGCAGCCAACAGTTAGAGTAGCCTGGCAGCTACAGTGCTACACTCTGGGGGACATGATTTTAAAGGTGCTATAAACTATGCAGGGTAACATCAAACAAAACAGAGAGCTAGCTCGCTTATCCCTCCCCCTCCCTCCCGTGCAATTGAAACTCTACCAAACGCACATCTCCTTTGTGATTTGCCAAACAGTTTATGTTTTTATGTGCAAGGTTTTTTTTTTTTTTTTACACAGTGTATTCGGGGCACATACAGTTCCCCCAGAGTGTAGCACTGTAGCTGCTCTAGCTGTTGGCAGGGATGGGCAAAAATACATCAAAATGTACAGTATTTTAAAATAAAATCCATAATTTTAAGTACATCAAAATAAACTAGCTGAAATACACTAGCCACATCATGTATCAAAATAAAATACTGTATTTTTGTATTTTGAAAGCACTAAAATTACTAGGAGAGAATGAGATCACTTTGCAAACCTTCCATATCTGTCCATTCAATCTACTTCTTCACCAGTACACTGACTCTGTTGATGAAGTGGACAGTGTTTACGAGCAATAGCTTTTTTCTGCTATGAGACATGCCATAAACCTACCAACAAGTCAACAGATCGACTATGCTGACCTGTCATAAAGTCATAACTGAACTTACCAAGCAGTACAAAGTGTAGACAAGTCTGACATCGTCAATGCATGCCCAGATTGAGCAATTGCGGGGCAACCACATAACCGGTCCCATGTATTTCGATTGGATGATTAAAGTTCACAAGAAAGTGATCATCAAAGTTCTTAAGAAACTTGAGCAAAGGAGTGTATTGTGTGTGAGAGCAACCTATAAGTTACTCATCTTGCACTGGATAATCTTCCTATTATGATCACAAGTCTGGGTAAATTCAATTTTTCACAGCCCACGTTTCGCCCTATGAGGACTCCTGGCCCCCAGCGTATCTCTGCACAGTACACAATATTAGAACTATTTCAGTTGTTCATAACACGCTCCATTTTGTTGACCGTGGTTGCCAACACAAATAAATTTGTATTGCATTGAATATGAATCATTTGATGTTTCGTTTGCCAGGGTATTGTTATTTTTTGAGTACAGAGTACAGAGTGTAACCTTTCATTTGACACCAAGATCATGGTTCTACATAAAGGGGTTCTTGTATAGGAAGAGTTTTTTTGTCAGTATGTGTTTTGGGTAACCAAAGGTCCTTTTGGAGTCTCCAAAGCAAAACGCATGTGTATGCCCACACAAATATGGGTCCCACACAGTCATACTTCATCCTATAGGGATCTACTTTGAGATACAGATTCACAAGACCTGGTAGTGGGCCTCAGTGGTGTTTTCAAGACAATACAAGTGACCAAGAGGGCAGAATGTGGTCATTTCTAGAGATGTACATAACCACCTATAAGAAAAACTATCATTCTACCCTTTGCCACTCTCTGATAGTTCATCACACAGTCAATCTATAAAAAATTCTACAAGTCATTAGCTTTCCAAAGAGGTCAGGCACTTGATTATAAGTCAAAGTATGTGGCAACAGGGCCATTGTAAGTAGGCGGTGTGCAATTTCGAGGAAAAACTCAAAATAGGGGGAAAAGTACATCTATAAAGTATTTTAATACAAAATACGAAGCCATTTTCTTCAACAAAATAAAATGATAAATACTATTTTGTATTGTAAATACGTATGTTAAACACATGTAGCCTATCAGAAATACTGCCCATTCCTGGCTGTTGGCTGCAACTCGAGCTAGTATGACTTAAATGTTTGTGTTTATGTACATTTTGAACCACCTAACATTTCGACCATGCCTACCCAAATTTAGTAGGCTAGAACCGGCCCTGTTGCTACCTTACTATTTAAAAAAAATGTATAGCCTACTTTTTCTGTAAAGCTAGAATGTAGGTTATAGTTTTTTTCTCTCAAAAATATACCGATTGTTTGTAACCCATAACAAATTGTATCCACCAGTCCACGCTGTTTTGTGACTGACGGGCACATACCTTTGCCCACGTGGCCAGCGGGAGGCAACCTGGTTGCAACAGCACAATTTATCACATGACTCGAGTCACGTATCGACTCCTTCAGACATTAAATACATTCGCACATGGCCGTACAGGCTCACTCCGACTGAAGTCCAGAGGTGAAGACAAAGCCTGAAGACCTGCCCCCAAGAGGCTCTTAGCTAATCAACAATCCCAGCGGTGCTCGCACGCTTTTGCAAAGTTCTTGTTACTTTGGTGCAACTTTGTAGCCTTACGTGTTGTTCTCAGTGTAAAATAACGGATCAGTGTGTAACTGTAGTCTGAATCAATTGCTTCGACGGGAAAACTACAACGATGTCGACCACACAAAGCAAAAGCTGCCCCATTCCTACCCGTGTCTTGCAACTGAAGGATTGGTCCCAGTTGCCCGATTGCTACAGCCAGACGCCCGGAGGGACCCTCTTCTCCACCACCCCTGGAGGTAAGTTCAGTTGCAGTTAAATCTTTCTCAGTTGGGGTATATGTAAAACTGAAGGACCTAACGTTAGTGTTTTACTTAAAATCTGCAGCACAGACAGCACCAGACTCGGTAGGCTATAACTTCTCCCCCACACCCCGTTTGTTCTATCAACGTTTCTTATGAAACAGATTTGATATGTTTCATCATAACATTGTGCTCAGCTGACGTGATACTTTCTACCTTACGAATGCACGTAGGCCTACTGCCTTTGTGTGTCTCACCTGTTTTTAACATCTGCACTTGAATGAAGTATTAACATTAATGTACAAAAAAATTCTGTACAAAAATTTAGTCTATTTAGTCTATTTCCAGTTCCAGTCACACTCATGTTTAGACAGAAATTAGCAATTACAGGAGACGAATTTCGAGACAAACGTGTGCTTTGTTTTTGTTGCCATGTAGGCTACTGTAAAACATGATGCAATTATTGGACGTGACAAACATAGAGGCCTCATGGTAGCACGAGTTGCGCGCTGTGTTCACTCTTCTGAGCAATCTCCCTTGTGGATTGCTGTGGCATTGCAGTTTATTTACAGGGGCTGAGAAGAGTGCTGCGCAACATTTTTACACACTATAGTAAAAATATGTTTTGTAAAATATATGACCCCCGATATGATTGAAAGAAAGTGTGCTTACATCATCTCTTGTTTGTCTCTCAGTAGACAAGGGGGGTTGTGGAGATGCAGTGCAGCATACCACAGTCTGTTGATAGAAAACAAAACCTGATCTGTCAACAAGGGCCATAGAGACCTTATCTGCAGTCAGTTGCTCCCTGTTTCTCCACCTCCACTGGAGGCAGTTGGTTGTGGTCAGGGTAGGAAAGGGTGTCTTGGGGCACGCCCCTAGTGGACCCAGCTGCTGTTGCTCTGCATTTTAGGAATGACGGAGAACATTCTGTCCCAGCCAACAGGAGCTATGCTTTGGAGAGGACGCCCCCGCGCCTCCCTTCTAAGAACTGTATGGCTCAGAAAAAGGGGGGGGGGGGGGTTGCAGTATGTTGGAATAATCTTGAAGAGATGACACATGTCTGGGATTCACATTTGAAATACTGGTGAAAGTTTGTAGTGTCATGAGATTAGCACTATGTTTCATTCACCTGTCTCAACTGTAGTAGCTCATGCATGGACATTTTGTGAAGGCATTCAAAGTTATGTCTGAAGAAAAAATGGAGTTAATGTTGTTGCTGGTGCTTTGTGCACATCAGAGCCAGTAAAGACAAGGCAAAACCTCAGGTATTGTAGGTGTAGCTAGTCTACTGTAGGTCCATTTCTGGCCTGCCACCCTTCATTGCTGTGGCCTGCTGCTCTTCATCCAGAATTCAGCCCATGTGTTTCTGTCCCTCCCTCCTCTCCCCCACTCCCCTTTGTTCAGGACACACTGCACAAAATAGGCTGCGTTGCATAACATGTTTTTCTGCTAGTCGTCGGGAACTTATGTGCACTGTATGGTTCGCATTGCCACTCAAAGTTCAAACCACTCCCAAGTTTAGATCAAACCTCACAGCAAGCTCTGAACCTTATGCTACCCTATCCGCTTGTGTAAGCTGAGAAACATCCAGTCCAAATTGACATGGAATGTACAGACACTGAAGTATGCTTATGTTCGTAACTAATAACCCCCCCCCCACACACACACACACACACACACCCCCAAGGGTAACAACATTTTCATGTGCATAGAGTTTCTGAGAGCTAAATTGCTGCAGGTGTTCCAAGCCTGTTTTTAAACTTATACTAATACTGTACTTATTCCAGTAATTGATCTAAAAGCAGGGAAATTTATAAAAATATCATTTCTGTCAGACTTGTGATTTCCCCCTAACTGGTTGTTATTTGGGAAAATCCCTTTTTCTATGTTTAACTGTTAGCATGGTATAACTATATTTTGATGTCAGACATTTTAATTTTAATTACGTAATAACTGACTTCCTATATTATTCAGTGTTTCCCACAGAATTGAATTCTATTTGTGGTGGTAGGTTTGCAGAATTAACTTGAATGCAACAGTTTTTAACACATTAGCGCAGCGTGGTTATGATGCTAACCAGATTTAAGCACAATTTTGTACAACCTGGAAAATCATTGTGTGGTGGTCAATGTTGATATTGTGGTGGCCCGCCACAAATAATTCAATGTATGGGAAACACTGTTGCACCATGGTCATTGCATAATGAGTATTGAGACATGTAAGATGGGTGACATAGTTATTATCCATTGGTATCCTTCTCACATCATTCTGGCTCCTTCTGCAGGTACACGCATCATATATGACAGGAAGTTCTTGCTCGACTGCAGAAACTCTCCAATTGCTCGCACCCCGCCATGCTGCCTGCCTCAAATTCCAGGAGTAACCATGCCCTCCCTGCACCCTCTCTCCAAACTCCAGGATCTCAAAGAAGAGTTGGAGGAGGAGAAGGATCTGGCAGGTAAACTACGTTTCCAGAACTAGGCAACAATCTGTTAACCTTCTCAAATTGTAGTTGATGTGTTTTTGAAATACGTAACATAACAACCCTCCCTAATTATGTTTTTGTCTGTGCTTTTTCTATGGATGTTCTTCGACAGAAGATGACAGCCAGTTTGAGATGGATATGTGAGCTCCCTTTCTGGCCTCCTATGGTGGGCGTCTTTTGGTGTGATGCCTTTTGGGATCCCTTTGGATCAGCAGGCATTTTTTATGCAAAAAGGGATACATAACCCTGTGTGTGCGAGCACCTCTTTTTCTGCCGCTGATTGTTGGCGTTGACTGAGAAGAATATGATGGCTACAGGCATGTTAAAATGCTGCAGCAGTGAGCAACTGGTGAAAGCAGCTGTCATATGTTTTTTAATGTACATACTTTGTATATTTCTTTTCCAAGATGAACAATGTAAAATAATACATTAAAATGATAGGGTGTTGTTTTTGAGGGTTTAAGGGGGTAGGTTAGGGGGTTTATAAACCAACAGCATTGCTGTTAATTTTTACGGAAGGTTGTCCATCTGAATTTTTTTGTTGATGCATCACACATGGTGAATGTTCAACAGGAGGAAAAACTCTCCACTTTTGTTTGCGTTTTTGGATACTTGTCCCATGCGGATGTGAAAAAAGACATTCAAAAGCTTTGAATAAAAAATGTAACAATTGTATTGTACAGCATGTCTTGTTTTTGCTTCTATGGGTTGCTAATAAGCAGTCATTTACTCCATCATAGTCGCATATGGCCATTCATGACTCAGGTACCTGGTGATTGAAGCAGCTTGAGCTCTGCTTGTGTAAGGCATTGGAATGGTTTAGCATTTCAAGTATTTTACACTTACTGTAAAGTCCTGCCTTAACTACAAAATGACTCACTAAAATTACTCTGTATGACCTAGTTTAGTGCATGGCACAGCCATGTTTGTTTGTCATATGCATACAGCACTGCTGTATCTCCTGCTTATCTTATCTGTACTATAACAGAGATTAGTGTGAGGGTGCTGTATGAGGAAGTTATGCAAACTTGATGCATTACAGTCCTGTACTATAGCGTGAAAAAACAACAACAATTTGCTTATTATGTCACATGAAAGTAAGCAGAAGCAGGACAGTTCTAGTGTGCTGAATCCCTAAGTAAGCAGAAGCAGGACAGTTCTAGTGTGCTGAATCCCTAAGTAAGCAGAAGCAGGACAGTTCTAGTGTGCTGAATCCCTAAGTAAGCAGAAGCAGGACAGTTAGTGTGCTGAATCCCTAAGTTGGCCACAAATCTGTTTTCAGAAGCTATGCATACCTTTCAGTGGAGAGATTATGCTTTCATTGCTGAAATGTAATATACAGATATTTGTAAAGTTGAATAACCACATTTAGTCTTCAAGCCGACATTACTTAATTCTAACTGTTGTGTAACAGCATCTATGATGTAAGCACTGAAATATGGATTTCACTTAATACATGAGGGGCGGGGCTTTCGATCTATCCAATTCTGTAGCTTCTGTCAGACGGCAAAAAAGTTGTAGAGTTTGTCCTTGCTGGTCTGAACTTTTCATATTGTCAGAGGTAATTATTTTGCTATTTTATTCCTTATGCTGTGCCATTGCTGTGTCTAATGCACACCAACGCTGTAATATAAAAAAGCAGCTGAATCTTTTTTCAAAGGTCAGTGGGAGTACGAAGCCCCGTATGATCTTCCAACCAGCAGCTGTCTTTTTAAAAGTCTTTGAAAGGGTTCATTTGAGCTGCAAAGTCACTTCTAGGCTCCCCTGATAATGTGATAGTAGGTGATACTGTTGGGCAAAGTGGGTCAGCAGAGACAGCTGTCTCAGCAGTCAAAAGTTCACAGGAATAGCAGAAAGAAGTCTGGAGATGATCCTCAGTAAACAAAACAGTCCTTCAGTCATTTGGAGTTTGTCCAAAGGTAATTATGTTTGGTTATGGTTATTGGCAGAAGTGTTTGTCCAAAGTGACTTACAGTATAAGAACACTACATTAGTTAAAAGTAGTTTCAAGTACAGTTGAAAAGCCTACAAGCATGATACTAGTAACAATAACAACAATATCAATAATGACAACAATATCAAATATCAACAGTTAAAATAATGAGTTTTCATATTGAACTCTTTTTATATTGACTACTTTCTATGGTCATTAAGAGTAGAGAAGGGAACAGTCATTATATTACAACAGCAACATTATGAGACTGTACTTTAAATGAGTCATACTATACATTTGAGTTTTTTTATAACATTCCCTGATATGCTTTTGTAAACTCTGCAACATTTATTATTGGAGAAATGCCTTGATTCATTTTGTCATGATGCAGGCTCCAAACAACCTGAGAAAAAAAATAGCAGATTCAGCTTTTTATTTGATATTAGATTTTACATGCTTAATTGGATTCACTCTGATTGGCCAATATCTTTAGAAATCTTCCAGGTATATTGCTAGATTACAGACAAGGGAAGGAAACTAATAAATCAGGGCAACATGATAGAAACCATATGACCATTTTCTTTACCACCAGGGAAGGGAACAGTCAAATTTGAAAAGCCTGGTACGTCCCCTTGTCACATTAACATATCTTATTATTATTATTATTATTATTATTATTATAATAATAATAATAATAATAATAATAATAATAATAATGAACGGTTTCTGTGGCATGACTCCTATTTTGGAGATTATGACATGCTGCTTCTCTTGTAAATAGAATATGATATCTCTTCAGTCAATATACATTTTTTCATACCAAAGGTTGCGAGCAAAGCACTATGCACAAGAGTATAGCTGTTCTTGCAATGATATGTAAATCCACATGTGTTTGATATTTTCCCAAAATGACACCTGTAAGACCTGCATTGTGTGATGTCTGCTTGCTTTAGGGCTTGGGGCACCTGGCCCAGTTTTCTGTACAAGTGGCTTCATGCATATCCCAAACTAAGCTCAGTATTTCAAAACACTTCATCCTTTCACCCATTTCAGCATACTATATACAAACTAAATGATGGCTTATTCCACATGATTGCTTTATACAAAAAGCAGTCTCAACTTCCAAATGCATGGGTTTTATGTCAATCATTTTTCTCTGACAGAAAAACAACAATTAACATGCATGTTTATACTCTGTTTATAGAGTTTACTAGATAGGCCATAATATAGACATATAGAGATTCATGTAGAGACTGCAGACTTAAATCATTCATGACTGAATTCCATTAAACCTATATTTGTCCTCTTAGCCAAACATTTCCACAGTTTTTTGGCTGACAGTCACGTCACCATTTGTGCATAAGTGATGTAGGTGTCTGTAAGCTAAATCTGGCTGATGCTGGGGAGGAGATTTAGTCCACTCTCATGGTATAAATCATGAGCTGTCACCAAGAGAAACAGATGTAAGAATGCAAACAAAATGGCCACTCTCATATTAGCTATAGCATTTCTCAAAACAGAAATAAACAGACTAGTGTCTAAAGAAAGGTTTTTCTTGCTGGCCACATTTAAGCCATAACTGTCTGATACTTTGTCTGTTGTCATTAGCAGATACATAATTACATTTTCTAATAAATGTGCCTTTATGTTTGGGCTCGATAACATAATATCTAGATAGCATAATATGCAACTGAGGAGTGACAGCTGCAGAGAGGTGGGTCACTGTATGTGCATGTGGCCTAGCCTACATAGCTGCATATCCCATTAAAATCAAGCCTATTTACAATGTTGAAAACTTTCCACTACTATTGAACAGTGATGTATGTCAAAACTTGTCTAGTTTCACAGGTAATGAATGGAAATGTATCTGCTGTGACTTTGCTCCAGTGAAAAAAAGTTTTGCACCAGTGATCTCTGCTGAAGTGAATATCCTGACCTTTAATGCAGACAAAATATTTCCTAACTTTGTCCGCCTGCCATGGACTATTTTGGTGCCCTGGTGTGTATCACTGGACAGGCCTGTGCTGGCATGGTGACTGAATAAACACTGTTTCACATGAGTGAGATGAGTTCCGTCATGTCTCCTCCCCTGGCTGGGGCAGCTGTTGAGTTGGGTGGATGGACATGTACTATGCATGAAATATATGAGTGGGGGTGGGGGAGGGTTGCAGGGCCACTGTAGGACTCAGACCATGTGCCTCGTGGGTTGTTTAAAATAACTCCTTTGTGAACTGAGGCATAGAGCAGGGGAATTTGCCCTGTGTAAAGCACATGCAGTATAAGTGATCACATAGAGACAGTCCTGAAAAAAAAACAAAAAAAACGGTCAATTCAAGTGCAGCAAAAGCTATAAATGTGTCATGTGTCCTCTGACAATGTGTTGAAAATAGTGTAATGTCATTTATTGCATAATATTGACACTTACCCACATTTAATATAATTATTACATGATTTTATATTTAAACGGTCTATGTGTAGATTTATTTGCACGTCAGAATTCCATGAGCAATTAATTTGACATCTGACTGTAATCAAATTACCAAATAAAGGTCATGCAACCTGACTGTTTTGATGCTTATACTGATGAGATGAACTGAAATCCTGCTTTCTGAGTTTAGACTGACATCTGCTGGTAGATCTTGTGAGGTACTCATGTAAGCTCGTAAGACTTCTTAGCCGTTTGGTGTGTTCTGTGTTCCCATTTGTAGATCCCAAATACATGTATCATTTTTTAGCCCTATATTTTCAATATAGTCTTTCTATAGTATTTGTTTTTTTGTTTGGTAATTAGTCAACTTGTTTGGTAATTAGTCAACTTTTGAATGCAATTTTGAATCATTTGATAGCCAAGTATATTGCACAGGGCACACTTACTTTTGTCGTATATTTCTCTAATTCTGAACAAAGAGTTGATCAACTCAGCGTCTACAAGAGCAACGTAACATTTTTGATACCGTAATGAAGTGTATCTGAAATAATCTCATTTATGACAGGATTCTCAGTACAATAACTTAATATTGTTTTGTTTATTAATAATAATAATAATAATAATAATAACAATATACACAAAAGTGTCTGCTAATAAATCTATATATATATATATATATATATATATATATATATACATAAACACAAACAAATGTAACTTCCTGGAAATCCCTGACTGTACCTTTAACATACACTTAGTACACTTGCCCTGACTAAACATGATTCAACCTACAATTCAGTGCAGTGTTTTTGTGTCAATTATAAGTTTAAGTTGATTAAATTAATTGAGAGGTTGCCACTGAAACAAATTGTTTCTCTGCGAGATACAGGCTTTCCACAGAATGAAACCGGATCCTTGAGTAGCCAAAAGGAAGTGGAATCGCATGGAACTGTGTTACAGCTATACAAGCTGGTGGGATTAGGCAATGTGAGGTCTTCTTGTACATCATTGCCAGGAAAAGATGTCGATTAGTGCAAGCAATGTTTCACATATTTCACATTACCTTATGCGTAAACCAAGCTATAGTGTAATTTCCCACATTAAACCATTTTCCACATCCAAGTCAAACTTTTTTTAGGATTCAAAGGATTCAATGTATTCAAAGTATAAGCCTACTAAGTTGGACATTTTTGTTTAAGGTTATATGAATTTAGGCTACTTATTGGCAATTTTGATAGCCTATGTTTGTTTGTTTGTTTGTTCTGTGCGGAACAAGTGTGTGATCAATGCTTTTTTTGTGACAAATGTGATGACGTTGATCTGCATTAAAATTGATTCTGTCCTCAATCCGCTTGGGGTCAGGCTTCTACCGGATGACTCATGAACATTGGTCATCATGTAAAGTAGCCTACCGCTAGGTGCCAGTTACGTCTGCAATGACATCACTCCGCTGCAACATCAGTTGCGATCTATGCTCCCTTTCGACGTAGGCTACCACCGAAAGCGATAAAGTGAAATCAGTCTGATCCCTCATTGCGTGTGTGGTGAAGTGTTTTTGGAGTTTTTTCTCCTTGCGGTAAGTGATATTCATTAAAAACGAGCCTGTTCGTAATTCTTATCATTCCCTGTCATGGGGTCTTGGGCTTCATAAATGCGCACATCTAATTTCCTAGGCTATGGCTGTCTCCCATCCTACATGGGGTAGAGATCAATACTCATGGTTTAATGTTTGACTGAAAGTGACACTACTCTTAGTTGTCGTGTTATTTCTCTGGAGGCATGATGGTTCCTCAATAGCCCATTGTGTTATATTAGTTCAAGATCATGTGATTACAACGCCGAGTAATTAGATCTAGGGTATATATTTTTTTATTCTGTCACCGGTGATAAGTGCGCAGGCAAACCTGGGATGTAGGCTACAGGCCAAGGCTACATAGCCTACGTCACATATATTAGGCTATTAATGTTGTTGTTGTTCTTCTTCTTCTTCTTCTTCTTCTTCATCTTCTTCTTCTCCTTATTATTATTATTATTATTATTATTATTATTCATGTATTTAAGTAATTAATATCAACACAGCTGGGTTCCACTTGCTGTCGTTAGCTGTCTCTAAAATATTTAACAGATGTGGACCTAAGCTTTGGATACTAGCCTATAGGCTATGTAGTCAATAAGGTAAAATTGGCCTATGTGTCGTCTAGGCAAAAGAAGAAATAATGTTAACCAATGAAGGAAAAGATAAGACTTGTTAAGATGTAAAATATGCTTACTTATAAGCATATGTTTAAACACAATGTTAATCCTTTAATATTTAATGGAAGTGCCCTATAAAAGTCAATTTGGCTTAGTGAAAATGCATTAAGTTTTCACATCACACCTGTGGTCTCCTTTTGTAAGGTGTAACAAATACAAGCTTCTGGTGTCAGGTGTGAACTTAGAATGAGAATAGCTAGACAGAGGGAGTGGCCACCATTATTGTTCAACTAGGTATTTTTATGTGTTTGGTGTCCTTCTTGCAGCTAATGGGATCCCAGAGGGCTATTGGTGGATGAGTCAGTTTGTTGTGGAAACAACACGTCACGGGTCATTGAGTGTTCACAAACAGAGAAATGTTTTGCAAGGCCATTTGAAGGTAGCTTCCATGGAAATGTTACGTTTGTTGTAAATGTTCTATTAGCATTGGAAAGAAGAGGAGATTTGTCATTGAACTAGCCTGTGTTGAGCTACACATAGCAGATACTGTCCCTAATGTCTGGCTACTATAAAAATCGGTAGGCAACTTGTCTATCCCTACCAGTTGGTGAAACCACTCCTTGGGCACACATAGATTAGATAATGAGCACCTAGCTGCTATTTTCTACTACAGTTATGCTTTACTCACTCTTGTGACTTACCAGAAGTGAAATTAATAGGCATCAAGTAATCCAATCAATTTGTATTCTTTATTTTCATTGAAACGTTCAAGAACTTGGTTTTGTGATCTGTTTTGTTCACAGCAATTAGGCTGTCAATAGGCTACTAGGTCTAGAATTATATTGTGGTATCTTACCTAACAAACTGCCAGTATGGTAGTTGACCCAATGTGTTAAGGGATTTCATAACTAACTGTTCCCCAAGTTATCAAGCTGATTGAACGTTTAGGCATATAGAGTATCAAATAAGCAGTTTGGTGGTAATTCTTCTTTGAATCTAAACATTTTTATTATTTCATATTTTTTTCTTGTGATTTGGGAATTGTGTTTTAATATGAAGCGATGCAGTAAGTAAAGTAAAATGCATTAGCATGTCGCATTTTGACAAATTGTCCGGTTGCGACACTACCACGGCTCTTTAGAATAATACGAATAGTAGATTTCTGTTGCTTTGCATTCTGTATGTGGGTTTTACATGTGCATCAGACACACAGTTTCCTTAATGGATATGAACACCTTTTTTGTGCCACCCATAATTCAGACATGGTACTGGTTTGTCAGATATATGGGTGATGTCATAAATGTTCAAATTCTCTTTGTTGAAGCGAAGGTCAATTTCAGTGTTCCTCATGACAATGCAATGTAAGTGGTGTCATTGCAATCACAGACAATAACAGAGAGTTGTCTTGTTTTGACCTAGGTCCAGCTTAATCTGGTTATGTTGCATGCATGATGTAAATTCGTACAGGTACACACAGCAGTCTGATAGAAACAGATTGCCAGAGTGCTAAATGGCTTTCATCCACCATTACTAATTGAAGCCACTGTACATTCAGCTGTTAATATTTACATTTGCCTGATTTCATTAGGAGGTAGGACTCTGAATAAAAGGCCATTGAAAATGTTCTTATCTTATCTTATGTTCTCTGGCTGGTTTTGCAGGACACGTCAGTTTCTCAATACAGACACTCCTTAAATTAAATGTCTTTAAAGATTACATAGAATGGAAAACCGTTGTTTATCTTGGCTTGGCTATGTTAGTGACTGGCCAAATGTTTAGCCTACCTTCCGTAAAACATTCAAACAACCGTTTCTTTTTCATATTAACCTGTTTAACCTCTGGATAAAAACAATCCAGATTTTGGCTACATAGAAATATTTGAGGATCTGAGTACCTGAAGGCACACACACACACACACACACACACACACACACACACACACACACACACACACACACACACACACACACACACAGCTCAGGTAATCCTACAAAGACAGGTAATCCTGGCAGCCATTTAGATTTGGCAACCAAAAGCTCATGCCTTACCAAACTGGTACCACTGGTGAAAATAAGTCAGAACATAGTGTTCTGTCAAGCAGCAGGTGTTTTCCAAATTATGTTTTTCAAAAATTGGTACCCTCTTCAATTGTTCTGGTCACAAGTAAATGATCAGAAAAACAGTACCTTGGGTTAACATTAGTTGACATGTGAAAGGTACTCAACCCTCGCAATCTCTGTTGTTGTTTTAAATTATTATTATTTTTTTAAGTTATGCTCCATTAAGCACAGCTGAATTCACTCGTCGTTACCTGTCTCCAACAGTGATGTAGACCTAAGTGCCACAGCCTACCTGAGTATTGTTGCTGACCATGTCCAACCCTGTACCCACAGTGTACCTATATCTTCTGATGGATACTTCCAGCAGGACAATGTGACATGTCAAAGCTCGAATTATAGATTCTAATTAATTAGATTTCCGTCAAGGACAACCAGTTAATAAATGGTTTTGCATTCCCTCGCAATCATTTTGCATTCCCTCATAATCATTTTGTATTCCCTCTCAATAATTTTGCGTTTCCTCATAATCATTTTGCGTTTCTTTCACTATTGTAAGAATGCCCCCTCCTCATAGAGAAATGAATCCCCATCCACCCCAGGGCAATGTAGATTTCATACAGGATGTTCCATTTTTTTATTTGTACTTATCAACAAATGTTTTTTGCTTCCACAGCCAACAGTGATTGGAAATGAATTTTGAACAACCACCTCCATACCCTGGGCCAGGTCCCACAGCGCCCGGCTATCCTGCTCAGGGATACCCTCCACACGGATACCCTCCACAGGGCTACCCTGTCAACATGGAACAGCCCAACACAGGCTTCCCTCCTCAAAACCCAGCGTATCCAAACTACCCTGCTGGACCGGGTGGGCCTTACCCAGGACCTGGTCAGCCACCCTATCAAGGATATCCACAACAACAACCATTTGGATGGCAAAATGCTCCACCAGCTGGCCCAATGTACGAGGAAGGGCCTAAGAACACAGGTACATACGAGGAGCTCTTTTCCAAAACACTATAAATCCATTTCAATAGTTTTCAGGAAAATTACATTTTTTACCTGTACCCACACATTTTGTGAATATTCCATTTATCCTGTTAAAATGTTTTTTTTTGGCTCAGTTAGAACATGTTGATTTAAATAATTAACTCAAACAAAAATATTGTTGATGATAAATTCAAAGTTATTTTTTTTCAAAATGCTATAAATCCATCCATTTAAAAAAAAAAAAAAGATGTATGTTGTTGTTTTTTCTTTCTTTTTTTAAAAAAAAGATTGATTGATTAATCACCACTCTTGATTGATTAATCACCACTATGTGGATACTGTTTTTTAGAATTAATTTAGATTAAGTGTTAGTTATTATAATTTGTATTTTGGTGTATTTAGTATATTCTTTATATTCTACTGTCCTTATTGCTTAACTGTGTTTTTATATTATATACTTTAATTACTTTTTCTGCTGTTAGTGAATATGTGTGTGTTGTCTGTATGCTACTGAGACCTTGAATTTCCCCCTGGGGATCAATAAAGTATCTATCTATCTATCTATCTATCTATCATACAACATATAATCAGGGACTCATACTATAAGTAAGGGATAATGTATAGAACGCCGGTCATTATGGGGAAAATAAGTCCCGACAGGGCGAACCGGACTCCGACGCGCCAGCGGATTCAATAAGTTATTTAGTAACACATTCAGAGTCATTTTTAGTAAAGTATCGAACCTGTAACAAGTAGGACCAATTTGTCTACTACATATGCATGAAAAAAACAAATTATTAAAAATAGAGAAGCAACAGGCTGTGGTTACATCTACTATAAGTGTGAGGCACACAGTAGATCTGCTCAAGCCTTGAAGACTAAACATACACAGTCAACTCTTAAGTTTGATAAAAAAAACTAAGTATGTTGAACTTGACATGTTAAATATAATAACATTCATATTTGATATGTTGTTCACATACTATATAAGGCATGTTGTGGGAATAATTAACAGTTTTATTGTGTTGAACGTCACTTGTCAGTTCAAAGTAAACAGACACAGCATCCATAACTACAGAGTAGGGGAAACTGTCTTTTATCAAAGGCCTTTATGAAATAGAGAGAGCTGCGACAAGTGTGATGTCACTTTGGCATCAAAATACAAATTTTGCAAGCAACATGCAGCAAATGTATTCCCTCACAATGTTTTGTTGGATTCTTTTACATTTACGAGTTCTAGCTGTTTTTATCATTTGTAAATATCTCCCTGTATATTTCTCATTGCTCACCTCTCTTTCTGTTTCAGTGTATGTGGTGGAGGACAGGAGACGTGATGACTCTGCGGACACTTGTCTGACTGCATGCTGGACTGCACTCTGCTGCTGCTGTCTATGGGACATGCTAACATAAAGTTTTGATCACTTTAGACTGTACTATGCCCACCTGTACTGCACTCCCAAACTTGTGGCCCCACCAGTTATGGAGCCCTAAGCCCTCTTCTTTTTCTCCTGCCGTAGCTTACTATCCCCTGGACATCTGTTGCCCAGCTACATGCTTTCTAAATACACACCTCTCTCTGGTTGAGTTAAATATTAATGCAAACCACTTAACAAATGTTGTCCACATTCAAATTAGTATTGAAAGCAGCATTCCCAAAATACAATACCTGGCGTCTGTGCGTGAAACAGATGTATTTTTTTAAACTCAGGCAATCATGTTAAAAGACATGAATTTAAATCTTACATTTACCATAGGCTTTGACAGAGTAGATTGCATGACAGCAAATAAATGTGTATCATCTCTGCATCTGATCGAAGGATAAAGTGCCCTGACTTGACCCATGCTTGACGAATGAGTGACGAGATGGATTAGATCCAATCCTCACTCCATCAGCATGGTGTCCAGGCCTTCCATTTCACTCTACCTCTGTCCTATTTCCGTCTTCATCTCTGACTTATGAAGGCATCCCAGTGCACCCACACTTCCATTCCTGTTTCCACAATCCCCCTGAAGCTTCAGCTCTATCCATCAGGTCAGGAGTGGTGCGTCGGTCAGGCAAACAGTCGAAAGCTGTTGAGGCCAAAACGTACCAGGGCAACAGAATCACTTATCTCATTCCCAGTCTGCCTTGACAACCTTTCAGTCCATTATTCAAATGCATACTCTGTCAGTTCAAGCACACATTTGGGTTATACATTCTTTTTTGACCATGAGGGGCTGCTGTCTTCCCAGTCAACCAAATTAAAAAAGTAGGCCTACTCTAGGCACTGTTCAACTCCACCACACTGGACCACAGGAAAGAAAACACGCCAAATTTGTCAGTTTGGCAAGACATTAGATTATTCTGTACAGAGTTTTCATTTTAATGCTCGTCACCAAAGCCCATAAACAATAGAAATCTGCATGAATACCTAGATACAATATTAGATATGAGAGGCATAAATATGAGAGGGTTCCTGATTAAGGCAGAGCTATACTGGAAAGCAGAAGGAAAGAAATTGTGAAACACATAATTCAGGGGTTGCATATTTTGATGCTTCAATATTTTTTAAAAACTTTTTTGCTTAAGATCTTTAGGAGATGCTGTATACTGTTAAATGATTTTGTCTTGAATATCTATTTTAAATTATTTGCATTTTGATAATTAGAAATACATGTTTATTGTCTTGTTCTTCTCAGATTACTATTTGCATTATTGTTATGTTTTTAAATAGCAAAAGATATAAAAATACGTATTGAAACATGCCTTGGCTTAAGAGAAAATAAATTATTCAAAATACATTTTGGCTATGGAGTTCATCATTCACTTTTGCAGTCAAGCCGCCAAGTGCGTGACTGTTTGTGACTGTTTGCTTTGTGTTTGTTGTGCTATTTACTGAGGGCATTCATATTAATCATTGATATCAATTGCAACAAACAGAGAAATAAAAATCATGCGTGCGTACGTGCGGGCGCGCGATCCCGCGATCTCTTAAGAAGCCAATTGCGTGACTGTTTCTAACTGTTTACTGTCTGTCTGTTGTGCTGTTTACTGAGGGCACTTATATTAACCACTGATATCAATTGCAACAGCCGGAGAAATAAAAATCATTTTTTTACGAGAAGGAGGGCCTTGCGTGCGTCTGTGCGCGCGTGCGCGCGTGCGCGCGATCTCTTAAGAAGCCAATTGCATGACTGTTTTTAACTGTTTGCTGTCTGCCTGTTGTGCTGTTTACTGAGGGCACTCATTTTAACCACTGATATCAATTGCAAGTGCCGGAGAAATAAAAATCATTTTTTACTATAAGGAGGGCCTTTGACACACGCACGCTACGGCCAGCGTCACGAGACTGTCATAATGGATAGAACACCGAGCACTACATCAAACAGCGCTCCCGTAGCACAATGGACTGGACGTTGCTGTTTAAAGCACTTGAAGCATTGTGCCAGCGTCGCAGGTTCTAATCCTGCTTCATGACGTGACCAGCCCTGTCACGCGGTCTTCCGTTCATTTTACCGATGTCCGGTAGCCTGTGTGCGGGCGTGCGATCTCACGATCTCTTAAGAAGCCAATTGCGTGACTGTTTACAACTGTTTGCTGTTTGCCTGTTGTGATGTTTACTGAGGGCACTCATATTAACCACTGATATCAATTGCAACAGCCGGAGAAATAAAAAATCATTTTTTACGAGAAGGAGGGCCTTTGACACACGCACGCTACGGCCAGCGTCACGAGACTGTCATAATGGATAGAACACCAAGCACTACATCAAACAGTGCTCCCATAGCACAATGGACTGGACGTAGCTGTTTAAAGCACTTGAAGCATTGTGCCAGCGTCGCAGGTTCAGATCCTGCTTCATGACGTGACCTTCCCGTTAATTTTGCCGATGTCCGGTAGCGTAGTCAGTGCAATCGCGAGGGCGTGCGTGCGTAGGTGCGTGCGCGCGCGCGATCTCGCGATCTCTTAAGAAGCCAATTGCGTGACTGTTTCCAACTGTTTGCTGTTTGCCTGTTGTGCTGTTTACTGAGGGCACTCATATTAACCACTGATATCAATTGCAACTGCCGGAGAAATAAAAATATTTTTTTACTATAAGAGGGCCTTTGACACACGCATGCTACGGCCAGCGTCACGAGAATGTCATAATGGATAGAACACCGAGCACTACATCAAACAGCGCTCCCGTAGCACAATGGACTGGACGTCGCTGTTTAAAGCACTTGAAGCATTGTGCCAGCGTCGCAGGTTCAGATCCTGCTTAATGACGTGACCAGCCCTGTCACACGGTCTTCCGTTCATTTTACCGATGTCCGGTAGCCTGCGTGCGTGCGTGAGTGCGGGCGCGCGATCTCGCGATCTCTTAAGAAGCCAATTGCGTGACTGTTTCCAACTGTTTGCTGTTTGCCTGTTGTGCTGTTTACTGAGGGCACTCATTTTAACCACTGATATCAATTGCAACTGCCGGAGAAATAAAAATAATTTTTTACTATAAGGAGGGCCTTTGACACACGCACGCTACGGCCAGCGTCACGAGACTGTCATAATGGAAAGAACACCGATCACTACATCAAACAGCGCTCCCGTAGCACGTCGCTGTTTAAAGCACTTGAAGCATTGTGCCAGCGTCGCAGGTTCAGATCCTGCTTCATGACGTGACCTTCCCGTTAATTTTGCCGATGTCCGGTAGCGTAGTCAGTGCTATCGAGAGGGCGTGCGTCTTACTGCGTAGGTGAGTGCGCGCTCGCAATCTCGCGATCTCTTAAGAAGCCAATTGCGTGACGGTTTCCAACTGTTTGCTGTTTGCCTGTTGTGCTGTTTACTGAGGGCACTCATATTAACCACTGATATCAATTGCAACTGCCGGAGAAATAAAAATCATTTTACCGGACACAAAGGACTGGACGTCGATGTTTAATTAAGCTGATGTTTTAACCCCATATTAAGGGTATTATATCAATACTTTTGTTAATCCACACAATTTAAGGCATACATTTGTGGTCATCTTGTGTAGATGCTTGGTCAATGAAGATGACCACACTCAGGCACTGGAGCCGCTCTCATCCTGCAGCGCATCCTTCAGGGACATCACAGCTGGAAGACACATGCATGTGTCCATGAATTGGTGTTCCCCTGTGACATATTATTGATTTAAGATCATAGGTTACATCAGTTGACTAATATTGCATTGTATAAGACTGGGTGTATGACACAGATTTCCTAATTACTGTTTTACCTGCCCTATGAGTACAACATTTCAGGAATATGTGTGTGAAACATATGGTTTCTTTACTTGCAACCACTTTTAAATGCAAGGTTACCTAGATGGATAGATGAAACATCCTGCTAATGCTAAAATATTGTACTATCATATTATTTTGCTGAGCACAAAGCCATTTGAGTTTTACATAACTCTGAGGCAAATGTCAGCTCTGTAATGAGTGTGATTAACAACATCTAGGCCTACATTTAAAATGGCCTTGCACCACCTTTCAACGGGTATCACCACACCCAACAGCAGGGATGTACAGTGCTTCAAAAGAAAAAAACCTTTAATTATTTTGGAAGCATTATCCTCCTCTAATTTCACTTTAAGTTTTACGCAACGCAACAATTTTGTCTTGGTGTAGGAGAAGGTTATATTTATGTTCGTAGGGCCTACTTTACCCTGTACAGAACTGCGCTATTAAAACCAAAGCCTGTCTGATGAAAAGCATGACTTTTGGGCACATTTAGCCTACCAGCCAGTGGCGGAGCTAGGGGGTGGCTTAGGGGGCTTAAAGTGCGTATGTCAGGTTAAAAAACATTTTTGACAAATGAAGGGACATGAAGCAAGATAGTAGTGAGTAGTGATTTTTCTTGAAAAATCTACTTTAAATACAATAGAACAATATTTACAGTTATTTTTATAACTGAATTTATGAACATTCCAGACACAGTGATGACCTCATAAGAGGGAGTCCAGCAAAGTTAAGCATAGGGGAGAATGGGTTTTAACTGCATTTTATTTTACACTGATAAGGCCAAAAATGTTCTCTATGACATACCAGTGGTTCATAAGCATGAGTCTGACTGGCAGGGACAAAGTAAAGACGAATAGGCTACAAAATTTTGGTAAATCATGGCCATCAAATCATCAGTGAGAAATTGATTAGGGGTGTGAGTAGGATCGAATCACTATTATCATGGCTTCAAAATGGCAGTTGTGTCATTTGCCATCACATCGCTTTCATATACAACAAGTTAAGTAGAATCAGTAAGGAAACTTAATAGTCTGTCTATAGCTAACATTAGTTGATAAGCAGATGTATATAAAGAGCAAATGTGTGGTAGCACATATACACTGATGGTTTTATAGTCAGGTCTCTAAAGAAAAGCATATATGCCCATGATTGGAACATAGACTAATGAGTTGCTTACTGATTCTACTTAGTTTAGGCTATATAATGGCCTATATGTGATGGCAAGTGACACAACTGGCATTTTCAAGCATTGCTACTTACCCATATCCTCTTCATCACATTTTAAGATCAATAATGGTTGCCATGAAGATAAAAAGGTATCAGGATATTTTTATGTCAGGCAGTTAGTAGACTCTAGCATGACATACTGGAATGAAGTCATGTTTTTGGCCTCATCAGTGTAAAAAAACCTACTGTATGATCCCTTATCCCATGTGTTTTAATTGACCAATTTTGCTGGACTACCTCTTATGAGGTCATCATTGTGTCTGGAATGTTTCCTGGAATGTTCATAAATGTAGTTATTAAAATAACTGTAAATATTGTTCTATTGTATTTATAGTTGATTTTTCAAGAAAAATCACTTCTCACTACTATCTTGCTTCATGTCACTTCATTTGTCAAAAATGTTTTTTAACCTGACATACGCACTTTAAGCCCCGAATCTTTTTTCAAAAGCCCCGAATCTTTTTTTTTGTGTTTTAAATTCCCGGCAACTCTTATTTCCAATATAACTTCCCCTCGGTTTCTCTATAAATGTCACAAAATGCTCTATTACTGAGGAAATATATCCCTTATTTTCAAAGCCCAATATTAAAAAATAATTTGGCAACACGATCTGTGCCAGGTCTCTGGGCTATCCGCTATGGTGATTTCAATCAAAGATTCTAGAACAGAGCTCTGTTCTAGAATCTTTGATTTCAATGGTTAGATTGATTTGTTTAGATACAGTGAAAATGCTGCCTTGACAACGCTACGTCATGGCTTCGGTGTTCCAAAAAGCCTCTGTCAGAAGTCTGTCACGTTTACAGTCTGTGATAAAACCTATGGATAAAACACTTTGTGTACATGTTGTTGAAACGTTATGGATATTAGAAAGTTTTTCAAAAGACCACCCAGCTCCGTTCAAGCAACAGCATCGCCCAGTGAACTGACGGATGGTGTTGTTTCAGGTTGGTGATTTCACGTTAAGAGCTTTCAGTCAGTTAGTTAGGCAGGCTAACTTTAGGATACTTGGCTAGCTCCCTAAATGCTTAACGTTAACGTTAAATGTCCTCGTTCGTCGGCGGAAAAGGCAAATTCAGTACTCTCATAGGCTAGCTAAGTAGCCTGGCGGGGCCATCCTATATCGCCACTAGGGTGCGTCTAGATTTCTAGGCTACTAGCTAAGCCTACTGCAGAATAAGAAATTCCAGCTCCCAAAACAAAGTGATCCTCGTCTTGTAATAAATTAGGCTACACTGTTTTGAAATGTCAGAAAAACCCATTAACAGTTATCTGCCCATGTCAACTTTTCAGTGTCATATGTTGCACAAAAGAATGTTAACTGTTAGCCTACCTTAAAACCTTGTTGATATCCTATCCACCACCACAGATCTTATAATCCAGGAGTCCACATAAATATAAAAGTCATGTTATGTTGTTTTAATTATAATCTAATTATTAACTAACAAAAAAAAAAGATATATTGAGAGGAAAGGGCCCTTTCCATAAGTGTGTTAATCAAGCACCATGCAGTCTGCATTCATAATCTAGGTGCTTGATTTTATGCACCTGTGTAAAGGGACCTGATGAAACCTATGAATAATCTTGCTAAATTACAAAATTAATATAATTTAGAAATGCCTATGTCAAGATGATAATGCATTCCTTCTAAAATACCCTTGTATCATGATGACTGGCCATACTGTAAAATATATCATAATATTATGTATATTATAGTATAAGATATTCTATATATTTGTCACACAGATGAGATCAGGGAAGAGGAAGAAGGATAATAGCAATAATAAACAATAATGTCATATCAAACAATAGCCTAATGAAAATAAACAAATACTATAATATACAAACCATAAGAAACGCTTAATTAACAAAGTATATGCTAAACAGATATGAACAGATATTGCCTCTTGAAAGACCCAAAACTATAATTTTACACAGTGTAGTGCCAGTCAGATACCTTGAATCTGTTGAATGTTAGTTTCACATTTTTTAAGTCTCAATGTGTCCATTAGTTTACACAAAATTCACTAGAAGTCATTATTTAAGGGGTTATTTTAAAAACAAATTAAATGGGCTAAGCCCCGAATGTTTACAATGTCTGGCTCTGCCCCTGCTACCAGCTATTTTTAGATATGCTTTATTTGTCTGTTTAAACTTGAATGCAACTTGAAACACAGTTGCTTCAGGAAAAATACTTCTTAAAGGTGCTCTAAACAGCTTCTAAGCTAAAACATTTTTTGTTACATATAGCCAACATCACGTCACCATCCGCTAGCTGCCCGTGCTCTGAATGAATACACTAAAAAAACACGGTCTCTGAGGACATCCAGGCTCCAAAAACGACAACAAAAACAACTTGATCCAGCCTAGACTATAAGCATAACAAACTGTTCCAGCCAATCACTGACAAGATGCGCGTTTAGGATAGTTTCAATTACAAAGGAGGGGAGGAGGAGGGCATAGCGAGCTAGCTCTTTTGTTTGAACGTCAGCAGAAGTGACGTTACCCAACATCACACATGTGCTGCTCAGCGAATTTGGTGTATGTGATCTAACCGGTGATTCAATATCTTCTGTGTAGTGTTGTTCATTACATGAATGTTCTGACACCACCTCACACACATCAGCCCAAATTCTCTTCATGTGAACACAACTACGGTGCAAGTCTACTGGTCTACCATAAGGCCACCTAAGGTGTTTGACTACACCAGTGGTTGTTTTTTGTGCCTATCTTTTTTGACAAGGACAATCATATACTCAGGTAAGGCTTGAAAATTCCCCACTTCCAAAGTGGGGAATGACAGAAAAGGTTTGAGAACTACTGAACTACACTAAGCCAAACATTCATATCATACAGCATCAGTGATGCCAGTAACGCGTTACTTAGTAACGCGTTAGTCTATTTTGACCACTTTTTTTGGTTTGTAACAGTGACTTTAGCATTGCTCACGGCGGGTTAAATGATTGCAAAAGACTTGTTGAGGTGAGTTTAACAAGTGTAATTTCATTTGCATATTACTCAGGCCTATACTAGATGGCTAGTTGCCAAGGCTACATGAAAAGGCCAAACTACCAAAATCTACATATTTTACTATCACAATTTCTATCAATAGGCCTTCCTTATTTGGTGTACTGACTAGACATTATTGAACAAACATCTGCATTTCAGTATCTAAGTAGGTTAGGTTGGGATGTCTGCTATACATTGTTGGCATTACTGTTCAAATGCACTTCCAGTATAGTGAGTATTGGCAAAACCGGTTATCATTTTTATGTTGAGGCGGTGGGGGTGTTGTCGGCAGCTGCTGAAAGTAACTAATAAAGTAACTTGTAATCTAACTTAGTTACTTTTAAAATCAAGTAATCAGTAAAGTAACTAAGTTACTTTTTAAAGGAGTAATCAGTAATCAGATTACTTTTTCAAGGTAACTGTGGCAACACTGTACAGCATCCATACATACCATACATACAGCATCAGCTATATGCCATCAGCTAATCTATGCCTTTTGTTCTGCCTTGCACCACATTTCAACAGGTATCTACACTTACTATGCTGATGCGCCAAATTTTGACAAAATATCATCCAAGCCAAAGGACAAAACCAACAGGCACCCCCCACCCCCACTAGGCACACCCAACAGCAGGGCTGTACATCGCACATGCTACAATAGAAATCAGCTTGTGCGATGGATGATTTACCAACGTAGCACCGGTGCGATAAAGTTTTGCATATGGCAATACAATGTATGCATGTGAGACTGGGATGCTTGTTTGAATTGTGCCTTGTACTGTGAGAGTGGAATTCATGTACTTTAATTTCCACTTGGTAGTTGTAGCGATGAAGTACCCAAACAATCCACCAACACCTTGCAAAATTGTATGTGTATAGAACCATCTAGTGGCGCATTTCATGGATGCACAATTAGCCTATTCATTTTCACCAGTGGTCAGGATTAAGACTGCATGTCGCTACAGGTATTCCACTCGTGCAATGACAATAAAGTTGAATATAATGTAATTCCTACAGCACGGGCAAGAACCTAGTAATGACCTGGGAAAGCTTGGGCTGAGTCTAATGTGCAACTCTGATTGCTCACCATGGCACACCTCCACACCCACTAAACACACTTCCACACCCCCCAGGCACACCTCCACACCCACCGGGCACAACCTCAGGCACATCAGGAACACCACCACACCCATGTTGAGGGGCAACAAGACTTAGCTTTCTCAGCTCAACAACTTACCAACAACTTACCAAACCATTGTTTATGACGCAGTTGGCACATGATGATGCCCGTAGGCCGCCCGGGCGATTCAATCCGCATAAATTGTACATTTTCTGAAAGCTGATGATGTGAGGATGTCATTTCACTCCCATATTGAGGGGGCACAAGACTTAGTTTTCTCAGCTCAACAACTTGAATGTCACTATACCATACCATTGTTTACGACGCGGTTGGCACATGATGATGCCCGTACGCCGCCCGGGCGATTCAATCCGCATAAATTGTACATTTTCTGAAAGCTGATGATGTGAGGATGCCATTTAACCCCCATGTTGAGGGGGCACAAGACTTAGTTTTCTCAGCTCAACAACTTGAATGTCACCATACCATACCATTGCTTACGATGCGGTTGGCACATGATGATGCCTGTACACCGCCCGGGCGATTCAGTCGACATAAATTGTACATTTCCAAAAAGGTGATAATGTGGGGATGTCATTTCATCCCCATGTTGAGGGGGCACAAGACTTAGTTTTCTCAGCTCAACAATTTAAATTTCACTATACCATACCATTGTTTATGACGCGGTTGGCACATGATGATGCCCGTACGCCCCCCGGGCGATTCAGTCGACATAAATTGTACATTTTCAGAAAGCTGATGATGTGGGGATGTCATTTCACCCCCATGTTAAGGGGGCACAAGACTTAGTTTTCTCAGCTCAACAACTTGAATGTCACTATACCATACCATTGTTTACGACGCGGTTGGCACATGATGATGCCCGTACGCCGCCCGGGCGATTCAATCCGCATAAATTGTACATTTTCTGAAAGCTGATGATGTGAGGATGCCATTTAACCCCCATGTTGAGGGGGCACAAGACTTAGTTTTCTCAGCTCAACAACTTGAATGTCACCATACCATACCATTGCTTACGATGCGGTTGGCACATGATGATGCCTGTACACCGCCCGGGCGATTCAGTCGACATAAATTGTACATTTCCAAAAAGGTGATAATGTGGGGATGTCATTTCATCCCCATGTTGAGGGGGCACAAGACTTAGTTTTCTCAGCTCAACAATTTAAATTTCACTATACCATACCATTGTTTATGACGCGGTTGGCACATGATGATGCCCGTACGCCCCCCGGGCGATTCAGTCGACATAAATTGTACATTTTCAGAAAGCTGATGATGTGGGGATGTCATTTCACCCCCATGTTAAGGGGGCACAAGACTTAGTTTTCTCAGCTCAACAACTTGACAACAATGTCTAATTAATTAACAGCCTAATAAACAATAAACAATACTATACAAATCATAACACATAAGAAGCTTCATAAACTAAACGTATTTTTGAACATTTAACCAGTTTTTTCCTAATAAATTATTTATTTCACATAGGTTTATGTTATAGGTTATAGGGTTAGTCAAATCAAAAGTTTGTTTCATTATTCTGAACGATCTCCATTAAACCCAAGGTTAGCGGTACTTTTATTTTGAAACAATGGCTAACTCTTAGCCGCCTTTGCTAGCAATAGATACATCCGGCACGGACATTCTATTTTCGCTAGGTTCACGCTGCTTGTCGCCATCGTTCCACCGGAAACAGCTGAGCAGTATTAAGTAGAACGCGGAAGCGATTGTGACTGATTGTGCAAGTAGCCAGAGCCCTTCTAAGGAGAGCCTCCCCACTCTCTATTAATCCCATACAAACCGAATCTGGCTGCAGTTCACCAGAGTTCACCTAGATGGCGATCGCGGGCGAGTCCAAAATACATGGGGTCCTATGGAGCTACATGGCTACATTTGTTGTTTTCACCTATTTAACAACTGAAACCCTCAGATTTTATTTTATTTTTCGCAAAATGGATATGGATTTTCAATCAAAAGTGAAATAATCCGGGAGTCATGTCCTTTCGTTTTCTTACAGGTTGGGTCGTTGTTGCCCATAACACGCTAGCATTGATGCTATGCTATGCTATGATCATGCTAATGAATGACGTCATTGGCACGTTTGAAAGGCTTTTTAGAACAATTAAGTGACTTTAAAAAATATAATACTCAACCAAGTGTATTGTCTTTGCCTCCCCTTTCGAATACAATATTCAAATTACTTGAAAAAAAATTATATCCCGAGAAAAGTGGATTTTGAGGGGTACAGCTCCATAGACCTCCATTCATTCTGGACTCGCCCGTGAGCGCCCCTAGATGCAGTACCACACCCGAAGAGTTCCGAGAGTGAAGGTTCTCCCCTTATTAGACATTCTCTGAAGTAGCCCATTTCGCTAGAATAACGGAACTAGCAGCTATTCTATTTTCGCTAGGTTCACGCTGCTTGTTCACAGAACGCTGCTGTAGCCTATGTTGTATGTAGGATAGTTTTGGATGTTTAGGTTTAGGAAGGCACCGTAGCCTTTTGAGAGGGGTGTGATGTGATGGAGCATTGGAACAGTAGTCTACTGTTGAAGTTCATCATCTGACTAGGCTACATGGATTTAACGGTAGGTAGATATGCTCTCTTTACATTTTACTTGACACAACGGATAAAGGAGAGTTGAAGTCAGCACAGCACCATATGAACAATTCAACACTTGGAGAATGGGAAACCAAGGAGATATCAGAGATATGAGTCATCAATCAAACAACGTAGGTTAGCTAATATTTTGTTTATAAATCACTTATAGGAATGACATAGACACCCTGGCACCAAACATAGGCTATAGGCATAATTACATTATGAACTTCGATTCGGCCTACTGATACATGATATGGACGGTTTACCTTTGCTTATCCTAGACCTAGACAGTTGTGCTGTTGGGAAAGTAAAAATAATCTACGCGGACGGCTGCTACAATCACTTCGTAGATTTAGCAGTCAGCACTAGCACTAGTCAGCAGGGTTTGGTCAACATAGTTTGCGTTTGTAAATTGCCACTTGCTCCGAGCACACTAACCCTTCGTACATTCGGAATTTATCGTGTTTATTCAGAGCGTCACAGTAGTTTAGCTTGCATTTATGAACGCACCCGTAGTGAGTTATAGGCTAGTCCCAATAAAGACATTAGACATGTTGCTTTTGTTGTTCATACTCCTTTCATTGGGGCTTGTAGGCCCTACCGTTTAATTTGTGTCATTTAGGCCTAGATTTTAGAAGCATAAGACCGTAGTAGGCTACTATCGGAACATCATATAAGTGGAGTGTAGGCTACAGTTGGGACATCATGCCCACTTGAAACTAGTGGTGTAGTCTACGTGATACGCTGGACTATACTGTCTATAGGCTACCCATTTAAAACGCATCACCATCTCAGTATAGCCTACACACTTAAAATTGGTTTCCATATCAAAGAATCAAAAGTTGATCATAGCATGCACAGATCAACTGTGCTTTTGAATATATACCATCATGCTTCAGGTGACATGAATGTAAAAATCATGAGACACAAAGTATTTTTCCTTGACATAACATATCAAGTATGATCACATCATACTTTCGCAGATATGGGTAGCCACTCTCTTGAAAACGATATAGCATAACCCTAAATATAGATGGCTCTTACAATGACCAAAGCGCTTAATAGTAAAATTACACTGAAAATAACCTAGGCCTCAAAGGATATGATGTATCTGGTAAAAAAGGGTCATAACTTAGTACAATTGTTAAGGTTTGAATATTGTTTGATGATTGCTTGATTATTCAGTGATCACATAAGTTAACAGTAGTTTGTATTAGCTAGTCAAGCACTGCCCTAGTTCAACTTTTAAAAAGAGCACTGATCAAATGCTACTGGAGAGGAAGGGCAGAGAGAGAAGTAGTGCGTAATCTGTTTAGAATTCCATGGTATTCTGCAACATTCACCTAGCCTGGCGGGCCATCCTATCATTGAAATGTATAGTCTGGAATCGAACCATTCACCTCGCTTAATCCAAGGGGCGGGCAGAGAATTGTCTTTCAAACTGCCTAGGCATGCAATAGGCCAGCGCTACGACCATATCCGTATCCGGTCGGTAAAACGGCAAATACATCCTTCTTCGAAAGGAATGACTTAAGTGCATTGTGTTGCTCAACTTTCAAAAAAAGTCCAAGTCCTCCAAAGTTGACGCTAACGCCGATTCAAACAACCGCTCTTCGTTCGCCATAGCCACCTTCTTTGTTGTTCACCGTCGCAGGACTGTCGTTATCCTGTTAAGCCCGCCTTAAGACTCTCTAACAAAATAGAGCGCTGTGATTGGATGACGTCCACAGCGTCAGCCAATAGAAATCCCTATGGTTTGATACTAGACGTACAGGCTGAGCAAATTAATTTGCCGCCGCTAGGGTGCGTCTGGATTTCTAGGCTAACATTCACCTCCAGTCAGCGATGGCTCAAGAGAGGATTATTGTGCAAGTCTTGTGTTCTCTTCTAGTCAGGTTTCACTTAACTGAGAACAACTCACCTTTGGGCGGGGGGGGGGGGGGGGGGGGGGTCACTTCATCCACATGTGTATTTTTAAATCACACAGTGGTGATGGTGTGTCAGCTGTAACCCCTGACAAAAAATAACTATAGAAATCTTTATTTTGTATATTATTATTACAAGCATGATCACATCATACTTTCCCAGATATGGGTAGCCTTAAACTTATATAGTCTTGAAAACTATATAGCCTAGTTTAACAGATGGCCCTTACAATGAGCTTAACAGTAAAATTACACTGAAAATAGCCTAGGCCTCAAAGGGTAGCCTACCTACCAATTCATTGAAGCCCTTTTAAGGTGTGATGATTTTTTCGGCGCGCTCTATGCACGCGCATTACCTACAACCCTGGTCAACCCAACCCAAGTCTTTCAATCCTAGTGACGTCCCTGCTTGAAACCCCTTTTAAAGGGCCGTCAGAGCCCGTCTACGGAGAGCCTGTTCACCTCCCCATTGTACCAAAATTAGTTGCAGTTTCACCAAAGTTCCTCTGGGGGTGATCACGGGCGAGTGTAAAATGAATGAGGGTCTATGGAGCTACACAGCTAAATTTGTCTCTTTCACCTGATTGTCGTTGAAAAATCGCACCTTTGATTGTAGTTTCTGCAAGTTCAATATGGATTATAGGCTTAAAGTTGAACGAACGAGTACTTATGTCCTTTCAATTTCTTATAGGTTGGGTCGTTGTTGCCCATAACACGCAAGCATTCTGCTAATGAATGACGTCATTGACATTTTTAAAAGGCATTTAGAACAAATAAGCGACTTTAGAAAATATAATAGCCTAGTGTGTATTTTCTTTGCCTCCCCTTTCGAATGCAACATTTGAATTACTAGACAAAAATGTATATCTCGAGAATAGATTCTAAGATTCTACAGCTCCATAAACCTCCATTCATTCTGCACACGCCCGCGAGCACCCCTGCATTGGAATCAGAGTGGAACTGCAACTAGTTCAGAAGCCAGAAGTTTCCTGAGAGGGAAAGTTATCCCCTTATTAAGTTAGACATTCTCTGGGGCCGTTCTGTAACTCCAGTCATTTCTTTACCGATTTCTCACTTTTATTGTCACATTTTTCTCTACGTAGCTCCACCTACAGCTTTGGGGTGCATATTTCACAACTGTCGCTTTGGTGTTTTCGCTGGCTCTGCCATGATAATGAACATCTAAAAAATTAACATCTAATCTGTGTTACTAAATTGAAAATGTTGCATAGTTCCCCTTTGAACATGTAACCCGGTGATTCAGCCCTGCACACGCCTGGACTAGAACCTGCGAACAGCAGCACCTCGGATCGGGAGGCGAGTGTGCTGACAGTTGAGCTAAAAGCCCAGGCTACTAGCTTGCATGCCATCAGCACTCTTGAGGCGTCGGGGAGTGAGGTTTACCAACGTTCCACACGCACAGCTAAGCTAGCTGGCATCCGTTACAAACACACAGCTTTGAAATAATTGTGATGCTTAAATGACCTGTTGTGGCGAGAATGGTGGCTTTCCCTGCTCCCTCTACCATCTCCAAGTGGAAAACAATCCTTGCAAGATCTGCACTAGCGTCCTGGCAGTGTTCTTTATCCGGAAGTCCCGTGAGAAGCGAGAATGAGCGAAAAAAAAAATTCTCTTGACATACACCCGTCCCCATCAAGCACTGGTTAGTCTTACTGGCTAGCTATAGTGGCTTCTTTTTTTAGATGTCATCATGGCAGAGCCAGTGAAAAAAACAAAGAGGCTTGTGAAATATGGAGCCCAAAGCTGTAAGGGGAGCTCTGTAGAGAAAAATACAACAGCAAAAGTGAGAAATTGGCGAAAAGATGACTAGTTACAGAACGGCCCTTTTAATTGAAAATATTGCATAGGTCCCCTTTAAATGTCTTGCGTGCGCAGCAAGCCCAAATTGTGAGTTTTGCTCTGCACATGCGTATTAGTGTCCTCTTTGAACTTGAACATTCCATTTGTACTGTTCGCCATATCGGTTCCTGTGTATCAAATAAATATATATTCCTGTTTTATTCCTTTTAAGCAGTGCTAATTTGAATTACATGAATGAATTTAAATTAAAATACTTATTAATAATTGTTATTTTTTTCTTTATTAAATTTAGCAATGAATGGTTAATTAACTTTACGTCATTAAAAATGGGTGTCTCAATGGTACCATGGTATTGTCTCAAGTGTACTCCATATGGGTACAGAGACACAGTTGAGACAAAAGTGCACCTTATGTTTTTGAGCTAATTGTGGAAAATATCAACTACTTATGGATATTATTGGTTGATAATATCTTCGTCTACAAACTAAAGAAATGTCATATAGAATGTCATGTTACATTCTGTACAAGTCATATTATCATCAGAGAAACAGTCTTTATCTTTGTTAGCAGAATTATCTTTGATTAATCAAATGGACAGGGGTTTTCCTCATCAGGAGAAGAGCTGTAAGAGAACAGCCGAAGCATTCCCTTCCCACCATGTTGGTATCAAGAACTCTTCGCTTTTGTTGTCAAAGGTAAGCACTTAGTATAAGTGTCACATGTTAATAAAAAGCAAAAGGCACCATTAACAAGATTTGTTAGTTTAGTTTATTGGTTGTCACTGGGATGCAGAGCTAGAGTTCAGTAGGCTGACAGCCGCTGGGAAGAAGCTTCCTCTGAACCTGCTGGTTGGGTTGCGAAGAGACCTGTAACGCCTTTAAAGCACGCGAGGACAGCTGCCTGGGCTAGTTTAAATATGAGTATTAAATATGTCAGTCCAAACCTCAGTCAGCTGCACAGGCCCTGAGCATGTGTCCAAGGATACCATCAGGACCAGCAGCCTTACATGCATTAGTCCTGCTCAGTGCCACACACACATCGGTGGTGGAGAGTGTGAGGGGCTGGTGATCTGCGGAGGCCACAGCCTTGATGGCCACTGTCAAAGCGGCCATACAGTAGAAGTAATCTGGATAACCAGAAGCTTGCATCATGCTGAACGAACTTCTGGGCCAAAACTCTCACAACCGGAAAACAGCTAGAGACGCCCACTGATCTCACTTCCGTTGTGTTCATGGGGAAAGTTCCTACTGAAACCAGTGCGAAATGGCTGCTGATACAAACATAATTGAAGCATGTTTAGAGTCGATTTCTGAAGAAATTGAAGTTCGTATTTGCTTTAAACCTCTACAGAAATTATGTCTCGAGCAAGGGCTAGCCAGAGATGGCTACAAAGGCAAACTAAACACCATCGTTTTGGTTGTTACTCCGCTGTTGGTGGTATTTTCATAAAAAACACCCAGTACATGTGCATCCTCACAAGGTCTGCCCCCTCTCCGAGAAAAACTTTGAAATCAGAGACATTCCCCCCGCCCTAGTTTCCCCTGAATCCAGGCGTATTCCTCTAGACCAGTGGTTCTTAAACTTTTTGTGCCATAACTTAGTAACTTCATACTTCAACTTCATGCTTTGTATCTAAATGTCTCCAGAGTGTAGCGCTGTAGCTGCCTGGCTACTTTAGCTGTTGGCTTCTCCTTTACCAATGTAGCTTGTACCTTGATGGTTCAAACTATGGTTTTGGGAAACACATCAAAACTGTATGGTTCTAACTAGTTCCTTTTGGAAAATGTACCCCTGCTTAGTTGTTATGAGAACATGATCACAAAATCTAATGAAAACATTCTTAAATTCACTAGGGGCCCTATCATGACATTCTAAAGTGCTCGTCACTCATCAAAAGTCTATTCAAATTTAGTAGGATGTCCAGTTCACATTGGGAGGGGTTTCGTTATCAAAAGTGGAGCGCATGGCGCAACAAGGTGTTCCTAGGTTTTTTAATCAGTCATATGGGTGTGTTTGGGGCGTAACATCATTTAAACCAATGAGAATGACATCTGGCATTCCCTTTAACGGCGCAAAGCGCGATATGTCAAATAAATGCATCGGCATTTTGGCATTCAACGGCGCATTTGAAGGAGGCTGCTTGCGAGACCGTATGAAATAGTCATTCTTAAACCATGCATTACTAAAACCTAGCATAGCCTTCATGCATTTGCACTCGTCTATTATTTGAACTCATTGGCAAAGTGAAACTAACTTCACCAAGGTGTCAGTCAACGAAGACAGTTATATGCAGTTACTTTCACTATTGACTGACAATGGGTTACCATCGAAAACATAGGCTGGAAAAAGCAACACTTACCCTAATATTGCTCAAATGACTGAATAAAACAACATTTATCCTGCAGAGGAGTTGCTTATATCTCGTGACAGTGCGTCTTCAGCTGTGCTCCATACGTGTCTCTCGCCTCTCCCCTAATCACTTTTAACTGTCATTACCAATTTGCAAATGATGGTGAATAACTACTCATCATGAGATATAATTAGAATAACTACTCAGTATTTCGTAATATCTTTATTCTAATTATGTTTCCCATTGTAATCGTGCAATTTGTAATGCTTTGCATGGACGTGCGCTGGTGTGCGTTCATGAATGATAGGATGGTGCGTGCACCTGCCAATATGACTGTTGACATGCGCTCTTAAAATAGCATATGAACAACTCGCCATTGACTTCTGACCAGGTTTAGGTGGTGTATGATAGCGATTTTTAGACAACGCGCCAGGCCCCTCCCTAGGTTGTTAATTGCCACACCCCTGGTCGCAATGTTTAAAAAATAAACGTGCAAAATACCGAATTAAGCTTTGCGCGGGTGAATAACGAGCTTTACGCCATGCGCTGGAGCCCAAAATACAGTTTTACATCATGATCATATTTACATCATGACTAATTCTGTAGTTAATGCTTTTGATTTAACATTTTGACTGTGATGTATTGCCACAGGCGTTTCCTTGTGCCTCTCATCGTTCTAGCCTTTGCCTCGCCCTGGGTTCTGAAAGGGGTGGTTTTTAACACCAACCCAAAGCCTTATGAATGGCCTGTGGATCCCAAACATCAAGAGGTAACGAGCATTTATGGTTTCACATGTTACGAGTAAATTTGTGGTGAGAATTTTGTTAGCATCAATATGGAAATTACCATGGAACAGTGCAAATAATTTAATGGATTAAATTACTTAAAATAAATTATAGTTGCAAAAGTAATAGCAGCAGACTTAGTGATATAAAACAGATAAGATGTTTTTTGGGGGAAAAACTGAGGTCCTTTGCACTAAACCATTTTCTAAAAATTTTCCAGTTGGTGCATACCTATGTGCGAAGTGTCTTAACAAGAGAATGCAGACCTACTTTTGCCCGGAAAAGAATTGAGGCTCGGATTCCCACAACCACCCCAGTGATAGAGCCTTTTCTCTGGAGAGAAACCAGTTCAACGGATACAGTTTTCCAATATCCCCCTCCCTTTGGATTTCTGGACCTGCAGGACAAGCTCATGGAGGTCCTGAGGCGTCTGCCGCCCTCCCCCACTCAGGAACATCATGGGAAAGATTGCCAGCGATGTGTGGTGGTTGGCAATGGAGGGATCTTACGTGGGCTGGAACTTGGAACACTAATTGACCAATTTGACATGGTTATTCGGTAGGTACCCCTTTCCCTTGTTAAATCATATGGTTAAACAGTATGTTGATTTTTGTTACTGATATAGTAAATAGTAAATAATTTACTAGGAAATAATTGGATATGGCAAATATCGAAAATCGAGATATTGATTTCACTCTGAGACATGCTTAAAGCACTGAGACTCAAAACAAAATCATGCTGCATTTCTGCTACAACACAAATGTATTCAAAGCGACACATTGTCACTTTGAATACATTTAACGCCTACAGTATATGGACAAACGTAAATGGGAGATGCTATGAGTTTTGCACCAATCAATAGAGAGGGTTAGGCCTACTGTAATAATTTATGGAGAGGATGGATGGATTGTATATTTCAAATTATTTGCTAAATTTATTTTTGTATGATATAAGCATTTATTTCTCTCCCACTTTGGTACTTCAGATAAGAGATAGATAGATAGATAGATAGATAGATAGCTAGCTTACTTTATTCATTCCCAAAGGGAAATTATGGCAGCAATTAATAGTATTAACATATATCACACATATATACAAAAATAATACAATTATGATAAGACTATGTGCAATTGAATGTAAACTTTGCATTGTCTCTCAGAATATGCTTCTCCCCTCACGGCACAAAGGGAAGTTATTGTAAATAGCAGGAATGATTGTCTGTAATGGTCCTTATTACAGCGAGGCTGAAGCAACCTCCAGCTGAAAACACTCTGTTGTCTGACCAGTAGTTCATGCAGCGGATGTGAGGTGTTGTATCAATCTTAAATAATTCTCTTTCCTCAGGGTGTGTCCCTGACCTTTTCAATACAGCCAGTGTCCAGCCCCTCCTAAAAAAACCTGGCCTTGATCCTTCCATTCTAAAATACTTTCGTCCAATCTCTAAATTGCCCTTTATCTCCAAAATTCTGGAAAAGGTGGTCTTGATGCAACTTTCTGAAATTTCAGTCAGGTTTTCGTCATATGCATAGCACTGAAACTGCTCTTATCAGGGTAACCAATGATCTACTAATGGCAGCTGATTCTGGTGAGCACTCTGTTTTGGTGTTGCTGGATCTCACCGCTGCTTTTGATACCATTGATCATGCTATTTTAATTAGAAGACTAAGAATGGGTTGGCATAACGGGTCCTGCTTTGGACTGGTTCATATCCTATTTATCCAACAGGAAATTTTTTGTTTCAATAGGTAATTTTACTTCCTCTACCTCAGCTATTACTTGCGGTGTTCCCCAAGGTTCAATTTTAGGACCAATATTGTTTTCCCTGTATATGTTACCTCTAGGCCACATAATTCGCCGCCATAACATATCATTTTACTGCTATGCTGATGACACACAGCTGTACCTCTCAGTCAAACCAAACATGCTTAAGAAGCTAACTGTACTGCAGGATTGCATAGCTGATGTGAAAGACTGGATGTCTCAAATAAAATCCTCCTTATTACCTATAAAGCATTACATGGTTTGGCACCTGACTATTTAACAGATTTATTAACCCCCTACTGTCCAGCTCGGCCCCTCAGATCCTCCAGCCTGGGACTTTTAGTTGTTCCAGAAAGTAAACTGTCAACTAGTGGTGACCGATCATTTGCAGTTAGAGCACCCAAGCTTTGGAACAGCCTCCCTTATAACATCAAATCTGCACAATCTGTGGCTGTTTTCAAATCTAGTCTAAAGACCCACTTATATAAAATTGCTTTCCTTAAAGTGCCCATATTTTGACTATTTTTCAACAAGTTCAAATAGGTCTTTGAGTTCCATAAAACATGTTTCAGAAGTTGTTTGGTGGAAATAGCGTGTAGGAAACGATTGTTACCTACCTCTATTACCCTCTGTTTCAGCCCCTTCCAGAGTGTGCTGTTTTCTGCTGCTCATTACATATTCATGATCTGCAGCTAATTTGGCCACGCCCAAAGCTTCTAGAATCTTTGCCCACGCCCCACTGACTCTTACCACTACTACTACGTTAACTTTCACATGGACATGGCGGCAGTAGTTCAACCATACATGTTCGAACCAGAATCTGATCCTGAAGGAGGGGAGTCTCCTGCACTACCCTAGACTCAGAGAATTCAGCAAGACGCTTCTAAATGGTTAGTGAAACTTTCTATTTTTTTGAAACTTAGATAGTCAGTGTTTAGCCCGTGAAAGCTAAGTTAGGCTAGTCTAGCTATCGATAGTGCCAGGTCAGGCACTATTATGAATTATTATTCATTATTTATTAAACTTAATGAATTTGTATTCACACAGTAGTAAACTATATTGTGCTTCTTGTTCACTAAACGTGAAGTTATGTCTTGTAAACACCCCGCTGCTTCAAGCTTCGCTCGGTTGGCAGATCCTGTAACCTGCTCTAACTTATAATATTTAATAACGTTAACGTTAGTTTTTTTCACTGTACTGAGTGTTCCTAAAGTACAGTAGTATTTTTCTGTCATACTTATGAGACTTGCATGTATGCGCTTGATATATTGGTGTATACTGATGTGTTCGCATTGTAAACTTGAGAAAGTCTAGCCTAGCACTACTTACCATTCACCTACTTACGTCAGGCTGAGAAAAAGTACTAGCTAGCTGGAGCACGCTCGTTCAAATGTAATCGTGGGTGCTATTATTGGGTAAAAAATACCAGGTTTATTATTTCTTTAGCTTTATTCATGCATGACCCCTTTTGTATTTGTTTGTTTAGGTGCACATGTGGAAATTGTGCAACAATGCTGTCAGAGCCTGAGAATTTATGCTGCCAGGAGGTACCACAGGTAACATGATCTTTCCTATACTTATGTCAGCAATGTATGATTGCAGACAAGATGCCACTGCAGATACTTACCTTATGCATAACAGGTTACAAGACGGCTGCAGCAGCTGGATGAAAGGCCTCCATGTATGATAGGCAAACAGGTTCTAAACCTGGACGGTCTAAATGTGTTCTCACTGCAGAATGCATGCAACATTTACAGGGCTGACTACGGTCCTTTACAGTTATGGGGAATAGAGCAGTGAGTTATCTGTAATAACCTACTTACATTCACTGTTCATACAACATAATAAAGCAAATATAGTCTGCCAAAGCCTCTTTCAGATTTTTTTCTTGAACATAGCCAAGTATTTCCTTAGCAAACTGTATATTACACAAATTCACATGAAGCATTTTACACATGCAATAAACATTTATTTACCACTGTCATTGTACATAAAAATACAGTATTGAATGATTCACTGATTCCAAATTAGACATACATTATAAAACCTTTTGACTAGCAATGTTCATTTTTCTCAGTCGTTACAGGTATTAAGCCTACAGAAGTTTTGTGAGCTGGTGCTGGGGCTTCCTTGGTAGAAAGATACGGGTAGTGATCGCCTCATGTGTCGTGACGGGAGTTTCCTGACGCCCATGGAAGATATGTAGGCTTCAAACTCCCGCCCCTTGATTGAATCTTGAGACATAGCTGGCGATGACCTCCTCCTTGTCTGGATGCTCATATTGTGAAGACAGGTCCGGCGGGATGTTTATCTTCAGAATCTTGTCTCCATACGATGATGGGTCAACAAAGACTTCCTCCATGATCATGTCCATCAAATCAACATACCCTGTGCAATACACATACACACAAAAAAGTGAATCACTAGTATAATTTACTACATTATTCAACAACTGTTCATTTTGCACATGAGATTTTGTAGTTTCTCAGGTATTTAAATACGTTTGTTTGGTTTTATTTATTGTGTTGAAAGCACTGTTGCAGTAATTTGTCATGTACAATGTAAATGTTTGTTTTTGTGTAAAAAAAAAAAAAAAAACTTACGGAATGTAGCATCTGTCTTCACTGGTCTGGCTCTGCACTCTCCCTTCCTGGATTTTGGAAAGCGCAGTTTGTAAAGAGGATCCCCTGAAGATGTGGTGGCTTGTCCTCGATTAGCATTCTCATTATAATGCAGTGCAGCCAGTCTTGGACAGTAAAAAGAAAATCAGACATGAAGACAATTTCAAGGAATGGGCAAATATTATCAAAGAATAAACAGTTTCATTTACCTGCACAGCATTCCCAGATATGGATAGACCATGTTTTTGGGTGCGAACCGCAGAATGACACTATGGAACGCCTCCAAAGAGGACGTCTGATAGTGGGGACCGAGTTTGGCAATATCCTTCAGGACAGTCTTCTTGGTCAGCTCCTTTTTCTAGATTGTAGAATGCAGGAGTTCCTGCAAGACAAAAAAAATATATATAGTACATATCATATTTTTGGTAATGACCAAGAAGACAGTTGTGTGCCAACACTCTTTCTTTCAGGGGGCTCAGTCTGGCAACCAATATATTTTGTAGCTGGTCTTTCTTCTGTATGTAATGTTTATGATGTACTGGCCTATACAAAAAGAGAAATGACATCAACTTCATCTTACATGTATGCCAACAGCTACATCAAAAAAAAGGATCACTAATAAATACTAGCTGCTACACAAGAGAAGAAACTAATTACAAATAATGGTTGGCTTTGAGTGTAAATTGTCCAGTGATGTAGCAATTTCAACCATACACTCGTTCTACCCTGGACAACACTAACATATTCCAGTTCAGAAAACATTTCCAAACGCATTATTTTAGCAAATTCCCCGAAACCGCCGAGGATGTGTACTGCATGACCGATTTTGTCACAGGGTTTGAATGTCGAGACAATGCAGATTGCTAAGCTAGCGGTTAGCGTTGCCTTGTACGGTGGCAAAACACTACCTACTTGGTTAGTTTAGCAAAACACTGCTTGGTTAGTTCGTGTAGAATTGCAAAATAAACACAGGTAAATACGTGCACAATTTGACATCTCCCTTATACATGAATTAGCTGCTAAAAAGATCAGAAACATATGTTTGGATTAGGGGCGAGCTAGGCCTAGCTACTGTATCTTCTGATGTGGTGGGCAAAAATCTACTGTAGCTTGACGACCAAACTTGTAATCTCGCCCACACACACACTTGTTTTAAACTGACTTTTTGTTGCGCAACCAATTACAGCATAGAAATATTTTACAAATGCACAACTTTCGAAAGTTTCGCTGGACAATGGCTTTGCAGGAGAAACCAAGCAGACTTGTAAACTAACTAATGTTAGAAGCTAGCGCTAGCGGTTAGCCGCCTCGGTGTCAATGGCAAAACACTGCTACAACACACACGAGTTTACCCTAATTTACAAATGAAATTGTATAGAACTAGCAGCTACTTACATGTTCCTCATCTGCAGGTATTTCGCGCAAAGTTGGAACTGCGCCGTCGTTTAAGATGAGTTTCCCGGCTAATCCTGCCTTGTACTGACAGTAGTTTGAGAAATAGTCAGTCTCGAAATGATTGTTGCCAGTTTCTTGCCAACTGTAGCAGGGATATTGCCATCAAAAATGAACTCAATCCATGCCGCTCTTCTGTCCTCTTCGGCTGGGACACGATGTAGTGTTTTGTGCTCTTTTGTACAGCCAACAACAGAGCATTTCGCATGGGACTTCGACATGGTGTCTAACCCGAACCAGTGCTTCCAAATCGGTAACAAAATGGCTGCTATCCGAGAAGTTTACTGCTGAACCTGGTGGGTGGAGACACTGTACGTATGCTCTGAGGGGGTGGGAATATTCAAATATTTCGGTTTGTGACGTAGAAAACCCGTGGCGATTTTGAACAGCTCACCCAGAGGCTGAAGGTGGGATCAATTCTGAAACCTGTATCTCACTCAAAACAGCATGGATGGTTTTTCTTACAAGTTTGTATGCATGTGGAAGCACCAGAGACACACAATAACACCCCAAATCCCAGAAAAAGTGATTTTTGCATAATATGGGCACTTTAAATAGTGAATGATTCCACTCATGTCTCTGCTAATTTATTATCATTATTATAATTTCTGTTTGTTTATTTTGTCTTGGGTACTATACTGTATACCTTTTTCTATTTTCTTTTTTATATATATTTAGTTAAGTTTGTGTTTGGTTTGGATAAGTTTGGTAGTTTACTATTTTATCATTTGTATTATTATTACTATTATTATTATTATTGTTGTTATCATTACTATTGTTTTGTTTTTTTGCTTTGTTTTGTTTGTTTGTTTGTCTGTAGAGCACTTTGTGCTTTGTGCTTGAAAAGTGCTATATAAATAAATGTTATTATTTTATTATTATTATATTGTCCATAATGCAAAGGAGTTTTTGCAGCATCCTTCTCAACTACCACAGGGCTCAAGTGTACTTCCAAGCATAGAGCCAGCTCTTTTAATAAACTTGTTGAGTTTTTTTGATAAGAGAAAGACCTTGAATGACCAGCAACATTTATTACTCTGTTTTGCACCGGGCTAAGCAGGTCCACGTGTATTCAACTGCTTAGTGCTTAGAGCAATACGTAACTGTTTATGATTCACAGATAATGTATCTGTAATTTTCTCTGAACAGGAGCACTTTTTGTGGTTATATTCAAGATGGCAAAACATTTTCAAAAAGCCATGAGGATCATATCAGAACTGTTATGATCCACTTGCCTAATCCATTAAGTTATGCAGGCAATTCTAATTGGACCACCTATAGAAGTGTCAGAAATATAATGTAATCTCTTATTGGTTGAATCATTAGATAACTGAGTATTTTTTCCCCAGACTGAACAGTGGTCCAGTGCGAAATTTCATTAAAGATGTGGGTAACCATACCACCATTCGAATGAGCTACCCAGAGGGCAGTCCAAAGGTCTGGGAGGACATGGACCCAAAGCTGAAGTATGTGGCTGTGATCTATAAATCTGTGGACTTCAATTGGCTCAATGCCATGATTACCAAACAGAAAGTGGTGAGTATTATCCTGGCATCAACAGCACACTTTAAAAAGCAATATTATGAAAGTGCAGAAGATGAACTTCGACTCAGGGAGGATATTCCTGGTGTATGTACTTTTGTAGAACCTTGTTCCCACTTCTCTATTTTTCTAGTTTTGTTGTTGGTGTTTGTTTGTACACGAGGGCCCCTTGCAGGTTTGATTGTAGCATGCAGAAGTGCAGCAAGCAGAATAAATCAAAGCGATTTAATGATTATGGGTAGTATGAAACAGAAGTCCATCAATCAAATCAGCTGATCTGTTCAGTCCCTAATACTAGATAGATAGATAGATAGATAGATAGATAGATATGCTTCTCCCCTCACGGCACAAAGGGAAGTTATTGTAAATAGCAGGAATAGATAGATAGATAGATAGATAGATAGATAGATGGATAGATAGATACTTTATTGATCCCCAAGGGGAAATTCAAACTACTAAAATACTATGAATGGCTTCCTCCCAATACACAGCCATTGTGGGACTGGCTGTTCTTCTGGCAGAAGGTGCCTGATGAAATCCCAATAAAGTTATCGCAGTTCTACGTCCTGAATCCAGAGATCATCAGGGAGACGGCCTTAGATCTATTGCAGTACCCAAAGCCAAAGTTCCGGCTCTGGGGTTGGGACCAGGTAGGTAGAATAATTCTATTCTCAATAGCCCCTTTCAGATATGAACTCAAAGACAATGCCCGGGTAATTGACCCTCACATACAGAAATCGCCCAGGTGGGACTTGTTCATACCGGGAGTAAATACTCCAGCTGGTTTAAGGGGAGGGGAGGAACCAGGGTTGACGCACAATACTACTGTATTGTCGGGGTATGGGGCACAATATAGGTTCATTATTAATGATATAATAATGCTAATATAAGGCAAGTCCAGATCATTGAAACTAAAAGAAGGTCTGAAAATGTGTTTTATTTTCTCTTTTCTCTTCTTCACCTTTTGTCCCACTTGCCCCAAGATGCACTTGCAATAAGAAGATCCAAGAGATTGAAAGTTGTCCTTTTAAGATCGTATTTTCTGTAGCACCTACGTTTGGCTGTTGTTTACATCCAGCTGAAACACTGTCTACATAAAGGCTATCACGACAATCTGGACATAGCCTACGGTTAAATAGTAATGCAATGGTTGCTATATTGGCTCAGAATTTGGCTTGCTTTTTGGCTGTTCACATAGTGGATGTGCATTACCGCGGTAAAATTGGTTTTATGTTGGACATTTACATTTTAAATTCTATATACAAAGTGTTTTGTGTTATATTGGCAGGTATAAACATATACAAATTGGTTTGGCACAAATTTGTCTGTTTTAGCCAGTGCTAAATGGATCAAATCTGTTAAATATCCAATGGCCAATATAAAACCAACTTTACCGCTGTATTTGCATAACACACAGTTCCCAGGTCCTACATGGGAACTTCCTGTCTTTGCAAATTAGCGCCAGTCTGTCATGAACAAGAATTAATGGATGAACTTCATTATTATAGTCATAGCCTTATACAGTTAAGCAATGGGGACACCATTAGCTTCACACAGCAAAGGTGTGAATCGCCCGCGTTTTACCCTTTTGTGTTCAGACATACCCGCACCCGCGGAACCTCTGCACTTAGTACTACAGGGCAGTGTAAGACCCGGGTGATTTCAAGGTCAAATAATTCGGACATTTGTGTTCACACATACAGCGTGACCTCCGGATGATGTCCAGGGTATATCTCAAAGGGGCTAATGTATGTCCTCAAAAGGAAAAAGAAACAGGAAATCCTTGCGTATGTAATGCATGAAAGAATCAGCAATATATCACTCTTAGTTGAAGAGAAGAGTGTTTGTGAACCATATATGATGTCATTGCAGACATTCCCAAAATCAGGTTGTTGGTTGATGAAGCCTTATATCACAAAGGAGTAAAAATAGTAAATAGTGTGATTTCCTGTCATTACAGAACGTGCCGACCCTGGGTATGTCTGCTCTTAACCTGGCATCCTACTTGTGTGATGAGGTGAGCCTAGTTGGCTTTGGCTATAACCTCAGCCAGAGGGAGGCGCCGCTGCACTACTACGACAGTCTGCCCATGTCCGCCATGCTGACCCAGGAGATGCATAATGTGGACCAGGAACGGGCACTCCTCCAGAGCCTAGTGGCAGAGGGCACCATCACAGATCTCACAGGGGGTATCTACTGCAGTTTCTGCCCCAGCTGATGCCACCTCTCTTGACTGCCCAGAGCAGTTCTGCCCCGTCGGATGGTTAATGTGGAGGCGTACGTTTTCAAAGCCGTGTGTTTTGGCCAAGATGGCCAAGATGACCTGAGATACGTTCAAATTCGCAAACAGGCGAACATTTGCAAAGACTCGCAAACAGAGGAGGAGGTAGTATGAGCATCCAGTGGAGCTGGACGTGGGCTTGACCAAGGTAACAATGCAATCACCGCTACAATGGAATGGTAACACCAAATCGTTCCAATTTAACTCTTTAGAAAAACATTTTCACCACAAACGTTCGCCAAAGTTTGCCGAGTTTGAACGCACCTCTGTTGTTGAGATAAGTGTTAGAGGAGGGAAAAACCCTGTAGTCCTGTTTTAATATGATCTCATCATAATATTTCTTGGAATCAAGGATGGGAGCATTTTGATATATTGATCAACTCAATAAACACAATAGGGCTGTAGTCTGACTCCAAGAGGCATGTCTGCATGTTGAAACAATATAGTTAGACTACAATTTCATTCTCATTTTAATTGTAATGTTTTAGAGTGAGCGCTATACTCTCACTGCTGCTGCCTTACTGTCTTCATGAGTTTAGGTTGTTACTGTTTTTGTTTAGATTTTAAACTCATCCTTTTATATTTGTTTAGATTTTAACCTCATCCTTTTATATTTATATATGCAGCTAAGTCAGAAATTGTCTCATAGTTTTCACACTGGTGTTATGATTTTCATAAGGCAAATCAATAGATCTATAATGACTTGCAATATAGAAACATCTTATTCATAAAATGTATGATTAATCTCGACGGGAAAAAGGTTGACATTTTTGTACCTAGGTTCTACTCATGTGTGGTGCAAAGACTGTTTACATTAAGTGGTACTTACAAATGACATTGCTTAGAAATGTTTGCAGATGATATTGTCTAATGCAGCGGTTCCCAAACTTTTTTCCCCGCGGACCACCTTCTACATCCTGACTCGGCTCGCGTACCCCCACCATCCAACACATAAAAAAGTAACTCATTCTATTGACGCATTCCAGGCATCGTTGTTTAATTAGCCGCCCTACATGATAACATAATCAAATTGTGCAACTGGTCTATGAGCTCTCACGTTACAAAAAACAGTGGAGAACCACATTAGAATGGTTAGGTAGCATCTCACTGCAGACCACGCACTGTGGCTTTGGGCAGTCTGTCTCCCAATCCATCATACTTTAGCTTTCTTCGCGCAGTCTTTTATGTCTCGTTCTTTTATCCCCCTGCGCTCCATCTCCACCTTCATTAGTCTGCCCCCCATCCCATCCCATCGTTACCTGTGTCCTGCTCTGTTTCTCTCGCTTCTCCTCTTCGATCGCTTTAATTAGGCCTTTTGGACAGTGTCCCTGTTTTTAGGCAGTTTTCCATGTTTACGCAGCCTTCTACCTAGCCTATACTTCAACGAAACTAACGCGCCAGATATTCTGGCTGCCCGCAGGAAATCACGTGTAGCCTATTGTGTGTAGCTTATTTTTTAATGAAAACATACCCTATTATAGAGTTTACAAATGATTTCCTTTAATTTCACGTTTCCATATCATTATAACCCGATTCGAAATTATGTATTATTTATGAATTAATTAATCATTTTTAACTCCTTTCCGCCATTGCCCTTTTCATCTCGCGTACCCCCTAGTGGCAGCTCGCGTACCACCGGGGGTACGCGTACCACAGTTTGGGAATCCCTGGTCTAATGTATGTAGATTATAAATATATGCACTTTACAGTGTTTTCTGTTTGTATTTGGGAGAAACATGCATGCAACTTAATGTGAACTTTACTCAGGCCAGTGACTGTATAACCTACCCCTGGTTTAGATTATTTAAGCTCAACATTGAGGTGTGCGCGTGTGTGTGCGTGCGTGTGAGCGTGTGTGTGTGTGTGTGTCTGTTGAAAAAGGTGTAATCGGCCACTTGACCTGTAAATAATTGTAGACATGTACACTGTATGTCTCTGTGGCACTGTACGGTACGTCTTATGACCATTAGTACTTGATTGTTCTGAATCTGACTGTTTTTACCATAGTTTTATCATTTTGTTGTATCATTCCACTGTATTTATTTTAGGCCTTTATCATGTTGTACATCCTGCAGCGTTGCAACAAAGCTTTCATTTAAGCTTTACATCTGGGGGGAAACTAAGAATAAAAAAGATCTCACTTGTACTTGTCTTTTTGATCAGTGGACCTCAGGCCATCATTCCAGACCTATTAAGACTTTTTTACTGTACACTGTTTCAAAAAAGGACGCCACTGGTGTTGCTGCAGAATGATGCAGGCTAACAACTGTATAGTTGTACTTGTGACAAGGTTTTGGCAATATAGTATATTTTTACATTCCATTTCTGCAAAGGAAGTACCAATGATATGCTCTATCACTGTTATCCAAATAAACAAATGGCTGGAAGTTCCTGTTGAACTTGTGTGATGATTGTTTTGATCGAATATGTGACCTAGAATGTACACAATATTTCCTATGTTTGCAACAAAGACAACCTAAACATGTTTGGACTTGATACCATCTTTAACTTAATTAGTTTAACATAACAACAGTGACCACCATTGGAGTCGCCTCTCAAGCCAGTTAACACGTTAAATGATTAAGGCCACCTCAAATTCTGTTTTCATGAACAGTTGTACTCATTCTAGGATGTACTCGTGTCTCTGTGGCACAGTCTGTACGTCTTCTGACAATTAGTGCTTGATTGATGGAGTGGATACTGCTCTCAAATTCATGTGTCAGTTACTCAGGATTTCCATTTTCTCATTTTCTCATCTGTCATGGGAGCACTAATGTGCAAAAAGGGTGAATGGAATAACTCATAGCTGAGCATAAACTTATTTTGTTTGCATTCAACACATGTTTGTATTTGAGGGCCAAATACATTCTACTACAACTTCTAATAGAGCATTGTATTTCAGCTGAACATGCCATTGAACTGTCACCAAACTTGAATTTGAATGTCACACAAATTGTTAGTGCTTGTGTTGTAATAACATTGCTTTGCCAATAGATGGAGTGGATACTGCACTCAAATTCATTCATGTGTCAGTTTCTAAGGATTTCCTTTTTCTCATTTGTCATGGGAGCACCAATTTGCCATGAAAACACAGGACTATGCCATCTGCAAGTCCTTGTTTGAAGTTCACTTTTCAGAATTACTGAAAGTTCCGAATTTAAGTTATGACATTAAATGTTTTGGTTAAATCTCAATGATAGATTGATATAGGCACTCTGAACAAAATCCCAGAAGAAGAAAAAAAACAAAAGAACCTTAACAAATTCAATGAGCTACTTTGAGTGGAAGGCACACGGGAAGAGCTCCACTGTCATTTGTTGACTCCGTTCACAGCAGAGTGTTCACGGCTGATTTCAGATCGGAGCGATTCCTGGCCGTCTGCGTTTGCTTTCCCTTCACGCTGCCTTTTAGTGCAGACAGACAGAGGTTGTATATACAGGATACTAGTATTTCCTCTCCGGCTCCAGCCCCAATTTGAAGGACTGTAAAGGGCTGAATGCGTTCCAACTTCTGAGGGCGGCATGCCAGCAAACCAGAACGAACTGATTTTACTGAGGGAGACTTCTCAAAAAAACCTGCTCACTACCTTTCACTCCATTTATTCCGCTCACCATTCTTCATTTGACTCACTCAGATGCAGATTTCATTTGGGGCTGATTTTGAGAGGCTGAGTAACAGTTTGAGAGCAATGACAACACAGTCTGACAGTAGTTCCTGGACTGTAGGCAATTACATTTATGATAATGAGTGGGAACTTTTGAAGCTGGTCTTTATTTAATAGAGCAAATTGGATATGCTCTGGTGAATCAGTCTTTGTTTGGGCTTTGGTTTACAACTGGAGCTGTGAGGTCATCGGGCTATGCTGGTGATAGACGTGACCACTGACAGCTGTTTGGGCCAGTGCAACTCAGTGTGGTTGTGTGTGGAGTGCATTCAAATAGGAGTTAAGGACAGACAGCCAGTGTCATTCAAAAGACCATCTTGGTGTGTTGAGGGCACAGAAAGATCTCTGCTGCCCACATCTTACAGTTCTTGCATCTGTTCCAGTGAGGATCTGGAAATGTCCTTTGTGCATATACGACTCATTTTGTCCTGTCAGGGACTAGAATCCATAATGTTGTGATGGTAATGGGGTTATTGGACAGAGCGGTTTTCTTTTTAATATTATTTTTCATCTTAAAAATAAAACAGATGTTTTAAACCCATTTCAACACTTACTCAGGTACCAAAGCAGGGATAACACACATATGAGCTTGAAAAACATGTTTTTTCAGTTGAATTTTGAACAGGCTTAGCAGTATGTGTGAAAAATGTAAATTTAATTAATACATGATCTACCTTTCTGAAAATAACAGCTATTTTTTATAATATAAATATATTATCTATATTTATAGATGACAAGCCCAAGAGATATACAGTATAACGTTTTACATGGGCAGGCTTATGCTTTAAAATATGCATGAACTTGATTTCAGTGACTGCACCACTGCCTTTTATCTTAACCCTTTACTGGCACACCATGATTTTTTTTTTGTTTTATCTTGCACTATTAGGCTGTAGTAGAAAAATCTGATTTTTTTTTTCAAAGGACCCTCCCATTCAATTTCTTTGAACATCTACCAAACGGTTGAAGTGCCTGTTTATGGTAAAAGTCAGTTATCTGACTTGCATGAGATTATTGTGTTTTACTGAAAGAAAAAAAAAATCCCCCAAAAAGTGGTATTATCTTGTAGCCCTGGTCCCAGAGTTTAAGAAATATCATGTTGAATAAACCTCATTCTTTTTTAATGTACATATACTGTTTATTCAGCGTTGTTAAATGCTTAACATTAGTAAAACCAAATTATCCTTTTTTATTCTTTTCACATTGCAGAATGTTACCTCTTAAGTCTGTTATGCCTTTATCACTGTGATTGTGCAGAATTAATTGATTGTCAGAGTATCAGATTACAGGAAAACTCTAATCCAAGCAACTTCAATTTCCCCCCCCCAAAAAAAAAAAAATCTGTCTAGTATGTCTATTATGATATATTCGGTTATAAGGCGGTTTCCATTTTCTATTGTAACCAATTCATTATGGTTATGAGTTCTTGTACGTGGTTTGAGTGTGAGGCATGGCTTTGCCCCTACTCAAATGATGTCCATTCTGCAATTTAAGAAACAGTCTTTTGGCAACTAAAGCATCAGATGCCTTCAATTGATTAATCCCAACACTTAGTAATGGGCAACCCAGGATGGTGTACAACCAATATGAAGCTATTGTCCTTTTAAGATCATTAACATCTTCTTCTAACTTGACAAAGTGCTTGCTACATTCATCTCCATGGTGGCATAGAGGATCTCTGAGGGAGTAAGTTATGAAGGTGACCGCAAGTGTTGAGCTGAGTGAAGTCTTTCTTCTGCAGTCTCCTGGTTAAATCCTCCTCACTCCTTTAGATGCCACGAGAGATCCATTCTTCATTTCATTCCTGCCAATTCAGAAGCAAAGCATAAATTCATTAGATGTCAAACAAACCTGACCACAGGTGGGGAATGAGCATAAATCCAAATGGAAGAATGAGAGATGTATATTTGTTTTTTGGAAAGACTAGTTTGGTAAATCTGAGGGACGGACCTCATAGGACAGCTTGAATTTCTTTGGCCCTTTCAAAGGGACGGGAAGTCAGCCAAAGTTAAAAAGATGGAATGTTTTGTTTGTTTAGATTTTCCAACAAAACTGTGTATAAACATTATGCAGTTTTACATATGATTTATATGATTGTACATCAATTATTGTCATTGAAGTAATGAAACATTATAATAGTCAAATGTTTCAAATGTAAATTTAATCAAATGCGTATTAGTTTAAAAAAAATTGAGGAGTAAAAAATGTGTGAATGGCTGCTTAATTCAGATGAAAACTCCACTTAAAACAACCCCAGAAGTCCAGCTCTGAATGTCTTCTAATCAAGCTTCACTGAGAAAACAGTGTTTTTTCCACAAAGTTTCCCCTCAGACTCACTGGCTCGCTCTGACAAAGGGATTTCTTTCTTACACAGAGCCCCCATTCCTCCCTCCCTCTCTCCCTTCCCTCCCTTTCGCTCTCTCTCTCCCTCTCCCTCTCTCTCTCTCTCTTTCTCTTTCTCCCTCTCTCTCCCCCCGGCCTCTGTAACAGCTGCTCCTCAGTGCTTGTATCCTGCGAGAGTGATGATCAGTGTTTTTCATTTCAAAGTGTTTTTTTGGAACAGATGGCGGAGGGGAGCAGCGGGGGAATGTGCCAGCACTGGGCTGGGGAATGTGCCAATTCCTGCAGTGAGTGAGTTCTCTGGGATCCTGCTCGCGTGCCTTCACCCTGCCCTCTGCCCTGAGTGGCGCCAGCAGGACTTCCCAACTAGCGTTACGAACATCTGGTGTCTGGGACTGCCAGGAAAAAAAAGCAGCAGCTCAGCTAGTTTCCTTCTGAATAAGCTTATGCTAGGGAAACACATTAGCTCACACACACACACACAGAGTGCAGGAGGAAGAGACAGGACTTACATTCAGCATGTTTGAAATGAATACTCCTTTACAAAATTGCACCAAAGAATATTTGCAACAGTTCCTACTAATTTAAGATTACTGAAAAATGTTTGTTGTTTTTTTTTTTATCTAAAGGTTCCAACTAACATTATGGAATCTTATCATGCTATATGCTTATTACTTATTGATTTTATGTTTTGCATTTTAAATGAAAACACATTACCACAACAACAACTTTTACTCTAGCTGGATTATTATTAAATCTTATTTATTTTGACACAAACACATATTTTTATTACCACCATGTGAAGATTTGAAGAAATTACTGGCCAGAAATATACTGGATAAACCATGAAGAGAGCTGTTGTTACTTGGATCTTCATCACGCATTTTGAAAGACCTGTTGATTTTTGAGGAATGACCATACACACAAGGCCTCTAACCGTGTGGGTCCAGGAGAGCACAAAAGGAAGTTCAGCCTTGGTTTACATGACTCCCCATGTCATAAAACTGCACACAAAGGCATCAATCACCCCTCTTTATTCACCCGAGGCACTTTGCTCCTCTGTTTAGGGAGGAAAAAACTGGCTGAACACCCAGTTCCTTTTCAAACACAAGTTGATGATGATTTAATTTAATGGGGTCCTTACTAAGCAAAGGAATGCACTCCCTAATTGGAGCGAGTATATTTTACCCCAGCTTTGTTATGGTGTCCGCTGATATAAAAAAAGACAAAACAAAAGAAGTAAACAGCACACATATCTGGTTAAGAGATTGCGCCACCAAGTCTGACAGAACCCATCAAAATTATCAACACCAACTGTGAGCTTGCCGGGTGTGTGTCCCAGATGGGAATGCTATACTCTGGTGATTCTCCAGCGGCAGTAGCCTACTTTTCGAGCTGCCACTACAGTTTTCTTTCGTGTCTGTCATGCTGTATTGTGCAGCCAAAATATATACAATTATTGACATGAGTTGAATAGAATGTGCTATTCTTTGATATTCTTTGATATTCTATTCTTAATATTGTGTCTGTGTTCAAGGACATACAAGTTACATTATGTCAACTCTCAATCATTTGATATTTTGTATTTAGAATGACATTGTGTATTCTGATTTAGAGTGCATTTAAAAGTTAAATGATCCTAATGAATTGCATTGAAGTCAAGGAACTTTTAAATATTTATGAAATCATCTATTCTTTCACTAATCACCAGTTAAATACCATATTTAGCAAACCGCTTTCTTCATAGAGAGGGAGAGAACGTAATGGACAAAGTGCTACTATTGTTTACATGATGTGTGTTTCCATAATTGTTGGGTCTGTCACTTTCACATGGACCAACCCACACAGGCCCAGTCACACCATTACCTTCCTCTTCTTGGAGCGTCCCTCAGCCTGCAGCGTGCGGGTGCACTGCTCCACACACTCCCTGAAGCTCATGTTGCTGTGGTCCGGGGTGTAGTCCAGGTCTGCAAGTTGAGCCAGGGACAGGATGTAGTTGCAGGCTATTCTTAATATAGCCAGCTTGGAGAGCTTCTGCCCATAGGAGTAGCATGGCACCTGTGAGGAACCAGAGGGTTACTGTGGGCCCCCCCACAAATCTAAAAGGGATGCCATGATAGCACTGATCTATGCAGTATTAATATGGCAGGAGAGAGGATTGAAGTAGCCTAGTTGTGCATATTATATCGTAATATTTATATTATAAAATATTCCTTATCTTATAATAACAACCTGATAACCTGATGTTTAATTCCTGCAGGGGGTTACTTGTCCTTTTAAAAAAAAAAATAAAAACAAAAAAAAAATCTGTGTAGCTTTATATAAATAGTGCATTAAATTAGACATATTAAAGATTTGCATCCCATTGTTGAATGTCAGAATTTGAGAGTATGTTCAGAATATGGACTGAAACTAAAACGATGAATTGTAGACATTGTCTCTACACAACAGCCTACAGCATGTAACTGTAGGGGCTTTTATCTTACAGTAGCCTCTTTCTTCTTTACTTCTGCATGACACTGCAGAACAGATGTGAGCACAGCATTTCACTTTACTGCACACAGAGGGGGAATCAGAGATGTCAGCAACTGCTTTAGCTTTCCGTGCATGTATTTTAATAACAGGACAGTTAGAAAGGGCAACTGTATGCTAGTATGGTTATCTGCAATCAACAGGGAGAGCTTGTAGACATGCAGCCAATGAATAGAAAGCACATGTTTCTGCAGTCCATCGAGTACTTATCTTTTAACTGTTGTTTGTGTGCTTATTTTTGGAAGGCTATGATGTTTGTGACTGCTTGGGATTATAGAAGCAATGCAGTGGATTAGCTATGTCAATGTGGGTGTGTGGGTGTCAAGAGAGACAGATTTGTTTTTGTTCATCTGATACAAATACCAACGAATGCTTCTGCATTTCCTTATTGTATCTGCTTGAATGTGACAAAGAGGGTGTTTTGCAAGACAAGATGCAAAAGTTTGGAGCAAAATCCAAGAATGAGGAGAATTGATATGACTTCTTAAACTGTGAACTATCCAGCTATTAAAAAAGACGTCCACTTGTGTGGGATGGGCATTCTACTGAATCATATGCATTTAATAAATTAATTCATTGACTTTATATCTTTCTGTGCCATCTCCAATTTGACCTGTGATAGCCTAATTGTCTGATGTCAAAGGTCATGTGCCTCTTCTCTTCCAAAAATACAACCTAGGCCTAAGCATTACACTTGTCATCGCTGCTTTAATTCATGATGGTTTAAGTTAAATGCACCTTAAAAGACATTTGTAAAATATTTGTTAAGGTGGTAGGCTACTTTGGCGATCATATTTCTTACAGCATAGGCCTATAGAAAGCAACTGTGACAAACTCTGACAAACTGAAAAAATGAACTCAATAATGCTTTTGGTCAGTTTGGCGGAAAATACCTGTTTTCTAAGCGCCTCAAAGGCTGCGCTTATGGTATGCACCCGGGTCCTCTCTCTGGCATTTGCCAGCAATCTCCGTGTCTGCTGAATTGCTTTGATCTCAGTGACGACGCCAGACGCCTCTCCCAGCCGTTTCCTCGGCGATTCCGACGGCTCGTTGTTATTCATGTAAGACGCCTGTGAGGCTGAGGATAGCGGTCGCTCTGCGCGCTGGCACAGGACAACACGAGACTGTAAGCTCTGTTCACGAGAAAAAACCTGCTGATTGTCAAAGCCAGCCACTTGAGGGAATGTCGCCTGAATTGTGTCCTTAGCAGAAGCTATTTCAGACAATGATTGGGGTTGTGATAGACCCTTACCGCTGATTGCAGGCAATGCATTTATCCGCATATCAAGAGCCGTGTCCGAAATCCCCAAATGACCAATGTGCTCTCCACTGACGACAGAAGCAATGGCTTGAAGCCTTTTTTGACTGTTTAAAACAAAAGTGTTGTCCATTGAGTCCTCATTTGAGTCTTCGTCCAATTTAGAGTCATCTTGAGAACTCCTGACCTCACTAACACGTTTTACTGGCTCTCGTGATTTGCGCTTGAACTTTTTATTCACCGGCACTTCCTTTACGTTGAGTGTCTTCCAGTTGCCATCATTCAGAAGATGTGGATTCTTCATTTTAAAATGATTTCAGTAGTTCCACTCCAAGAGAGACGCAAACCTTTGCTGATTATCACCAGGCTATTCCACGAAGAAACGCTTCTCTTCTGCAATCACTCAGCTAGACACAGCTAGACACTGTCTGACGGCGTTGAAGCCCATGTTAGATGTTAAAATCCTGACCAGACAACTTAAGCAGATGCGTGTTGTTCTCTTGGACTCCCGGCGGCTTCTGGAGCCATGCAGCATTGCCAGCAAATGTAGTAAATGCGCCTGAACTCAGAGGTTCATATGTATTTGTTTAGCCTCAGTTTACATAGAAGCCCCTGTTGGCGAGATAAGTCTGCAAGCCGCCAGCACTAGGAGACCGCCCAAAATAAAACGACCCCGGGCGGTGCTCAAATAATAACACCGCCTATGCCGCTACGCTGAAGCAATATCTTATTTGACATCTGAAACTACCTGGAGAACTTGTCACATTCTTAATTGCGACATGCGCTATTAATCTAAATCTAAACTTTGCCTTAAGTCCTTTACATTTTCGGGAATGTATCCTAGGCTAGAAAGGGCGACTTATTATAGGAAATGCAACAGACTTGATCTGTGACATCTTGTATGCTTAGATCGTTGGGCCATGCTAATTCCCTACTCAATTGCAACGGAGTTGCTGCGTGACACCCAGACACCTCAACCAGCCTACTGGACGCCAGTGTGCTTTCAATGACATCATAAGGGTTTGTGCTGTTGCCCTGTGAATGAAGGCACAATAACTATGTTGTTTGAAAAGTTAGATAGCCTATTGAAAATGTATGTTCAGTGAACATTGGGTGTAGGCATAGCCTACAATTTAAAGGTTCGATTTATTTGGCTCTATGAGCCTAACATTTTTCCAGACTTAAAACAATCATGTAGGCTTAACAATAGACAAACAGGTAGACAACACAATAGCAATATCTCATATTTTTCGTGTTCAGTTTGCTTCATTCTGGCCCCGTTGATTTAACGCCATGTAGGCTACATTTCTGAAAAGCAAGAAACAATTGTGTTTATTCCTATCTGCTACGCCACCTTGTGGCACTCTGCATAATTTTGTGGCAACTGCACATTTTAAGGTAATAATAATACAGATCAACAATAGAAAGCCCTTTTCAGAAGCAGTTTGTGATATGGTTCAGAAATAAAGGGTTATAGCAAAAAACAAAAAGATCAGTAAAGGGATATTTTTTCAGCAAGTATTAAATGTTATGCCAGTCCATTCACACATTCGGTTAAATTCTTTACATAGACTAATAAACTAATATAGGCTATCTTAAGTTAAGTAACATAGCCTGTATTGTGATCATACTGACACCTCAAATACCACATTTCCCCAATGTGAAAGAATCTGCAGAAACAGAAGGACATGGGATTTAAAAAAAAGCCTCCAGTTGTTCCTGGGCAATGTGCCATTGCTGCAGCGACCTGCTGCTTCCTCCAGATATTAAATTCCTCTGGCATGTACTTTGCCCTGGCTGACGCCAGCCCTCCACAAGACCCCAAAGGTAAATATCTCTAACAGGCAGAGCTGCAGGGGCTCTCTGATGAGGTCATTTATTGCCCTGTCTGAGAGTTCGGAATACAACTGTTTTATCCCATCAAAACAATGATAGTGAAGTATAAAGGAACATATTTTGTGAAAATAACATTAGGCATTACCAGTAGGCAATGAATATTTTTAATGGGTATGTAGTGTTAACCATATCAACCAGCATTACAATAAGTTATAGGCCTATATTATTGTTGGGAAAGATGTACAGAAACATAAATAGAGATGGGACTCGGGATGGGACAAGCCCTCGGTGGATCTTTGTGAGATGGGACATGACAATGTCATATATATCATCATAAATATCATATGTGAGGCCATTTCTATATTTTAGTGAAATTATCTAGTTCTACTCCTGGTCAGTCCTGTTCAGCTTTGATCTATCTATTGCAGTCTGTGCCCTATAGCACTATATAGTGGCCTGTAGGGCAAACCTAACCTAGGCATAACATAAGCTGTCTAAAAGTGTCCCTAGTCTTTCTCAGCTCCAATCACCATGAACATTCCCTAACACAGTGAAATGTCAGCAGTAGCCTACATACACTGATATTAAACACTGTGTCTGCACTGGAGAGTAATGCCTTGAAGAGTTTGGTTTAACATGTAATTGTAATCCGAATTTATCCTAAATGATGCAAGATGGGTCATCCTTATTCTGTCATTTGCAGATGCATTTGTAGATGATGTTAGAATTCAATAAATATTTGGTATGGCTTTTATATTTAGTCTTCACAGGAGGTAGGCTAAGTCTATTAGATTTTTACAGAATTCTGAATGTGATCAAACTTTTGTTGGGCTCGAGGCCAATTTGGTCTAATTCCAGCATCTGTCATCGCGGTGGTCATGTCATGTTTTTCTTTTGTTTATATGCTCCTGAAAGTAAATCAGTAAGCTACAAACATTAATCTGGCAGGAACGTACAGATATGCATAATTTATATTTCAACATCAACATGTAAAGCTAAGGGGGAAAAGACAAAAAGGATGTTTGTTCTTCAATAAACACAAATTACACTGTTAGGGGTTTACAATACGACTACGTTCAATGTTTTAAGAACACATATATATTTTTTATTATCTAATATTTTAAAACACAAACACACACACACACACACACACACACACACACACACACACACACACACACACAAATATAGGCCTACAGCCTATGGGCGTAACATTTTTCATATTTGTAAAAAATCTTGGCGTAGGCTATTCTAAATAATTGTTTCAGAATGTCCAAGTTCTTTACAAAAATGTCAACATAACTTATATTTTTATTTTTAAATCATGTTGCGTAGGCCTAGCCTCCTGATACAACAATGAGCGTCGACCCTTTATCGGGCTTTGGTGGTAGGCATAGTAGGCTACTCGGGATGTGAAGCTCAGTGGGACTTTTATTATAAAACTTCCGCATCAACTGACAGGAAGTCGGTGTTGGCAACAGCTGATTGTGAGGATGGACTCCCCCGATGTGACATTTACGTTGGCATATGTTGTGTTTGCCTTTTGTTTTGTGTTTACGCCAAATGAGTTCAGATCAGCAGGCTTTACCGTTCAGAATTTGTTCTCTTTTTGGCTCGGGAGTGAAGACATAGGTTTCGTCCAGTACCACATCAGGAGAACGACATTAACCCTCGTTGTCCATTGCTCATTGCCTCTTGGTAAGTTTTACGGTCCTATTTCTATTTCTACTGTATAGGCGTTCGAGGCAAAAGGAAGCCCAATATTTCGACTTTAGCGATAGCTTAGGCAAGGCTAGGCTCCTTGTTTTGACCTACTGAACTGAATTTAGGCCTAGACATTTCTCCTGACAAAAGATGATAGTTTTTGTAGAGAGAGAAATAAATAACGTATCTCTTTCCATCTTGTCAGGTTACTACTTGGGTATGTGTATAGCTGCCCCAGATAAAAAACTGATCTATGTGTACCTGGCAAGTGAAGGATGGCAGCTGTACTTCACTGTGTCAGCTGCTGTCTTGCTCCTGAGTTGCCTCGTCGCTCACTATTGGTCTGGCCAGAAATGGGGAAATCACACCATATCAAAAAACTTGGCCTCCCATGCCTTACCCCAATCCAGCTGGAGAGCTGTAGCCTCCTCTATCAACACGGAGTTCCGCAGAATCGACAAGTTCGCTACAGGTGCACCAGGTGCGAGGGTCATTGTCACAGACACCTGGATCATGAAGGTCACCACCTACTATGTCCATGTGGCCCTGCAGCAGGACACACACCTGACAGTCACAGACTCGAAGCAGCATGACATTTCACCTGACTCTGGCACGCCAGTGCAGATCCTGACCCTTAGTGTCGCCAGTATCAATCCCAATGTCAAGCCCTTTGACATCAGGTGAGTAGGCTACAGTACATGGGATGATTGCATTGTGCATGTCTGGTATGCCTAAATATCCTCATGCAGAGTAAAGCAAAATTACTGCCATACATTTTTGAAAAGCAGACATTCCCAGAATCAATAACGTTCAGCTTTAGACACTGTACGCTTATGTCATGTAAATATAAGACGTAGGCTACTTACTTTTTGGTAACTAGGTCACTGTGTGACAGTAATATTTTAACCCTATCTCTTTTTCCATACCTGTTCTTTACCAAAGTGTAATCGCTTATCTTCTTCACTAGGTCAAGATGAAGGGTTGAGATTAATTGAGGGCAATCATTTTTGAATGATGTTTTATGATACTCTTTACTCAAGAAGATTAAACTTTAATCCCTGGCTTGGATGTTGCCAGGTTAAATTCTACAGAGTATACTGAACTACGAGACAAACTGCAGGCTCCTGTGAGGAATGCAGCAAACGTGGTTATCCATCTCACCATGAGTGAGCTCTTTTTGGAAACCTTCAGGTCTTTCGTGGAGCTGAACCAAGTCTATGAAAGCCCCAGTGGTCAGGTGAGAACAACACATCCTCGCAGACTCAAGTCATTCAAACTAGATTCTAGAAATTCATTTGTGTGTAAAATATGCCTAAAACAGGCCTTTAGTAAGTTCCCCAAAGCTGATATGAGTATGCTTTTGACTTAGGCTTACTTTGTAAAATATTATCAGCAAACCCAATTTGATGACTGTGTAATCATAATTCTTAAAGCAAATGTATATTATGTGTATGCCCAGGAGCTGGAGGCCTGCATTGGCTGCATGCAGGAGACTGCCAACATCAAGCTGCTGCATCTGTGCCACGGAGAGGGAGAGGGAGAGGGCGAGTGTCAGCAGTGCTACTGCCGCCCCATGTGGTGCCTGACCTGTATGGGCAAGTGGTTTGCCAGCCGGCAGGACCAGCAGCGGCCTGAGACCTGGCTGGGCAGCAGGGTGCCCTGTCCCACCTGCAGGGCCAAGTTTTGCATCCTGGACGTCTGCATTGCCCACTGACTCTGGCCAAAGCCAGGGGTATGCAAGTACAGAGAAAAACAATGAGAGGCCTTTGAAGCTGTATCGTTCTCCTCTGACATGTCTTTGAATTAATACTCTTGTTTGTACTCTACCCACAGGTGAAATGATGGATGAAATGGTTCAGATGACATTTGAATTCAACAGACAATTCAAAGACACTTTGAGGAATGATTTTAAAAACAATTGGTTGGATCTGTGCTGCTGTTTTACAGCAGGGAATAGACTGCCACATATTGGATGTCTTTTGACGTCTTGTTTTTTCTTGTCTTTTTCCTTTTATCACACCAGTAAGACAATGGAGCTTATACTGTACGTGCCTTCTGTCAGTTTGCCTTGTTTTTGTCAGGCCATTAATGTAGAAATGTTACATTGCACATCCTAGACACAACATTTACGTTACTTTCTGCGATACTTTTACAAATGCTGATTTTTCTTAAAACAAATAGTGTTATTGTATTTATATAATTCTGGATTAATTAAACCTTCCCCCAACATTGAGTGAGCACCAATGTTGCAGCCACCACAGTTTTAATTCTTGAAAAAGCTAAGAGTCCTGCTAATATCCTGCCAAAGGACATAATAGTTTTACCAAAGGGCTTGCATTTCCAGTTTTGAGCTTAACATAATGCAAGAATTGTGTACCCCCTTGTAGAATATATTTTGATATCCCTTGAGCATAATTTTTTAATGTGCAGAGTTTCATGAAGGTCTCTTGGACTGCGCTGCATATTGAAAATTGTGCTGAAGGAATTCCCAGCGCGACAAAAACTGACAAAAGGGTCACCTCACAGCCCACTCCACCAAAGTGCAATACCAGGCGTCCAGGCACACGGGGCAATGACTGAACGCAGATCATCTTATTATAAGTCTGAGCTTTGAGTCATTATTTTTAAGTAGAAATTTAAGGTACAGCATAATGCTAGTGCTGTCTAAATTTGGAAACTAAGGCAAGGTTAAGCCAGAAAATTTAAGTATTGTGCATTCCTTGTTGTGGTGTAATCATACAATGTTTCTAATGGGATAATGGCCTTTTTTCATTAGCTCAGTTACTGCTATGGGCAGGTACATGGCAGAGTGGGACAACAGCAGGATGCTACATTGCAGGATCATCAACTATGTGTCTCTGTGTCCTTGGTGTCTTTTGAAGCATGTTTTTCATGATTTTCTGTTTGGGATGTTTCTTAGATATTAACATGTCATCTAAGGGGACAAAGTTCTTTTCTTTTTTTTAAGCATATTTTTGGGGGCTTTTTTATGCCTTTAATGAGACAGGACAGTGGGATCCGGAAAGAACCACGGGGAGAGAATCGAACCCAGGTCGCCGGCGTACGGTGCAGGTTCCCCAGCCAGCCACTCTGGACAAAGTTTTTTTTTTTTTTTAACAGTTAATAGATACATTTAGCAAACACAGCTTGTAATGGCTGTCATCCTGATGTGGAAGGATGGAAACCTTCAGAAGGCCATAATCTTCATTATCAGTTTACAAAAATGTTGTGTTTCAGATGTAGAGGGTTTCTCCACAACATTTAAGGGTTTTCAGCCCTTAATTTCAGTCACAGCTTTTTGTTGAATTTAAGATGAATAAATGAATTTGGTCTTTCCCTACACAGAATTCCACATGAAACACGATGTTTTTCTGTTGGACTTTATAATACTGTCCTGGCACTAACTGTGTCATATATTTGAGCTATAATCCTTGTAGGCATTGGACATTATAAAATGACTAGATAATCTTCATGAACAATAACTCAGGGAATTGTTATTTGTCCTCTGTCCAAATTTTGTAATGTGTCTGACCCTGTATCATCTCTTTGAAGTAATATGTAAATAAATGTCTTAGTTTAAATCCTAGTATTTCTGTTTTATATTTTAATATTAGTTTTTATAGAGTATTAAGGATTTGTTTTTCTGTTTACCTTTTTGTATTTTATATCACACAAAGTAATCCTGTTCTTGCACTGTCCACTTTTTGGACGACCTCACACTCAGCAGTCCCTGTGACGTTTTGGCACACACTTGACCATGACATCTCACTGCATCACAGTATCAGTTCCCTGTGTGCCTGGAATGTGAAATCTGGTGGATAGACCATTATCTCACAATTGTGTTTCTATCCTTACAGTGTTAGTAGCTTTCTTGTTCTGTATTTGTGTACAGTAAGTGCCTATATAAAGTATTCACCCCCCCCCCCCCCCCCCGGATATCCCCCCTTTTACTGGTTTTATAAATTGAATCTTGATAAATTTAATTTGGCCCATTTTATTTTTACAAAAATCCCCTCTTTAATGTCAAAGTGACAGCAGCTTTTTACAAGGTAATGTTAATTAATTAAAAATAAACAATGCAAAATAAGCAATTGCATTAATATTCACCCCCTGCAAGTCAACATTTAGTAGATGCACCTTTGGCCACAATTTGCCCATTACCCATTTACAGCTACAGATTTTCTATAGGATTGAGGTCTGGGCTTGGAGAAGTACCCCCACAGCATGATGCTATACAGTGCTTCAAATTAGGTATGGTGTGTGTTTTTGGTGATGTGCAGTGTTTGGTGTCGGACAAACATAGCATCTAGTCTGATGGTCAAAAAGCTCAATCTCAACCTTCTTCCTTTTAACCTTGGAGTCTCCCACATGTCTTTGGGCGAACTTTAGTCCAGATTTAATAAGAGCTTTGCCACTCACCCATAACGCTTTGACTGGTGAAAAACTTGGGCAAAAGTATGTTGTATTTCTCCCATCTCAGCTGCTGAAGCTTTTACCTTCTTCAGAGTTGTTATATACTGTAGGTGCCTTGGTGGCCTCCTCCACAATTAATCTTTTTGAACAGTCACTCAGTTTGTGGTGACGGCCTGCTCTAGGCAGATTTGTACATTTGCCATATTCTTAATAGTGGATTTCATTGAACTCCAGGGGATGTTTAATGACTTGATTTTTTTGTATCCATCACCTCACTCATGCTTTTCAATAAACTGTTCTTATGGTGGAATTATGGCCAGGAATACAGATTGACTAGTAATTGGACCTTTGAGTCTTTATATTACTAAACTATACACATTCACTGCATTCAGGCGATCTCCGTTTCACTAATTGTGAGACTACTAGCACCAATTGGTTGGACCACTGTTGATTTAGGTCAGTCACTTTAAGGGGGGTGGGGGGTTTGGGGTGAATATTTATCCAATCACTTATTTTGCATTATATTTTTAATTAATTAATATTATTTTGTAGAAATTTGCTTTCACTTTGATTTTTATTATAAAAAAGGCCAAATTAAATCGATCACGATTCCATTTATAAATGCTGTAAAAGGGGAAGCACTGTATGTGTGTGTCACATATGCTACTGGATGCCTTAAATTCCCTCATCATAAATAATCTCTCTCTCTCTCTCTCAAAATTGTGTTCTGAATCTCTTTTAGGAATTATTATGTGAACTTTGCATGTGCGTAGGCTACAATCCTTGCAACTTTAAACAGAACGGTTTTTGTGATTCAGAATTTTTGTTCTCCATTCTTCCGAAGTTCAATTTTTTTGAGAACAGACTCTTCTTCCCTCAAAGGACTTGACCGTTTTCAAGGAAACATGTTTCATATCAACAAAACAATTTCACATCCTTTCAAAATATTTTTTTTTCTACAGTGAAAGTATGAATACATACTAAATGCTATTATATTGTATATTAATTATATTGTATTCAATTATATTGTATTAAAGGTTAAAGTTTGAAAAAGATCATTTGATTTACTTTTACCAGAGTTAATTTGAACTGACGAATAAATGCAGAACAATCTGCTTTTCACCATTTTTACATCTGTAAAATTAAAATGGAAGCATGTCAGCAATCTAATTCATCTTCAGTTAGGAATCACAAACAGGCATGAAGCTTAGTATTGGCATTTGAACAAATGAGTTAAAGATCATTCAGCATCAAACACACACACAAGAAACATTAGCTACAGCCCAAACAATTTATTTTAAAGGACAGTTTCAATATCAAGTCTACTGTACAAAGCAGGAGTAATACAAAGAAACCAACACAAAAAAATAAGATAGGCGAATACTGTTAAAACACAGCGCAAGAGAGAAACACTAAACATAGCAACACTGATAAGGGGTGGGGAGGTTCCTGACTTCTTCATATGGACAGCAGTGACCTGTGTGGATTCTGTCAAGTTGTTATGCAACCATCTCAAAAAAGGCTTAGTTTTCTAAGATTATGGCGAGATTAATCATAATGAATATGAGGCCCACATAACACTACAGATTTCACTATATAGATTCAGGCTGATGAGGTACATGTGTAGGCATACTATATGAAGTGCAGCAGGAATGCTGATTTAGGATTTACAGTAGTTTGACTTCAAGTTCATTTTGAGAACCTGCATGTTTGGAGGGAGACATCTTCCAAGAGCCCATTCCTGCACTGGGACTGTTCATTACAGTAAAGTGTGATGGAACCAAATGAAGCCAGCATAAGCTTCTAGCACCAAATACATTTTGTTATTTTCCCCCCCATAAACTATTAGAAATGTATGTGGTTAACATCAATAGGACAGGCACAGATGCTCCTCTCAGTTGTATATCATGAATATCTCACTGATGATGACATGATAAGAAGCAAAAGTTTCATACGTCACATTTGGGCTGTAATTACACAGTCATTCTGGAAATAAAAGTCAATACTTCCGTGGTAACATGAATAATGTCATAAATGATACACCTGTAGAATGTGCTCAGCTCAGTTGCAGGTAATGAAACCAGTGTACTGAGCTGGCTTTCCTTTAACAGCAGCCTTGCTTCTCTGTGCTGTAGGGGCTGTGCATAACAGGGCTTGGAAGTCAGGTGCAAGAGAATGTCAGCTCTACTCCAGTGTGCCCAGTGCTTCTTCAATGTCACAGAAGATTGTATGGGAGGAAAATGAGGTTGAGAATGCTTCAGGAATTATGCCATGGCTTCACAACAGCACACAAAATGTGCTTAAATTAACACATCACTTAAATATTTATTTAAATAACCCTCAAATGAAAAAAAACAAATCCCAAACATATGCCTGTGCACACTATATATTTACAGAAAAACAAAGGTCCACAAACACACCAAGGTCATGGTCCAAAAGAGAGCTTAGATGAATGACACATAGAGGAGTATGACTAAAACTAAATTCAGTAACATATGCACCAAAAATGCCACTATGATCCATTAAACAATTAAAAACTATATTTACAAAAAGGCTTAAGAATGGTATGCGTGATTCTACTGCAAAGGTAAAACGCTTGCAATTTTCAAGTACAACCATAATGCCCACTGAAAACAGACACCGCATGTCACTACCTCCTGGTAGAACTTTTCAACATTTCAGGAAATAACATAAAAATACCCAAATAATAAAAACAAACATCTGTTATCACAGAATCATGAACATGTTAAACAACTGAATATCAGTCGAGTAGAGCAGTCCCTGTGACACAGGAAGTTTGGCAGGGAGTCCTTTATACACACTATACAATTTCTCTTCATTTGATTGTTTTTGTTTTTAAAAGGTAAACATCAGAAAAAACACACATAAGAGTATTAGAGACGCCACATCAGCTGTGAAATAGTCAGAACAGCTTGTTTTCTGACGTAAACATAGTATATCAATGATTTGCCCCATACTTAGTGACTTCAGGTAGCATGTGGTCTTTTCATGTTATCTTTATGGCTCTAATGTCCAGTTCTGAGACTCAGTGTACAGATAATGAGTGCAATGAACACAAACACACACATGTACGCCCAAACACAGTCACACCCACTCATTCACACACACACAGGCATACACTTGCCCGTCAGCACACGTATGCTCAAATCTATGCCGACAGTACAGCATGTAATGGTCCCCTGTCTAATATGAACAGGCAACTTCATGGGCAAACCAGCGCCCTGGACAATAATTTAGTTACAACTACAAGATTACAGTATTGTTCAAAAGACCCTTAAAAATAACACATCATAATTTCAATAAAAAGTTTTAAAAGCTGCATTTTCCCTGTAACTATATTTCTTTTTAAATTCTGAAGAATTCTCAAGAGATAATGATGGAAAGACACACATCCATACACACAAAATGCTTCCACACACTACATTTCAAATACTTCAGCAGTTACAGCCTATACCATTCATGTTTCACTGCTCATTTTTGACATGTCGTTTTTGACGATGAATCCGGCTCATCAATTCTTGTATTGAAGTATGTTTGTTCTTCATTACATATATAAACACATCTAAGAGCCAGCTTAGTTCCTTCACAGTTTCTTCTAGTGCAATAAATACCCTCTCCAAATTACACATAAAAGGTAGCTGCCAGGTCTGTCTCAGGTCTTCCCAAGAATGGAGGACCTGTGGAGAGATTGAGAAATGAGCTGAGTGTGGGGGAAAGCTCTCCTAATAAGCCCACTGGACAGGCAAAGTGGAAAAGTACATGTAAGTGACAAACGTCATACCTGAGACATTTCCAGCGGTCCTTCTCCACTTGATTCTCTGGACTTTCACTCTCATAGGATGCCAGATAAAGACCTACAACACACGCAAATGAAGAGAGACAGAAACTGGACAAGTCACTTAAGGAATGAATCTGTATATAACCAGAGTCACATAACATTACAACAGTGTAAGACTACATCTCAAATCAGAAGGATTTGGATCAGATGGCCATTATTCCAAACTCAGGACCTCACAGGAACATACCATCTTCATTAAAAATGGGTGCAGTGTGGAGGTAGTGCAGGATGCTGCGGTCTTCTTCAAATGGGCATTCCACCTGTTTCCAGGCAATAAACTCTCCCACCTGCCTGGCCAGCTCCACAAATTTCTGCAGACAAACCCTCATGGTCAACATTTACCTTTCCAACACTAAGATGACTAACATAAAAAGGAAGTATGATTAGCCAACTGAGTCCACCACACCTCAAAGTTGACATGCCCATTGGGCAGACGATTGGCACAGCTCTCATTCAGGAAGTAGATATCCTTGATGAGGAGGCTGAAGAAAGGAATGACGATCTGACAGGAAAGGACAAAATCAGACACAAGATCTCTCAGGTTTTGGAAACACTACTACACACATTAGTACCACTACAACTAATACTACTCATCAACATCATCATCATCATCATCACAAAATACTGCTTCCCCCCGAGAATATTCTGCAGTTGTAATCCTGCAGTAGCAGCGGTACCTTCTCCCTGTTGCTGTGAGCTGTGTGGGACCTGTGTGCTGCTCCTCTAAGGGCTGTCCTGTAGTTGTAGAAGTTCCCAGTAGGGTCCATTTGATGCTGTTTGCAAAGTCAAATAACAATTAAATAACAATTCATAAAGCAATGACAACATATACAGTATGATGTGACCTATGCCCATATTTACAGTTACACCACTCATCTTCTAGACAAGGTATTTAGTGAAATCTGAAAAAGCTGTTTTAACAGCATAGCACTTGGGATATCATTGGTGTCTCAGATGTGGTATAAACTATTCCAATATGTATGCCAATGCCACATACAGTTAAACTGATGACAACCTGAAGGACATTTGACTCATATTAGGGCTCAAACAACTAGTCTGAATGGGTGGTATAAAGACACTTGCATAAAGAAGCTGGAAAAAAGACTTTTATGGGTTTTAGTGTCTGTTGATAATCTCGTCAGTGGTGCACCTTGATGGTCTTTGAGACATGGGTGTCATTTACCTCAAGTATGAAGAACTTTGCCGTCTTCGCTTTCGCCCACGTCTTCTTCAGGCGAGATACTGGGCTCATGTTCATGCCAGCTGAATAGAATATATTCATATTATGACAAATGTAATATATGCTTAGAGAAACATTTGTAGATTGGTTTAAATGTTTCAAGATCTGGGTGAACACAGTCAGAAGAAATGGACGTCCATATGGCTCCACTGAAGCCTCACACTTACATATGATAGCCATGAGGGAATTGAAGTTCCCAATGTTGAAGCACTCCCGAGCCACATCAATGAAGAACTCAATGACCTGGGCACGCTGCTTCTTCTTGGCAGGCTAAACATGACAGATGACATTAGACATTTACTGTTGTATTTTAACTACCCATCAGTCTACTGCATACTGAATGAATGAAGTCACATGATTGTTGTTTAAATTACATTTCTGCATTCTGCAGTTTGCAGACACTTCTAATGCTATGACAGTAAATTATCACCAGGTGGCACTACAGTTCAATTTTTGTGGCATCCAATGATTGCGGGTGAAGCATTGCTTTACTGCTGTGTGTGAGTCATAAAGCTTCTTTAAAATGGGAATGTGGGCTCCAGCACCTACCATGCAGATCTCGGTGGCCACCAGGTAGCACAGTCTGTTGAACCAGCGCACATATGCTTCCAAATTGGAGGACGATTTACTCTGTTCGCTGAAGCAAGGCTGTGAGTGGAAGACATTTGGTGAGCATAGGGAAGGATGCACAGGTGAAGAAGACAAAGGAGAGTCATCTGTGATGACACCGGTGATGAGCAGAGCATGCGCATGAGCAGAGCATACTGTTCATCACCACTTTCATTACTGATGACTCTTCTTTGTCCTCTTTGCAGCAAGTGTGAACGTTACTCTGTCTGTAGCTGGTTCAGTGTACACTTCACACTGTCTGTAGCTGATGTTATTGGTTATATACATTAGGAAACTATATCCTTTAAATCCAGCACACTAGAGTAAACTGAATATGTAAACTAGCTGAAAGGATTTTTTATTGTAAAATGAAACACAGATAAGTTATTTATTTCAGTCAGATTGAGAACAATGGGCACTCTTGTCTACTAATAAAAACAAGCTCTCCATAACAAATCTACCTGGGTGGTGTCCAGGGGATCTTTCTGTATAAAAGCCTGGACAAACTCTTCAGGTCCAATGTGACTCAAATGCTCCTGTAAAATAAAAACATTTTACATCCGAAGATTGATCTCAACCAGGGTGGTTTTCATGCTTGCATGATGGTCTTAATGAAATATTACTTCAATAACATTTCTAAAACCTCACGTCAGCAAACATACACACACTGATGCTACAATCACATAGAGGCAGAGAGAAATAAAGAGAGACAGAGAGACAGATAGACAGACAGACTCAGAGAGATGAATGGAACATTTACTCCAACACTAAAGAACGCAGGGGCATGTGTGGATGAACATGTCTGAATCTGTCCTGATGCCTTTGTTTTCTAATTGAATATGCAGGCCTGCATCTAAACCTAAAACTGTCACGCAAAGTGAATGAATGTGTGTAAATGTGTGTGTGCACATGTGTGTGCATGTGTGTGTGTGTGTGTGTGTGTGTCAGAGTCTCGGTGGCGTGGCGTAAAACTGTCAGGTCACATTCCGTCAGCGCCGGCTCACTCGGCAGCCCTGAGGCACTTTCGAGTGACTTTCGGGATGATGTCACAGTCTCAGTCGAGAGTGCACGCTTTACTCACAGCCTGGGGCTGGACGAGCCTTCCGCTCCACGACCCCACAAAACCCTCACTAGGATAAAAATACACACTAATATCAGCCCAGTGACAGCAGGGAGAGACTCTTCTGTTCTGGCTTCTAACAGCAATCTATTCTTATCCAAAATGCTTCATTTGGGCCCTCACTCTGCTCAGCTGCAGGCTAAAACGAACAGCACTTAATAAACACATCTAATAATAGTTGGTAATGAAGCTAATGGGACCAGAGATTTCAGGGTCTCAGTGGCGCCAGGTAGGCAGAGGGCACCAAGCTGATTCAATACAGAAGATGTTTTAATCTACTAGTCTTTATTCCTCAGTTTCTTATTCCTGTTCAGTCATTATCTGAGCGCACTCCTCCACATGAAGGCTCTCGGCCCTGCGCTGACCCCTGTCCTCACGTGACCCCCGGCTCCGTCCACCCCGCCCGCCCGGCCGCACTACAGCGCTCGGCCCCCAGCTCGGCTGCCCGCTCACCAGCTCGATGTGCGTGAGCTGCTGGGCCAGAGTGAAGGGGTCGTTGCAGATGCTGATCATGTCCTTCTGGATGGGCGCCGGCTTGGTCTTGAAGGCCACCAGTTTGTCAGAGACGGAGGCCGTGACCTTGACAATGCTCTCGTCGCCCTGAGCCATCGCTGCCAGCTTGGCATTGAGATTCTGGAGCACCAGGTTCAGCTTCTTCCTGTAAGCCTGCCAAGACAAAGCACAGGCTGGTCCCCAAATGTCCTTTCACTGTTGTCATTAAAAGACACAAACAGTTGTGGCACATTTACAGTGTTTTTTCTGGCAGTAATAAACAAAATCCACACGGCTTTCAGAACTGTACTACTGTAGTTCAATACAAGATTACAAGCGGCATTTAGAGTTCTCTTTTGTCTGTGTCTATGCCCTGCCTCCGTGATGAGGGATCCAGAGGGTTCTTGGCTCCGCTCCTCTAGAACAGGAGGAGAGTGGGGCCACTGGGTCAGGAACCTGTGATAATCACGCCATGTGTGTCATCAATTACCCAGCACCACTCCTGTGCCCAGTGCCACCACAAATAGCAGCACATTCATCACGCTCTGCACTAGCCTGTCTCTGCTGCTCTGTTCCTCCTCTCCTCCCTCTGTCCATGTCTTTCCTCTCTCTCTCAACACCCCCATCTCCACCTCCCTATACCCGTAAGTCTTCTTTTACCCCTTCGGTCCTTCTACCCCAGTCTCTCTCACCATCCTGCACTCCCCCCCCCCCACTCTCCATGTTGGTCTGGTTGCTTCTGTCTGCTCTCTCCACAGCAGTGAGAGGGAGCCGAGCTGAGATGTCCCACTGTGCCCCAGCGCTGGGCTCTCATGCTCCACCTCCGCTTCCCCTCCCAGTGCGGCGCCCACTGCTGCCGTCTGGGACTGGAGCTGCAGCTTCACCTCTCTCTCCCGTCTGTATCTCTTAAACTCCACATTTCTTCTTAAACTCCAAATGACATCTGATGACATGCTGGAGATTTGATGTCTACAGTAAGCCCATTATAGAAATCACATTTCTCTGTTCACACTTCTTACTCCACATCCCCTATTTCACATTACCTCATCACAAGGTGCTATCCTGTGAATGATGTCTTTAAGATGTGCCACCATCTTCTCTTCTCGAAAATCAGAGGGGAAGGTCTCTGTCCACTCTGTCAACAACTGCAGGATTTTGGGACCAAACTTCTTCACCTTGGCCTAGAAATAGCAACGGGAGTCCACAAAGGTGACAGTTAGCAGCATGCTATCAGCTAGAGAGCTTGCTCTGTGAGGAGGCGAGCAGAGAGAATGAGCAGTGAGGGGATGAAGAGGATATCAAAGCTGGCCCAAATACGTCAGGCAGCACACCACACTCTATTCTGACTGAAACATCACCAAGCATTTTGTTCTTTCATATTTGGCACTCTGGATCGAGATGTGAGACACACACACACACACACACACACACACACACACACACACACACACACACACACACACACACACACACACACACACACACACACACACACACACACACACACACACACACACACACACACACACACACACACACACACACACACACACACACACACACACACACACACACACACACACACACACACACACACACACACACACAGTATGGCTTGGAAACTGACCGCATCCAGGGGTGTCTGCTCCAGCTGCTGCTGCTGGATGCAGAGCTTACAGACACGTGCCAGGAGCTCGTGGGGGGGGATGAAGAGGCGCGAACTGAGCAGGAATGTAAACACATAGGCTTTCTGCAGGGGAGAGAAAGGCCAGTAAAACAGGAGTCACACATGCAACAAGACCTAGGGGGGGAACACCATGTTATTGCCTATAAAATGTATACAGTTTCTTGTGCACTAGCCTTTCTTATCTTTTCTTAGTAAATGAACCTTGATGCAGTGGTTTTGACATCATAGGAGGATTGTTTTCTTTTCAAAAAGAATTTCCAATGAAGTTTAATTAGAATCAAATATGACACTCGTCACATATAGCAATTCCCAATGACAAGTCATCATTCATTTGGAAGTGTTATGATAGGACAGCTAGTCAGTCTTTTGTTGAAATGTCATTCAATTAAACTCTTATTTATTTAATATGCCACTATTTAAGAGTATAGTTTTTGTAGGTTGGCAATTAAAAGTGAGCTTTGTTTTACCCGAACCATTTATGTGCACATGTAAATGTGATGAGGGGTGAGCAGCACATAGAATGTTAAAATTGATCCAATAAGGTTTCCGTAGTGTCACATTCTGGCACTAACACTAAGGCATTGTTCTTACATGCTTCACAAGCCTAGTGATTTTTCAGTTACACTGAGAGAATAGGCCCATTGTCTACACTGCAGCCATCTGAAAACACGGTTCTCCTCATCAATACAAGGGGGCAACAAGGTTAATGGTGTGTGTAGCAATGCTGGCTCATACCTCAGGGTAGTAGTCTGTGGTGGGCACCAGGTTCTGTATGAGGGTGTCCAGGGAGGCCGAAGAGAAGGGGGGGCTCTCGGCAAATCCAGTTTCGGGGCCCGGTCCCTCCTGAGGGGGCTCCTCACCGGAGGCCAAAGGGGGGCCCAAGCCACTGGGAGCAAACATAGTGCTGGGGCACACAGTTTGGGGCATTCCTATCTTAGACCCAGACAGAGGAACAGAGAGAGAGAGAAAGAGAGAGAGAGAGAGAGAGAGAGGGAGAGAGAGAGAGGGAGAGTATAGAACTGAGTTACACTTGTGAGGTATAGCACCCAACCGAAACAGAAAAACCTTTTTGACAGTCACAGCAAGCTGATGCTGTCCAACAGTAGTGTTAACAAGCTGATGCTGTCCAACAGTAGTGTTAACAAGCTGATGCTGTCCAACAGTAGTGTTAACATGTTTTGACTGTTATTCTAATCGGTGATCTGAGAACAAGTCACACTTGTTAGATGGTCAATCCAACACAAGCACAATCTGTTGCGACAATGTGCCACTATTTCCATGGCAGCTGTTCAAGGCTAGTGTGCCAGCAGACTTGCATGCTATTCCCATAAGGTGTATCATACGTGAGACAAGCCGCTTGGCCACCATGCAAAACCAGTGCAAATGAGCCAAATAGCAATCTGACACAATAGCTCAGGAAAAGGAGACCCTTTTACACATAGATAAACCTTACATTTTCATCTCTAGTTGAAGTCACACACTGGATGGATATATTGGTGGAAAATCTCAGTATGATCATGCTTACAGTTAGGTCTCTGATCTTTAATATTCACCAAGGGCACATATACTGAACAATCACACTGGAAATGATTTGTCTATATTATGTTGTTAAAGTAAATTGATAAGATCATAGTAAAATGGCTTGTGAAGGATGTATGTAAAAGTCTGGGCATGGATAAGAATATGTAACAATGGTGGACATCACTGATGCGGTCACAATGTAATAATAATGTCAAAGATTTACATATGGCTTCAGCTGGTCGCCTATCAAATAACGACCTGTTATTTGCCTGTTAACAGCCTGTTATCAAACTGCCCAATGTGCCAGTGTAGTGCTGAGATGCTTTGCAGTGAGTCTTTCTCTCTCATCCACCCTGAGCTAAAAGCCTACTTTTCATCTGCCCAACAGCAGTTGTTATGGGGACACAGTATCAGCAGTTGCTGTGGGACACTGCTTTGCTCCCCGACAGCTGCACCACTGGAGAGGCTCCAGTCACGCAAAATATGGGTCTAGCTGTCGCCACGGCAATCCCAGCCCTGCTCTCTGCTGGTCAAACACTGGTCAGATTAAACATTAAAACTTCCTCTTCAGAAAGGTGTGGCAGTTACTCGACCATATCTTGTTTGACAGTGTAGAAGTAAAAAAAACTCTCTTTGTCCAACAGAACCTGATAGTCCATGTGGGCATTTGACCTGTGCTCCAAAGTCTGCTCTTATCTCAGTTGAAATGAATGAGGGAAGCACTAAAACATGGTGACAGTTTAACTGTAGACTGCCTACTGGACACACTGAACATACTGTACGGTACACTGAACACAGGCGTTCACTGGCATGTGAAACACACAACTCATTCCTTGCAATAACATGGTCAATCTAATAATTTAATAGCTAGGTGAATATACTATGGATGTTTAGGAAGTCATTAGAGTCTATATTGCGTGACTACCCGTATGAAGCCTTGTGAAGCTATTGATTGAAATCCAACACATTTCCGGGGGTTTGTTTAGGTATTTTATAACATACTAGGTTGAATAGCTTTAAAAAACTAAGATATCTCTGTTTATCTGTCCAAAGTGTTTAGAGATATATTACGGGTGGTGAGGGGAGCAAGCCTTAAATGGGGTTAGGAGTACCCCAGCTCCTCAGCTGAGTGGCTGACCTCTGAAGCTTGAAGTGGTCACAGCTCTTAAGAGGTGACAGGTCGCAGTAGGACATGTCTCCAGTTTCCACAACTCTCAGCTTCCATTTGTGACTGAGCTCTCACTCTGTCACACACACACACACACACACACACACACACACACACACACACACTTTATTTATTTAGTGGTAGTGGAGCACGAGGACAAGTGAGCGATGGGGGGATGGGTGTGGTGTTGACACAAAGGCTGTGTGATGTGAATGCCCTGCTAGTCTCCGAAGGCAGATTCTTCCACATGGCACAGCCAAAGCACACAACATCTCATGCATTTCTTCATTTCCTTCTGTTGCCCAAGTTCCTGCATCAGGCAATGGTGTCACCAGGGTGGCGTCACCAGGGTAGTGTCACCGCTCAGGTTTAATGACCTGGAGAATCCTTTTGTTTCCTGGGAGGAACAATAGCATGACAGCAAGGGGAGCACTTTGATAGGAACATCAGGTTGGGGCCCAAAAAGGACAATATCTGCACAATAGGAAACATGATCAACTGCACAGTGTCTATTCATCTGTTCATGTCTCAGACAACAATAGCTAAAGCAACAGCCGAGCAAAAACTACACATGTGAAAGTCAATATTAGAGCACAATTTATGACAAAGATATATTTTAATGTGGAAGTCATTGTCCATAGTTTGTTATGCACTACATGAATCTCTACTTCATAAACCTAGCTATACTTTCCACACATTTTTTGAGTGATTGCTCTCTCTCTCTCATGCTAAAAAGCATTAGGCACTGTACAATACTTTATAATATTATGCTAATATCCCTGTTCAGGCGTTTAGGCGTTGTTGGCTGGGTATGCAGCAGGAAACATGCAGACAAAAGGCCTCCTTGTCCTTGATAGACCTCCCAGTATGTGGGCAGAAGTAAGAGCATGTGGGGACAACAGAAGGAGACATAAACACGGGCACGAGAGCAACTCAAGAGCTGCTGGGGGCCCATATCTCTATATCGGGGGGGGGGGGGGGGGGGGGGGGGTTCATGCTTCATCAGATCCTACTTCTGACAGAGCATGGCTGCCTGGCACTGTAGAGGACATACATTATGCTACAGAAGGGGAATTTCAGAAGGGTGGTGAATGGGATTCAGGTGGTGATTTAAATAAAATGATTAAATGATTAAAACATCTTTATGTAGTAGCAGTAAGACAGAACGTCCTTCCGCTTGCTGCTGTGATTAGTAACTGCTCTATGACATTATCTACGCTACACACACTGCATAATGCTCATACTGCGTAATGGTCTAACGCAGTGTTTCCCAAACTTTTTTTCTGGGGACCCACTTTTTAAAAATGACAGACTATCGCGACCCAACTCGAGACTGTGGTAGTTAACAAACTAGATCTTATAGAAAGCTGTTAGCTTTCCTAAGCTATATAAGGTATAAGCTAGGGGTATTACACAACATAAATTGTCACTATGCTATGCTGGCGACCCAAATAAAATCTCTTACGACCCACCTGTGGGTCGCGACCCAGTCTTTGGGAACCAATGGTCTAACGACTCAAACGTCTATTTCTACATAAAATATCACAATCTACACATTCAACTCATCTCATTGTGTGCATTTAATATGTCTTGAAAGTATATAAATCTATGTGTTACGTGTATTAACTGTTTAAAATATGTGGCTACTGTACATTTCTTTCTGAGAGGTTTTATAGTTGTAATCTTCTTGTAGCCTTGCAGTGAAGTGTAAAAACAACAGACATATTTGAAGCATATTTACACTGTTTCCCTTTCACACTGTTTAATCCTGTTGTAGGAGATGTGTCCAGTAACCATCTTTTCTGCTCGAATTGAAGTACGCAAAGGCATCAAAATGAGGCAAGCTTTGTGTCCAGCCTTCTGAAGACACATAAGCCCAATGCAGAGGGCACTCACACCCAATGAGAATGTTGACCTCTTGTCGCTAAGCTATAGGCAAGACTGTCCTCTACCACAGCACTGCCTTACAGGCACCACTAAGACTGCAAGTCCACATCTGATGCATGCCTTCAGGGAGGGAGCCAATGCAGTAGCACTAGTAGTAGTAGTGGTACAGGCCTGTGGTAAGGCTTTGTCTGACTAGCTATAAATTAGGGAATCACCTTTGTGTGTAGTGTAGTGCATGTGCATGTGTGCCCACAGCTAAGGCCCCCACACAGAGGTGCCAACATGAGTGCAGCACACTCCGCTTTCCACATTCAAGTTCTTCCATTCCATTGTTTTCAACACACGGCCGCTGCCGTGTAGATTACCATTCAGATGTATTTTCGTCAGCACCGCTCAATAAAATCCATAGTTTATCGAATGCCTGTCAGTTGAACATTTCAACGCTGATATGCGTAGGCAAGTGACAGTGCTGGTGCACTCATGTCGGTGCGTCTATGCTTTAGGCGGCCAAACATTAGGAAGCAGCCTTCATGTGTCTCCTCAGTGTTTATGTGTGTTGGTCACCCCACGCAACGCAACCTCTTCAGATCTCCACTGCCTCTCAGTTCCTGTTCCTCCCGCTCATCTCCCTTCCTGAGTCCTAATTACAACTGACTAGCAGGTGACAGCTACGCTTCCTTTCTTAGACATCCAGCTAGTTTTGCAGGAAAGGTATTCAATGATGCCTGTGTGTGTGTGTGTGTGTGTGGGGGGGGGGGGGGGGGGTGTTGGAACACTAAACTAAACACTGTTCCTCTGTCCTTTAAGCTGTGCTGAACAAGGACTGCATGGACTTCACTTGTTTCATGGGATGTCATTTTGGCCATGAAATAGAGTATTATCACACTTGCTGAGTACTGGTTTCCTCTTCACTGACCTCATCAATCCTGATATATGTCAGCCTGTATTTACAGTAGCTCAGAAACTACGCATACATTTCCTGCTTAAGAATACCATATCACAATAGGTCAGCAACTGATATCAAATTGACAATGAGACCTCAACACACCTCTATATACAAGTAGCATCACATCAGTGGATCAGTACAATGACAACACATGGTCTGCTTTAGATTACGCATATTAAGATGGTGTTTCCTTGGCTCTTGGCTGTGCAGGCAACACAGGGGGCTGTATAGGTCAGGTCAAAATGGCCACTGCATCCCTGGATCGTAAGCAGCTAGAGCAGTCACTCTGTATTGTCTGCGTATTGGAGGGCAAGGATGAGGATATAAGCAGGCCAACACAAAGACTATTCAAGTCAAGTCGAGACAAGCAACATCACACTGACACTCCCCCCCCCTCCACACTCCATCACATGGTGCAATTCTATAACATACATACTGTACAGATTGATCATGATCAGTGAAAAAGTTAAATGAACACAGTGCAGGTGGGATACATTCAGTCTCTTTTCACATATAAACCATTGTATCCTAAATATATTTGGGTGGCATTTATGTGATAGCCATAATTCAGTATTAGACAGCACAGGCAGAACCTGGCAACATTCTAAAAGAGCACCATTTCATTGATTGACTCAACAGGAAGTCAATAAAGCCACACCAAGATGCAGACCAAATCTAATATTGCTGTATTGCTATTGTACTCATGAGTGAGGGAATTTTTGCCGTCAATAAATGGAGGATCCAGAAGTGTGTTTTCTTAATATAAAATGTAAAGTAGTGTGCAACAATAAAACATTACGCTTGTACACACATGAGGAAACACTGAGTAAAATGTGAACATCTGCTGTAACTGTACCCTGGAAAGTGTTTATACTCTACTTGTATGGCATTAGCCTTTGATTACTCAGAGAAGGTATAGTCCCATAGGGGATTTGTGTGATTACATCAACAGCATTGCTATTTCCATCTTCTCAAACAGATACTTTATTCCCTCCATTGGGAAATGTAGTTTCCAGAAGCCCACACAATGATCTGTGCACTTAAACTCTACTGTATGCATTTAGTGGGTTCAAATACAGACAGACTGAGAATGGTTTTGTTGTCAGCAGTTTAAACGAGACTGGTGACTGCTGTGCTTCTTTTTAGTCAGGCAAAGGGAGGCTTAATACGGTATTACAAGCAGGGGTGCCAATAATTGTGAGCGAAGTGTTTTTGTTAAAAATATGTATTTCTTTATGAGATTTTCCTTTTTCTCAAAATAAATTTGCTTCCCTTCAAGGTTGTATTTTTCCTATTTTTTTCATTGTGAGATTACAATATATCACCAACAGATTATGTTTTATACCGGTTTTTAGTCAACTTTAGCAGAGGTGCCAATAATTCTGGAGGGTACTGTACAGTATGTGTGTTATGTGTTGTGGTGGTGCTGTGGTGTGAAGTGCATGCCCAAAGCGCAATGTGAGTACAAGTCAATCGGAATGTTTAACATACTGTGCTAGATGAGGGAGTTTCCTTTGTTGGGTCTAGTTTTGGTGAGGAGGTTATGCTGCCTCTAGTCAAGTCCCTGAACAGCGATGCTGTAGTCCCACAGTGACCAAGGCGGACCATGAGCCAAAACCAAAACAAGCCATGCCAACGCCTGTGAGAGCCAGAATGCTGTGAGAGAACCATCTGTACACACATTCTTCTAATGTGGACAGACGCATGCCATGCTTGTAAAGGTAGTCAGTAGGCTTTGTGTGTATGTATGTGTGATTGTTTACATGCATTTTCATATCTGGGTTTTGTTTTTGATGTCGTTGGTTTATGTCCTTGTCTGTCTGTCATGTAAGCAGTTTAAACACATTTGTGGATTTTCGTGAGATTTGAAATCAGACGTAAAGTTTAATGTTTTAACGCATCAAACAGACGGCCTGGGGCTGTCAGCACGGAGAGGAATGTCACTTCTTCAGACTCAAAGCCCTGTCACCTGACCTCAAGGTCATAGCCCCTGGCCTTTCCAATGGAAGCATTTCAAAGGCCATAGGATGCAGGAAACCAAACACAATAACAAGTGCAATGACTGGTGAAAAGGAGTTTTTCTATCTAGTTAAGCAAACACTGCATTTCAAAGAGTTCCTGAGGTTATTTGAATCAAACAGCTACTATACATTCTCAGAAATCACATATCATTTCAACTAATAATTTAAGGATTTGACATAATTTATTGTTGCTCTATTCAGTATTGTTATGAAAAAAGACTTTAAGGCTTATGAAAAACACTGAAATACCAGCACTATTTAGTTAGCAAAACTAATGGTAACAAAAAATATAGTATTTCATTGACATTATTTCAAAATGAATCGTAAACGTGGGTGTGTAGTGCTTTCCCAGTGGCAGAGGCTTGATGGTGCTATTGCAGTGGAGAGGGCTGGGTTAACAGGTACTGAATAACTGTTACACAGAGGTTTATGATTGCGTGCCAAAATTATTAGGTCAGCGATTCATGAATATTATTAATCCTAATTGGCTGTTTTGTTACGGTGCACCACAATTATGTAGCACCTCCAAAAGGGAGGGCAGATAACTGTAAAACCAACATTCATGTACACCCACAAACTATCAGGTTACAGTGTAGCACACATACCATGGCCCAAGGCACGACAAAGAGCTCAACACAGGCGTGAGGATGCATTCTGAACACCATGCAGCCCTAATTCCAGAGCGAGTCTGGGCACAGGCTGTGGGCTAATGAGACAAAGCTAATCTTAGGACTGCAGCACACAGATGCCTGATTGTTACACAGCATAGGCGTGGTCAACTACCAGCTCAATTACATTATCATCTCAAGCAGGAAGAAAGACAGAGGACCGATTTGTAATGACCGACCAGAACTAGCAGACCTTTGAGGGAGGAGGAGGTGAAGCTGGAGACAGGAGGTTGATGTTTACACTAAAAAAGGGGCCCCAGGCAATAATAGAGAAGAAAAGAGAAGCCACAGACTGTTACTGTCTTATCTTCTACTAACATCAGACAGATTTCCATCTGGATATGGAAATGGAGTTCACTTGATTCCACTGAAGAAGCAGGGTGTGGGGTGGGGGTGGGGGCGGGGCTAGGGCTGGGGTCCAATAAAACAACAACAACAACTACAACTATGACATCACTCCACATGGTTAGACTGTTACTGTAGATGCACTATAGTGGAGAGATCTCATTCATGCCAAACAGTCGAAACACCGTTCCATTGGCGGTCATTTGTATTGTGGGAGGAGGGCAGGAGAGAACACTAGCTCAGAAATTGGACCCTGCTATCAAACAGTGAGATAGTGGTCTACTGAACCGCAGTTGTGCATAACCCTTCGTTTTACATTAAGTGAAATGTATTTCTTTGAGACACAATATAAAGTAATGTTAATAAACTGTGGTTAATACACGGCTGCAGCCAATACACTTTTAAAGCATAAAACACTGTTGTGTGGTTTATACATCATGCATCTAATACACAGGAAATTACTGTTCTTGGATCAGAGTAATCAGCACTGATAACACATCACCAGCCTCACACTAACAGCTGCTAAGCGAGGCAACTGGTGCTCCTACTGTACCTCCCTACTGTGACCATCTCTAATATTACACAACACATACGCTAGTGGTTTCCCTGTGGACCTGTAAAAGGAAAGCTGATCAATCATTTATGTACTGATGATAACCTGTCATATTCAAGCTTTTCACAATACAAAACTATAATACTCTTTGTTCTTGTAACAGAAATAAATTGCTTCATACCCTCTGAAAAAAAAAATCCAGCTGATGATGACAGACTGAAAATGTTTAAATTAGTCAGCTCATGATGATGGAGACAAGCGATTCAAAGATCCAAATCAGCTGTTATTGTAATAGTGATAACACACACAGGCACACAAATCCTTTTGTATGTCTACTGATGTCAAAGAATCTGGCAGGACAACTTCCTGCAACACTAAACAGAGCTGAGCAAACAAAGCGAACGCCACAATGACCACTTGATTCAGTGAGGGAAACCAATACAGCCATGGGAATCTCTGACAGCACTGTTCAGCTTCACGAGAGCAGTCTTCGAGAGCAGCCTCAACATTACCGTGATTCCAATATTGACTTGAAAGCAAAAATGTACCCTTTCTTAAACCATATCTGAAACTTTTTATGTTTCTTAGCAGACACTTTTGTCCAAAGTGAATTAAAATAAACATTACATTAGTAGTAAATCTGTAATAAATACAAAAAGAAAACACAATTGTGTCCAAGTACACACAACTTTAAACGTGGAAACACCATGTTTATGTGGGTATAACATTCTATAACTCCATACAAACCACATGTTCATGGCCAGAATACTGTAGGTTCAGGTTACTGAGACAGAGTTCTTACCTCTAAAAGTTTCAGTTAACTATTAACAAGATGGCTAGCTCTAGATTGTAGAGGAAACACTTAATATTCACAGCTAAGCTGACTTTTTTCTCCACCTTTCAAATCTGGGTTTACATTACTAAACAGTCACCAATGCAATGTAGTCAACTGGTGATACACTCCTCATTATAGTCCTGGCTAGGATACATTTCAAAGAAAATACATAGACCTACACCCCTCTAATGAAATAGTGGAGATTCCATTGACAAAAACAACTGTGTGTGTGTGTGTGAGTGAGTGAGTGAGTGAGTGAGTGAGAGAGAGAGAGAGAGAGAGAGAGAGAGAGAGAGAGAGAGAGAGAGAGAGACATGGGGAGCATCCCAGATCTTGAGTAGAACATTATGAAAGAAACAGAAAACCTCAAGGCGACTTCTCTGTCCCTCAGAGGACGTGATGAGAACAGGAGTTGCTTTTCAGAATGGTGTCTCAATAATCACAGAGGATTTCTACCAAACCAACAGGTTACAGAGATCATTTTAAAAAACATGCGGCCATGCTCCCATTCTTGTTAAGCAATCTGTGATTGTCAATTCTTCCACTGCACAATTGTCCTTACACAAGAGCATAAATTGCAAACACCCTTCACTGCCAGATTATTAGGTTGTATATCATAGAAAGGGTGTTCTCATTACCTTATAGATGTTCCTCAGTTGTATTAGGGTGTCCTTCTTTGTTTTTATCTGTTGTGAAACATTGAGTTCGAGATCTTTAAAAATATGTTTCTTGCTGTTTGAAGTATAGGCTTATGTCTACCAGTTTTCATTTAGGAAAACGTAAAGACACACTGCACAGTCTATGGAGCTTACTGTTGAAAGAACACTTGGTTAAGGCTTTAAGGTTGTGGGGAGTTTATACTGTAACCCACCTCAGATTCCTATCAAATCACCTTCTCCAGGCTGGCAGCTGTTATGTTCTGACAAACCCCAGCCAAAAACTCCAACAGATCTTTTGTGTTTCAACACTTTCCCAGCATAGCCTCAGAGCTGACTCACCATGAGCAATTTTTAATGTCATATCGTAGTGGTATTGTTGTTGAACCCACCACGCACTACACCTAGCTTCTGCGTGACCACTGACTGGATGCGCTGTGAAGTGGACTTTTAAAATCCGGTAAACTTTTGCTGTGCCAACCCGCTGAAAATTGAAATTTGTAGAATCATTGGTGTATGTAAATGTATAGGCTATATTGCGGTGCATAATGAAGGGTATGGGAGTAGCCTGATCACAAAGGAGACCAAACCACGTAAAGTAAAGGGATACACATGCCGATTACAGTGCAGGCCTATATTGTATGCAGTAAACGGTTTTTAAAATACATTTTGTATTTATATATAAAGATGCACTAATCCAGTTCTACCTAAACATTTTTAGCCTACTGATCGTCGGCCAGTCAAGCTCTTAACAGCCTACACGCGTTCTCTGTAAACGCTTTTGAGCATGTCATCAAGATACAGACGAGTAGCTTTTACTTACCAATTCTACACACGCCGTGTCCCCATCCTCTCTCTCGTGGGTAGAACAGACTAATAATATAACAACCGTAGACTTGATAATTCAAAAATGGTTAAAATCTTAACGAGTGTCCGTTTCCGTAGGCTAGAAGTATACCCAAATGAATTGCTTTCGAGGATGATGATACTCTCAAGCCTATTACAGGCTACTGTTGCAGCTCCAATAACATGAATATCCGAAAACGTAATATCTCTCGCTCAACACCGAAGTTTCCTCGATGGAACAGGTAGCAGACGCAAATATTATTCCAGCAGATGCATTTGAAGGCTCATGTTCCTCGTGCTGCTGCAGTCTTGGTTTGAGTACGAGTAAATAATCGCAATAGCCTACGCAGTCAAGGTGTGGTTGCCCAAACAGCCGGTCTCGGTTGTGATCGTTGAATCAGTGGCTTTTGAGTGAAAGCACCAATTCGCAGGCTACACGCTCAAGCAAGCTTACCAGGGAGTGGAGGAAATTGCGCGAGCAGGCGCGCGCTTGAGATGGATAGGGACTGGTGTGGAAATCACGCGCACGTTTAATACAATCTAGGTTGTAGCAAAGCAAAGCAGAAACCACAAATGATGGTCATGAAATATGACATCATAATACGTTTTCTTTTCTGTAACTGATATGTTCTTGAATTTCCCCTTGGGGATCAATAAAGTATCTATCTATCTATCTATCTATCTATCTATCTATCTATCATGTTCACGAATAACCTGGGCTGGATAGTTTCATTGATGTTTAGACTACTTGCACTTGCACGTGCAGCGCAGACAGCACACAAGATTGGCTAGGCGTCCTGTGTCCGGGTTACATGATGAAGGATGGAAGGAACCTTTTATACCATCTACCCCTCTATATACTCTAGACTCTGCAGTCTGTTATTCAAAGAGTACCCCCCGCACACACACAAATCTCAACTATAAATGGTTACTAGTTTTCATTTTTGAGAGTGCTCACTGATGGAAGTACATTACCACCCACTGATGAAAGTTCAATGTAAAAAAGAACACTGTTTACTGTTTAGGCTGATGGTTGAGTAGGGTTAGGCCTATTATTGGTTGGTGGGTGTTTTCATCATCATAAGATGTTGTCTATTTACCCAGCATACTGTGTCTTAAAAAATAAAATTAAAAAAAAGAATCTCAAGGCAGTCGTTTGCTCAACTAATGAATAACTCCAGGAAAAGCTGGACTATACGACCATTAAAAGTGTATTTTCTCATCTACTAGCCTACTATATCTTAACTTTATTTACTTTCACAAACAGCTCAAAATAGGAGTTAAATAACTATGTAGAGGCTATGTGTTATTGTTATTTAGTTAGGGAAAGTAATTGATTGCCTATAATAGGAATTCATTCCCATTTGGCAAACAGGGTATAATGAATTTATTGTTAACTTATCCATTTGCATTTTTATTGTTAAATGATAGGGGTAACTGATGGGGCTTGTTGAGAGTAGACACAGATATTTTTTAACCCCCACAGCGCTAATCATAATTGGGAGTGAAAGGGACCCTGGGGAGTACATCAGTCTCTGCCTGGCTGCGCTGTCCTAGTGCTGGTACTTGAGCTTCTCCTTTCTCCATTAGGAGACCTGTTGGACAACTGCTGAGTTCAGAATTCCATTGTGGATATTTTCACAGTATCACAGACGGAGTGTACCCTAATGTATATCTGTCTTCTTTGATTAGGATCAGCAGCCATTAGTTTCTCAAATGTAGCATTCCATTATGTTTACTTGGTGCATGTACAACATGCCCTTTGCTAGGCATTTAATGTCAAAGACAAGTAAGAATGGGATCATCGTGCTAAAATATGCTGTAGATTTTGAAATATTTTATGTATCATTTTAAATTTTGTATACATAGTAGCCTATTTAACCCTCTGAAAAGAGAAGTGAATTCATTGTGAATTTTCTACATCGGCAAGTCCACCAACAAATGCCTTGCTTGAGGGGTCCAATTGCTAGTTTTCCTTTTAACTCATTTGTATGTCAAGCTAACTTCATCCACAATGGAATGTTCTCCTTGCACAAAAGGCATTTCACACCTTGTACTTGACCCAGCTTCGGGAAAGGCCGACTAACCATCACTGGCAGAGGGAGAGTTCTCTAAATGTTGTGCCCCCCTCAAACAAATGATTTGTAAGAAATTAGTTATTTACATTGTCAAAAGAAAATGCAGATTTTGCTCTGTCAGAAAATATAGGCTTGTCAAATGAAAAGTAGTTTGTTGGTGCGCACATCCAAGGCAGGAATTATCATTAATTATGTCACAAACACAAGATGTATAGATTGCCGTTGTCTTCCAATGCTGAAAATGAGTACAGTAGTCAAGGTATCAGTATATATTTGTAAGTAAATATACAAGCAGAGAAACAGATCAGAATTCCCTACATGAAGAAGGAGAGAAAACAACCTACACATTATTTGACATCAGTGCCACTCAGGAGGCCACAGTCACAGAGCTACACTATTTGTGTTGGGCTTTCTTACTCCTGAAAGGCCTGTTTTTCACTGGCGCCCCAAAGTCTCCTCTTAGTTGCCTAGGCAGAATAGCTGAACACCGCCCCCCCCTCTCTCTCTCTCTTTCTCTCTCTTCCTCTCTCTCTCTGTCTCTCTCTCTCTCCCTACAAACCTACAAAAGTGGGAACAGATTGTGAGAAAAAAGGTGTCCTATTTGTGGTGATGGCAGTACAGAGTGTATGAGCCACACAAGCAGCTCCCAGTTTGGCAGCTTGCAGTGCAAAACCCTTAAGAGTCACACTGCACACTGCCTCTCTGTTTGCAGATGCAGGGATTGACTGTGTGCATCTCTCTCTCTCTCTCTCTCTCTCTCTCTCTCTCTCTCTCTCTCTCTCTCTCTGTGTACATGCTGTGTGTGTGGGTGGGTGGGAGGAGGAGGGGGGCGCAGTGTTCTCAGATAAGATGAAAAGAAAATCATGACATTTGGGTACATTTTTATTTTTATCCACTCTTGAGCAGTGTATAAGCCCCTTGTTCTTTCAGAAGTTCAGAATTGACAGACTTTTCTTGGATGTCACAAAGTCAGTTATTGTGTGCGGAGCAACTTTATTTTAGACTTCCTTTCACTCATACTTCATTTGACTTAATCCTGCACAAAACTTACTCTTCCATGTGCCATAACACAGGCCTACAGTTTTATCTTCTTCATGTAAAAGATTAATTTTCGTTTTAAAGATGGAGCTGTAATACTGTACCAACTTCAATTGTTTAGCCTTCAGATTTCATAATTTGGGAAAATCAGTAATATAATTAGGTACATTGGCATCTCCATGAATAGCACTTTTGATGTTCCCTTGCTCAAATAATACTGTGGTAGCCCATCCCGAAGGCCTCCAATGAACTTTGCAGTGTATCATTCCTAATCGATTGACTAAGACCAAACAGATTTGGAGTGCATGCAATTTTCACAATTGGTCTGAAATGATAGTGTTCACTCAATAAGTGCCTTTTGAGCTCAGGTCAGAGATATCCATGCCATTAATTTACCTTTTATACATTCCAACATTGACATATTCATTGGGGACTGAATGCTGAGAGTCTTAAGCTGCGGTTGCCATCCAGTGTCTTGCTGGAACATGGTCAAGGGCTCATTAGAGCAACACCCAGTGAGTGACAGTCTGTCAGTAATTAATCTGAGCAGGACACAGCTTCTCCGACACATCATGACTGCTGCTCACGCTGGGATGGCTCAGTAGGACAGGATCATGCTCACTATGTTATACTCTCTCTCTCTCTCTCTCTCTCTCTCTCTCTCTGTCTCTCTCTCTCTCTCTCTCTCTCTGTGTCTCTCTGTCTCTGTCTCTCTCTCTCTCTCTCCTCCCTCCCTCCCTCTCTATACTTTATCACACATCACAGATAATTAAGGTTAACAGAGTGTCCTGCAACAATTACAACGAAAACATCTGTTGACATATGTTACAAATGTATTGTTTATGTGTTTGGAAATTCATTTCAGGCCCATTGAGTAATTTGGATACCCAAAAACTTCAGTGTCTACACTTTGAGGGGCAAACTGGTTTAACTGTAACACTGCATGGTAACATTGAACTGTCACAATGACTTGGTAATAAGTGGACATTACAGGTGAGATATTTAAAGACTTCAGCCATTCCCCACTTCACGGAGTTGGTATTATTTTCTGTTTTGAAAATGCTTGACCTCATGTCTGCGTATGAATACACAGTTAAATTCAAATGTGCAGATCCAATTATTGTGGGCAGATCAAAGTTAACAACATATTTACTTACAGTATATTGTAACTGCCCGGTGCAGACAGCAGTTTAAAAGAAGGGGAAGGAGAGGGAAAGGGTGGGAGCAGGTAGCAGGTGAGACAGACTACCCAACACTTGGCAAACACCTTTCACACACAATATGACAGTAGCCATCACTGTTAACAATTTACCGTCGAAATATGTGCAGGTTGGCACCTTGCATGGCAGCCTAGGCCATCGGTGTGTGAGTATGTGTGTGAATGGGTGAATGTGAGGCGTGACATTGTGTGTGCTCGGAGGCGTGGAAAAGCACTATATAAATGCAGTCCATTTACCAAATAGGCTACTGGCAATCACGGTAACAAAAAGCCTGCAGTAAAACATGTTACATGAAAACTACAGCAAATCAGCAGAACAGAACTTATACCTTTGCATTTATTACAACTGATACTTTCTTAAAAGCAAAGTCATGAGGACGGAACAGTACAGCAATTGGCTAGTAGATGGTCATAATACACCTTTTGTGGTGTTTGACAAATTACCACCATTTATATCATCTGCAGTCACACTGCTAAATATTGACAGTACCATAGAGTCTTTGAACAGCTAGAGGAAATCAAATAACAGATAGTCCTTTCTAAACTGGCTATCTCAGCTCCTCAGTTACCTGGTTGCCCTGTCCTAATCTCTGTACTGTATCAGCAATATGGCCTGTCTCTAGATCTGTTTTCAAAGTAGTAATTCATGGTCCTCCATCAGTCACATAAAACTGTGGGAAACACAATTCTCAAGTGGCAGTACAGTATGTCTTTTTTCTGTGTTTCAAATATACACTATGAAATGCTATTGTTTGATATGACATGACTAGATTGTATAATTATTGTTTTATTACATTATTTCAACATATATCTTTGTGTGAAAGTGATAAATATAAACATTTAAAACAATAGATGTAAGTCTTCCGTGTCCAGAACTAAATTTGGCAGTATTCACGTAGGAAATATGGAAGATGGATAAAAGACAGAAAAAGCTCATTTTGCAGATTAATTATTAATCAAATATAGGCACCAGTCAATTCAATTGACTCAATTTAAATAATCTTATTCCCCAGTTTGAATGGAAACGTATTTAGAAATAAATATTCATCTGTGGATATTTCTGTCCACATAAATAATTCCATTGGCCTGCTGTTGTGGACTAATTCTGTCACCAGAAATTAGAGGATTTACAGGATCTACATACTCTTTCCTTACACACAAACACACACACACACACACACACACACACACACACACACACACACACACACACACACACACACACACACACACACACACACAGAGAGAGAGATACACACACACACACACACACACACACACACACACACACACACACACACACACACACACACACACACACACACACACACACACACACACACACACACACACACACACACACACACACACAAACACACACACACACACACACACACACACACACACACACACACACACACACATATCTTAATTATTTTTGAACTACAAAAAACAGCTCTCAAGAACAAGCACTGAGGTTTGAGAGCAGAACACAACACAGGCATGGAGTTAAACAACGAGAGCCCCTTGCAACCATGTCACCTTACTGGCAGGATGGCAGATGGTAATCTTCAGTCACACCTGCAGTACACAATGTGCCATTTTCCATCTTGTGTTGCTTAAAATATGGATCACACTGTCTTATCTATCAAAAATATAGATGAGAACTGCATAAAGTGTCAGTTAACTTAACATGATGATTCTGAGACATGGATTTTAATCCGGCAACAGAAAACTGAAATCTCCAGGGCTCCTCTATGTAATGGCAGATGTTCTCACTCTCACTGCCTATTTGAAAGGAGGAAAGGAGATCATCTTCATGTGCCCTATGTTTACTTTCTGCATGCATAACACCTGATGTTACCCAATGGACATTAAGTTTGGTAGTCTTTGCTACAATTTTCATAAACCTACAGTAACAAACTACACATGGACATACCAGTATGGAAAATAAAAAAGCAAAAAGCAAAAAGCAAAATTGCAGCAACTAAATACTGAAGTGAACTGTAAATGTCTTATCCAATTTCTAGGTGAGGAGTGTCTGCATATCACTGTTGTATATCAAAGCTAAGGCTCAGTTTATCCTTCCATATTACCTAACTGGATTTGCACATTTGATTTCTGCTTGGTCATCACAGAATCCATCAACACCAGTGGATCTATGGTTTTTCCTGACTTTGCCATTTTCCATGAAACACTAATTCGCAAATGGTCATACAGCATGTATATTCCCATGAGTGCACCCATCCACTCTCTCTCTCTCTCTCTCTCTCTCTCTCTCTCTCTCTCTCTCTCTCTCTCTCTCTCACACACACACACACACACACATATCCTATGGGGACTGTAAGAATCAAAGAGGATAATGCTTAATCAGGCACGCCTTTTGTTTTCTTTCTGCCAAGACACTTCTTCTGTGCCCCCACAGAAAACGGAGGCCTGTATTGATTTCTTGGGCTGTTCTTTGAAGGTGGAAGCTTCTCCGTTTAAGGCGAGAAAGGGAAACGTTTAACGAGCTTACCTTACACTAATGAAAGCAGGAGAGGGCCCACTGGTTCCCAAACAAGTACGGTGTTTGTTGACATTCTCTAAAAAAAGATGATCAAATTCTGTTTAAATCAAAGCACAGAAATTAAACTCAATCCCTTGAGGGTTTCCATACAACACACCCCCACAAACACATGGATTTATGCACCAGGCATGCACGTGTTTACAGCAACAGACACTGACTTGTTCACAACGTTGCAGTATGTCACTGACTCCTATCATCGTGCTAAGAATATGAGTATTGCTTTCTCCTTGGATATTAGACCTCTATTCACTTGTGAATTACAGATTTTTTCAGTCGCTAACAAGCATTTGTCTAACCAGTTGTTACATTTTCAAAACTCTAAACACAATTAGCACAGCATCGGTCTTTTGTGGCCATACCATTCACACATTTCATGTCGTTTTCATACAATATGCAGTCAGTGAACACATTTCCACAATGCTTACATTTTCTTAACAGACAAGCTATACCTTCCAACAAAACTATGGATTGTTTTTGTAGTATTTACGAATGTTAACACACAACATTCAATAGCAAACACAATATTCCAAACCTTAGATACACTACAAAAACCTCTGCTTTTGCTCTGCTTCTGCTACCAAATGGTTTTAGATTGCAGAGATCAAATACAGTAATTTTGTGCTTTTTTTAGTTCCCCGCCTTTTTATCTGGGCTTTTTGCTGTTGTTTTTTGTTTAGAATGCTCTTGTGTGTTTCATGGATATTTTGTTCACTGTAAGCAATACTGTAAAACTTTTTCTGTTCTATCGTACTGTAAACAGTTTATACTGTACCTCCTGTAGTAAACAGTAAAGGGAAAAAAAATGATTTGTTTTTCACTGGAATGCTTTTGAATGTGAACATTACATGTGAACATACAGTTCCTAACCAAGAAATTTAGTGTAAAAACGGTGGATTGCATGTTTTGCATGCAAATACCTGTAAAACTGAAACATAAAAGTCTATGCAGTGTTTGTAATGTCAACAATAGCCAGCATATTGAAACCTGGTGTACTTTGATTGACTGCATGTACCTTGTGAAGTGAAAACAAGTGTTATTCTATGACAGAATTATTTCATTTTGTGTCTGATTTCCAGTGTTTTGGTAAAGTTAGTGTGTGCAGAGAAAGATGTGTTATATATGTTTAACAAAATGTGTTTTTGAGAAGAAAATTATCCATTTGGCCAATTGTGTTTTGTAGGTGTGAGTCTGTGTTAAGAGTTTAGAAAAAGTATCTGAAGTATGGTTAAGCGCTTGTTAGCGATTGAAAAAAACTGTAATTGACATGCATACAGCACTGCCATGCGTCCTGTGCATTCATGTAACTACTGCGTGTATATGTGTGTGTGAGAGTGAGTGTGTGCCCCCTCTATACACATACACATCGCAGCATGTTGTTTTCACAAGTCCTGTCAAACTTCATCTCTTCTCTGACAACCCAGTTTTCCGGGTGAGTTCTCACACAGCGCCTGTGGGCATGGCAAAGTCATGTCAAACATGTGTAGCCGGGCAGCCAAACAATGGGTCTCCTCCTCCTGCTTTTACTTGGCTCTTTCCATTTAAAAAATATGTCCACATTTCCCCCACACTAATATCTTATGAGACTCTTCTGAACTCGTCTACACTGCTTTGTTGGAATGCTGTAATTTGTACTGGTGATGTTCATGCATTGCTGACTGATATCTAACAGTACTCTTTAACGTAATTAATTGCCAGTGTCAGAAGAACCTTTTTGGGGGATTTATTGGATTTCTACTATAAAAAGATAAAAGCCTAAAACAAAACAAAAAACAACTCTAACGGCATTGCAATGACATCTCTGAGGATGATTCAGCTAGTGTCATCACTTCCACTGGATGAGCTGACGCCATCCAGAGCCAGAAGCTTTTCCACTGGTGTTGCAGTCTAGTGCTGACGCAGGTGTTCCCATGCTGCCCCGGGCGGTAAAGCGCGGCACGGCGCCCCTCCTAATGCTGTACACAGGTAATGAGGCCAGGAGCAGATGTGAAGTCATGTCTCACATATTAGTCACAGGAGCCCAGGCACAACCAGACACCTCCTAGCCTGCCGTTCTGGGAACACAAGCTATCAAGTCGCTCACCTGCCTCTGCGTCGACTTGAGGCTTCTATTTCTGACACGACACCTTTACTCATGCCTCCTTCTTTGCTCCGTGCCAACAGATACCAGCCACCTACCCGTACACCGAGAGTTATGATTTCATTGCACATCTGTTAATTAGGAGGAGTATAACTCACCGAGCAGTTTGTGCTCCTGTCAACACAGACCTGACTAATGTCCTCTTATGTTGACTTGAAACATAGAGGATGGCCTGTCTCTGTGAATGAATAATAGAGAAGCACCAATTACACATGTTACATGACATGGTGATATGTGACAGAATAATATGACCACCTGGTGTACATTAAACAGCTAATAATATGTCTATGAAGTCCCTTTGTATTGCATTTGGTAGAAAATAACAAGAATATGGTTTAAGGAGGATTTTATTTCTTTTGGCGAAGCAAACCTGTGAATCTCTATGTGAATTATTATAATGATGAATTACCATTGATATGAAAATCCTTTAATATCAATAGAGACCTATGGTCATACCACAAACCACACTACTCTTTTAAAATAGATTTCAAAAGGGCTCAGAGCAGTAGTAATATCACTCTGCAGAGAGGGTGGAGTGTGCACTGTCGCATTGCTCACATGGTCCAACACACTGACAAACATTCTTGAATGGAAATCCTCTCAATCAGAAAGACAGGCATGCATCCCCACTCCCACACACACGCACATGCTCATATGCCTGGGTCTAGCAAGACACGTGTGTCTGTGCCTATAGATATGCATGGAGAGCAACAGCAAACACATCAAGAGCATGTGCACTGCAGAAGTCACCTACACGTCTGCACATTCATGCATTGGCTACATGACACACACACCGACACACACTGACACACACACACACACACACACACACACACACACACACACACACACACACACACACATATAACACACCCCTGGCGTACGCCTTTGCAGGACAATTAAGCCCATCATCTGTTGCACATGTCTAAAGAGAGACATGGCCTCATTAATTGTCCTCTTGGGCAGATACGGCTGTCATGTCCTCCATGACACATCCATTACTAGGTCTACAAGATGAATTTGGGATAACAGCCTCTTATGTAATCTTAGCTCATGACTACCATGTGGACTCCTCTGCACACACTCGGCATCAGTGATGCCAAAGACAGTCTCAGTCACCTCCTTCCCCAGGCAAGGTGCTTTTGATTTGGATATATATACATACATTATACTACTTCTATTCATGGGTCTTTCTTTTACATTCTTTTCTTTTTAAGTGAAGAATCTAATACATTACCAACAGTGCAATTTAAACGAAAACAAATATTACCGCCGAGTGGGTGACTTGCCTATAAGGACTTTGCTAAAGATGGTTGAGAGAGTACCAGCAGTATGCTACTCTGAAGAACCTAATATATGACACATTTTGCTTTCTTAGTACTTTTTTGATATAGCTTTGATATTTCAGGTTCTACAATGTAAAAATAGTAACAAAAAGAAAGACACATTAATGAGTAGGCGTGTCCAAACGTTTGACTGGTGGTGCTTGGATATATTTTAATTACTGTATGGGCCTTAATTTGAATCTGCAGCGCACCATATGGCTATCATGCTGCAGAAACCATGCTATGCGAATAGGCAGTAATACCAAGATTTGTTAATTCATTGAAACATTGCAGGGTGGCAAAGAAAGAAACTTACAAGAGAAACTGGTTACTCATAACTCATAACAGCCTGTTAGCCTAACTCATAACCTGTTCCTGACTGATACAGGGCCACTTGTCTTTTCCAGACAGACTGGCTTTGCCTCCTGGTCACTTCATCACAGCACCATAGGCCAGGCTGAATGGGTGCAACCACCTGGTCAGTCATAACTAAATAAATATCAACACACACACACACAGACACACAGACACACACACAAACATATACTCATAGAGGGGGATGAAACCCCACCAAGCTGCTGTTCAATCACAAAAAACAAATGAGATAAAATAACCAAGCATGTGGATAGCAATTTGGCCAACAGCTGCTTGGCCACACAAAACTCAAATGCTGACAACAGTAATACAAAACAATATTCTCATAGATCAGATCACAACCAGGGATGTAGTGGAGGCTAAACGCAAGTAGACACAGTTTATTCACCTCTGAAATGTCAGAAATAGAGTTTATCCCCCTATTATTAGAGTTTATCTAACTATCAAAAGAGTTTATTCACCAATTGCAACTTTTAACATTCAAAAATTACACTGTATTATCCACATTCATAATGTGTACACTTATCAACACACTAGGAACCATTTCATACCATTGGTATTATTGTATAAACATTGGACAATAACCTCCATCATCATCAAACATGTTCTGAATGCCTTTTTTAAAAGTCTGTTACTGCATGACCACAACCCCTGTGAGGACAACACCAATGTCAAATGACTTTATCTGTCCATATATTTTACCCAATATGGTTATAAATGGTAAAGACCTCATTGAAATTGTTACATTTGTAGGCTTCTATGAATATGAACTGTAGGCTATTAGCCTCTCTGGACTCTTCATGCATTTCTCCACATGAGGTACCCAGGGAATACAGGGAGCACATGAGTGCAGGGCTTTTCACCACCAGATGACACCAACAGGAGCTCATTTCAAGAGTGTAATACAAAGACCAGCGGTCTCCATAACTGCAGAGGACGGACCCTAGGGATGCACATGGACTTGCAGACCCATAATGAGTACATGTTTCAGCTAATTAGACAGACACAAGCTTAACATCAAAATGCCCAACCCCTGAGATTCAGAGCTGAATTTCTCCAAGGAGGTGAGGATGCCAGGGGTGTGAGGATTTTACATTTTATAAATGCACAGAAGCAAGGATATTGCGTTTTTTATGATATTTACTGGCTCATTAACATTCATCAGCTACAGCAGTTATGACCCTACAGCTAAGCTAAAGATTGTTAAACTCCCCGAGTGTGACCATCACATCCAAATGCATTTCTTACCACTGTATCATTTTTGGCTAATCTGATATTTTTGGCTTAACAACTTATTAACCAATGTAATAGCCTATACCCCCATCCTATAACCCCCATTCTTTTTTTTTTGTTGAGAAAATGTAACAACTCATAGTTTTGTTGAAGTTTGTAGCACTTGGTACATTGTTTACTTACATTACAGTAAACTGGCATATTGACCCTTTAATAATCAGCGTATTTAACCAATAACCTCTTTATGGCAACTGTAATAAGTATCAGCAGGTTTATTTTGGTTGGGTTAGGGTGATGCCGCCTATTTTTCGGTGGGAATGTTGAATAATCACATCCATCAAAGTCATGACTCACAAAGCAGTAATGTGATGGTCAAATTAAAATGTGGAAAATGTGGGTATAGTTCATGCATTTGAATTTGTCTGTCTGTCTGGCAATTCTTTAATTTACAGTGATTTCCAAAATCACAGAAAACCCAGGAGCCCATGATAACCGCTTTTCCAGAAGGGGGCTGGATTTCTATGATGACATTTCCCATTTTAATAATACATTTGCAATTTCCCATTTTAATATTTTCTTTCAGGTATGTAGGCTGTAACCTCATTACCCAAAATGCATTGGTACACAGGAATTAACCACTTTTTGTTTTTATGTTATGGGCAATCATTTTTTTGGTGTCAAAAAACATGTTTCATTCATTTCTGACAGCAACAGTGGCATACACGCTCACAATGCTCTAAACTGTTGTAGCTCAGGTGATCCTAACCAGACCCCATTTTATCTGCTTTTGTCCAGTTTCCTAGCAACAGGTTTGAATGAGCAACAGAGCAATAGTTGCATGACCACTCTGTTTGAAGAGATAAGTGGGCAGATTATAATGGTAAGATGTATGGGGAGTCCATTCACATTTTTGCATATGTGCCAGCCAGATTGGGAGATTTCCAAAGTTTTCTTAGATTCATTATCTTTTCTTGCAGCTCAACAGATGTGTAACTGAATAGGAGTCACATAGCATTGTGTCCTTGGCCTCCATCTCATAGCATAAGAAACTCTAATCTGCAGGTTACTTTTCAGTAATGTGTTTTACATCAAATATAAAAGCACCACGGGTTATTGTGCACAAATGTGAGTCAGAAGTATTCAGACATGCCATGTCAGTACCTTATATAGAAACTGCTGGCAGCAGTCATAGATAAATACAACGCTCATCATTCAGCGTCACCGCTGGTGATGCTGCTGCCAAGGCCATTTCCCCCAGTGCTCCTGCAGCAGTGTGCTCATTTGCTAGCGAGGAAGGCATCGCCTCTGGCCACAGTGGTCAGAGTTATGGTATTTATAGAGAAGAACTTCCACATCTACTTTAAAGTGACCTTTGAAAAGGACACGGCTGGATTCTCAATTTTTGAGGCACTATTTTGTGCCAAAATCCAGCCAAAATCCTATCAATGAAATAAGTAAAAATGTGTTGAAGATAAAAGCTACTGGGCATCACCATATTTTCAATCATTTCCACTTACACTGAAGTGTATTGCAATATAAATGTACATAATATTGTATACCATAATATTTCTTTACAGCATGTTGTCCAGCAGTCAAAGGCAAGTAGCAAGGGAAAAAATAAGGAATAATAAGTACATTTATTGTAAAGAATGTATTGTAAATGTATTGAAATAAACCCAGAGCGTAGTACCATCTCCTCTCTCTCTCAAATCCACTGGTTCAAAAAAAAAATCTGAAAGGCAGTATAAACTGCAAAATTACAAAATGGCGTACAACCTCTGACACATAGTGCAGCATAAAGATTCAACCCCCATCCAAAGCTCAAAGAACCCAAAGGCTCCTGCTAAAGTGCTGACTTACTCTGAGAATTAATTTGTATTTTTCTGCAAACATGCTACTTTCAATAATTCCCTTTGCCCATAATGGATGAGGCAAGGCTGTAAGGCAAATGCTCACACCACCAGCAAGCTGAACCCAGAGACAAAGTGGTGTGATTCATAAACTAATGTGAGGTTCCACTTGTACGTATGAGTCAACACAATCATTGCTGAGAGTACTTGTTAGAATTTGAGATGATCCATGGCAGACAGATGGGATTAATTAAGACATATTGATGTAAGCAATGTGTTCTACACGTGGGCATATGTGTAGGTGTGGATCTGTGTGCCAACATACACTCACATGCTGTAGGCTACATCGATTTGTATAGAGTAATCTATGGATGCGTCAGAACCAAGCCTATGTGTAAATTCTAAATTATACCTTTTAGATGGTTATACAGTCCCTATAAAAAGTATGCACCCCACCCCCTCTCCCCTTTGGTATTTCCCCATTTACTGCTTTTATAAATGGAATCTTGATTGATTTTATTTGGCCTGTTTTTATAATAATTTACAAAATCCTCTCTTTAATGTCAAAGTGAAAGCAGATTTCTACAAAGTAAGTAAGGGATAATGTGCAGAATCGGGAAAATAAGTTCTGACTGGGCGAACCGGACGTGGAGGGGTCTTGCTTTACCCTGAAGAGACTTATTTTTCAGATATTGACCAGCGTTCTATACATTATCCCACTTATTATACGTCTACTAGTGTGGATGTCCTGCAGACGTGGCAACGAAGCAACAATTATATTTTTTCAACAGTTCTCACTATTCCTGTTCAGTTTGTGTCTCTCCTCTGCTGTGCCGTGAAGAAATGCAGTGACTAAGAATACTCTTGATGGTGCCTCTGTAGAATACAGTCATGGGTGGGATGGGAATGGCAACCTTCTTCAGCCTACGCAGGGAATGAAGGCGCTGTTGTGCCCTCTTGATGACGGCTGTGGAGGTCACTGGAGGTCAGATTGTCTGTCAGATGGATCCCCAAGAACTTGGTGCTGTGAACCCTCTCCATCTCGGAGCTGCTGATAGTCAGAGGGAGATGGTGCAGGTGACCAGTCCTCCTAAAATCAGTGACTATCTTCTTGGTGTTGGTGTTGACGGCAAGGTGTGTTGTGCACCAGGCTGTTACAGTAGATACTCCATTTCATTCCTGTAGGCTGAATCATTGCTGTGATGAGGCCGACAACTGTGCTGTGGCAATCTTTATGATGTGGTTGGCAGCACAGCCATGTGTCAGCAGTGTAAACAGTAAGGGGCTCAGTACACACCCTTGTGGTGATCTTGTGCTCACTGTAGTTTTAGATGTTACACTGTCTACTCTGACTGTCTGCCGTCTCTCCATCAAAAAGTCCATAATCTATCTGCACATGCAAGGATCCACACCCAGCAACAACAAGCAAATCCTATGAATTTGGTTGATAGGTTACAGGTATGCAGGTGAATCACGCTGCTCCATCTAGCATGTTGTTTTTGTAATTGTTTTATAATGTTCATATGAAATGTTTTGTCCTATTTTTATATTTGTTATATGTTTTTATATTTGTTATACATTATAGTTTGTTGGGCAATCTGTTGCTATGAGAAGTCCATGAAGCTAATCAGCAGTTGGATTTCCAGCATCTAGAGAGATTGGTCAGGACTTTAGATTTGCTTTTAGAGCTCTACAGACAGCCCTTACCAAAGTAACCTGCAGATGCCAAGAGGGTCACCATAACCTGCAGATGCCAAGAGGGTCACCATAGGGCAGCCGTGGCCTACTGGTTAGCGCTTCAGACTTGTAACCAGAGGGTTGCTGGTTTGAACCCCGACCAGTAGGCACGGCTGAAGTGCCCTTGAGCAAGGCACCTAACCCCTCACTGCTCCCCGAGCGCCGCTGTTGTTGCAGGCAGCTCACTGCGCCGGGATTAGTGTGTGTTCACTGTGTGCTTCACGGGATAAATGCAGAGACCAAATTTCCCTCACGGGATCAAAAGAGTATATATACTTATACTTATATACTTGAAGAGTTCAGATGCAAAACCCTCTAAATCCATCTGACCACTTTTCTTTTAAACGAGCATTTAAATAAAGTCTCCTATAGGTTTTTGCCTATAAATCGATATTTTAGACCAGGAAGAGAGTGGTATTTAGTGGGTTTAGAAGTTAAATTATTTGATTAGCGTATACTATGTGTGGAGAGCATCCCCTCACCATCTTTATCTCATTTTTGACATAGGTGGCATTTAGAGGCTTTTGCATCTGAACCCTTCACTTATACCATTGTCCATGGACTTGATTGTTTATGTTTTCTGTCTCTATGTCTATGTCTGTCTTTGTGTAAAGCGCAGCCATTTGTGCTAGAAAATGCACTAGGCCAATATACACAGTATAAATGTACTGCTGCTGCTACTATGAATTATTTGCTGGTCAACTGTTATACACCTTATAGCTAATTTTCTTTTCATCAGCCCTACTTGGAAATTTTGTGTGTCTGTCCTCTTTTATAATGCTTTGTGATTTTTTATAGTTGATCATGTTTTGAGTATTTACTTTATGCATTATTATTTGTTTGGTTTGATTGGCTTTTATTACTTTTTTTTATTTAGTTGTTTTTTTGTATTTCCCATAAATTATATATCCTTGTATACTTTGTTTTATTGTCTATTATCTATTATTGTCTTTTTATATATTGTTAATATATATCATACTTGAATGGAAAGCATGTTGACATAACTCAAGATTGATTAATTCTACTGAGCTATAAATAAAGTGACTTGAAATAACAATATCCTTTGAAATAAAAAATAAATTCCATGAATTAGAGCAAATTGATTTGCCTCCACAGAAGATTCTGTTGGAATCTTATGATTCCAACCACAATTGCAGTGAAGAGTTTTGCATCATCTGTGGAGTTCGCAAACAAATGGGGGCTTACTGTACAGCAAAGAACAAAGACCTGTGAAGAGGTGTAACATTTGGCAACATGTGCTGCAGGTCCAACCATGCTGAAGTATGCTGAAGATATGTGTGCTTTTGAAACCTGTGAGGTCATGTGGCTTGGCACTTGACAACAGCATCTCTAAAGGCTGAGGGCTGTAAGCACTCAAGAGAGGTAATCAACTGGACAATATTTGAGGTTAGGTTTAAATGTCCATACCAGTAATCGCAGTCAGAAACTCAGTGTTTGGACAAAAGTGTCTGTCAAATGCAATAAATATAAAACTTGTTTAGCTCTTGTTATCATAGAAACGTCCATGTTTGTCTAAGCTTTTCTCATGTGAACAGTGTATGTCTTCTTACAAAACTGAATAAAACCATGCATAAAGCTTTTATATAGAGACGTGTGAAATGAATCTTCCGATTCCATAATGGATTTAGTTAAAATGCCATCATAATATTGACTCTAACCACAGAATTAAGCACGGCCATGGAAGATATTGCTTTGAGCTCCCTTTGCTATTCATCTTTATTCACTGAATCATGACTCTACTCTTCCACTTCATGGAGATAGATGAATGTGGGATGCTCTTGGTTTCCTCACCAGGCTCTGCTTATCATGCAAAGCCAGCAGTGCACTTCCACAAAGCCATTCCATTTCTCTCCCATTCACCCTAAACCATGACAGCCGTGTCCAGGACCACAACGCAGGATTAATGAAATTGCCTTTCTTGCATTCACACAGTTCCACATGCAGGGCTTATGTGCATATACATATACATATACATTAATGTGATGTATACAACTCTCTCTCTCACACACACACACACACACACACACACACACACACACACACACACACACACACACACACACACACACACACTCACACACACACACACACACACACACTCACACACACACACACACACATACGCACACACACGCAAACCCACACACTCACACACATACGCATCCTTTCCAGACTCACACTGTAACATTCATAGCAAAACTATTGGATAAGTCCTCTCCTCTTTATTTGGTGCGGCGCACTCCCCTCTGCTGTCTCAGAGGAAACATGGGTCATGATTTACATTCACATTTTGGGGACCAATTTGTTATCAGTGAGATTTATTACCTGCCTCATTGCAAGACCTAATATGCAACGATCTGTCCATGATTTCCAGCTTTTTTCAAGCTTTTCTTTTGACATTTTTTCTGTTGGTAAGAGAGAGATCAAATGGGGCAAATGCGAGAAAGGAGGCAAGTATCCTGATATTTCTCTTCCTCTTTCCTTAGTGCTCTCTCTCTCTTTCCTCTCCCTTCATCCTGCCTGCTGTAGACTGATGAGGGATGGCTGCTTGGCGGATCAGTGAGGGGCTGCTGGTCTCCAGGGAGCAGGAGCAGCCAGGAGGAGAGAGAGGATGAGGAGAGGTTAGCCTGGGTGTTGGGGGAGCAGCTACAAGAGACAGGAAACCCCATTTTTTAAACATAAATGTTGCCATTTTGATGCATTGTAGCAGAGTTAGCCACAGGGTAATTTACATCTGCAGGGCACAATAAAAAACATACAAACAACACTACCCCCCACCCCACCCCCATCCACTACACACACACACACACACACACACACACACACACACAGACGCACATGCACACACGCACACACACACACCATGTCAGCACCAGTATCATCATCATGTCAGTGTCAGTGGTTGCAGATTTGAGGTCTTCAGATAAACTTTCAGCTGAGATTCAGGAAATAATGGCCCAGTGTGAGGAGTCCAGGTACGGGCAGAGCCGATGGGGGAAGAAGAGGCGGTCCGAAAGAGATGGAGGGAAATGTTCTGACCCAAAGATCTCCCCATGCTGAGTTGGGACATGACAGTCACAGTGTCATCTTTGCTTTCATTACATTTGAATTGGATGGGTGACATCCCCATCCCATAGTCTGGGGACAGTTGTGCACATAGCTCAGTATGAAACATGCATGTGTTATTGATCTGTTTGTCTCAACCTGCAGGGATCCAGCCAGTGTGTGTACTCACTACCTGCTCCCTCCATTCACAATTCAGTTTGCACAGAGAAGAGGAGGGAGAGCTCACACTGGGCCATTATGTCCTCGTAAGGACATACTGAGAGACTTCCTGCCGTCCTGTACTGTGCGTCTTTTCCACCCTTACCACATACAGTTACTCAAATATTCTCTCAGAAATGTTCTAGCAATGGCATTTACTAAACAACCTGCTACAATGCATAACGCAAGCATGAGACCATCACCTTGGGCTGTCTCCTGCAGCTGGAGCCTGGCACTCAGTGACACGATAATGGAGAACATGGGTGAATACATGAAGTTAATTTAAAATAAATTGCATTCTGTCTTAAGAGGAATAAATTGCATTCTGTCTTATATATATATAGAAGTCAGCCTAGGATAATCATTTGCAATGAAGTTGGGGACAATTTGAATTTCATTGTCTCTTGTCTAGTAGAGTAGTAACCCTTGCACAGCACCAGGGCACCAGAATATGTCTTATATTAATCATGGGAGCAAGTGAGTGGTTCTACAAAAAGATTTGAATGGCTCCACGGACGCCTGACTAGTGAAGGTCATACGGGTAAATCCCTGTTTGCAATAAATAATGAACGGGGCGGAGGACAATAACAATCAAAATCAGTGGGGTAGAATGTGTGGGACCGGATTGTGCTCTTTACATACTGTCTTGAGAGGAGATGTGCAGTGACATCCATGGGGGAGAGGATTCCGGAAGCAAAGCTTTGTAAAGACTAAAAGAAAATGGAAGTATACTTCAGATTTTTATCCAATTAGCAGAACAATTTACTGTGCATGTTAGAGCAATCATTTAAAAATTGAACTGAAGAGGATTTGTGAGGCTATAACCATTCAAAATTTGATGGCAAAAGCCCAAATCATACAATAAATGTCCTGGAAGTGCTCCTTTGAAATTATCACCAAGAGGAGCTCTAGCTTTGACCCTGCTACTCAGGAAGCACTGGCAGCTGCAGGGCACATACTGGATTCAGGGCAATGGGGCCTCTCTGACAGTTCACTGGTTGGTGCTTTTATGAGCCAACAGATACAAGGCAAAACACACACACACACACACACACACACACACACACACACACACACACACACACACACACACGCACATACATACACACACACACACACACACACACACACACACACACACACACACACACACACACACAGGAGTCACACACTCTCTGCTAACCCCCCAGCCTCCCCTCCCTCTCAGCGTGCGGCTGATGGGTCTTTCTGAGTTGCAGATCCATGTCCATTAGATGGCATTCCCCAGATCTCTCCCAGGAGCCACAGTGAGGTCATTCTCAGAGCAACGATGCAGCAAAGCACCACTGATGCTGTAGAAAAAAAAACATGGCTCTCCAGATCCTCTCCACACACCAGACACCACACCTTCTTCCTTGTGTGAATGAACCCTAATTGCAAGTTAAGTATCCAGTACATAGTGCATGGGATGCATCACATGATGCACAGACCTACAATGCAGCATGGTGGAACAGACACGTCCCTTATGGCATGACACTTGCAAATGTCATTCAATCTTTGACATGAAGGCTAAGTCCACATTAGCTCATATACGTTTAAATCCGAAATACTTTTGTCACAATTCGCCCTCCCGTCCACATTGGACCAGCGGCGTATCCGAGCCCCCGAAGCAAAGAAATGTGGATCTGCTAGTGATCCTGTATTAGTTTTGAGTTTTGTATTAGGTTACAGGTAACCACCAAACTATGACATATTGGAGGATAACAGCAGTCCAAAAAGATCAGACACGTTATAGACATTATGTAAGGGATAATGTATAAAACGCTGGTCATTATCAGGAAATGAGTCCCGACAGGGTGGACAGGACCCCGATGCACCAGCGAATGGGTCTTGTTTCGTCCTGAAGGGAATTATTTTCTGATAATGACCGGCGTTCTATTATTATCCCTTACGTAATTACCGCTGCAAACATATAATTACCGCTGCCAATTTACTAGTACAATTTACTAAACATATGCATTTTCTGTATTTGTATATTTATTTAAATTGCTGGTGAGATATCCCTGATCAGGTTGTAAAATCATTTACGTTTTCTTTTGTGCAAAAGCTGTATAGTAATTTGTTCTGGGGACCCATGACATGTTATGGGTGCATGTGGCATATCATATTTTTTGAGAGCTGAGGACTCTTGGCTTCTATGCTTTTACTGAGGGGCAAACGTAAGTAACTCAGTTTAGAGAGAATTTCCTAATGTTTTTGGGCATTCAGTGTAACCTATTTGGGTCAGCTGGTCATGTAAAACTGCTTCAAGTCAAAGGAGACGTCCCTTTTAAAAAATCAATTTCAAAGTCTGTCTCTCAGTCTGCTATGTTCTGCTCTCATTCCCATTTTCTCTTCACTTCTAAATCACAAGTTGAGTTCATCCAACCACATAATCTTCTATGAAGAGAAATCTCATTTGAGCTATTGAAGTAACCAGCTCCTTTTCTTCATCTGTTTAATACTCTGCAACTTGAACCACAAATGGCAGTGACCTAATGGAGGATCAGGAGGGATGAGAAATGAACATTACAATTTTTGATTTACAAATGCTGATTATGGAATGTCCATTATATTTGAAGTCTAATGAAATTTCCTATGTAGGCCTACACTTGATACTAAAATGTTTTTTTTTATGATGATATCCTATTATTCACCTTTGAAGGAATATCTGGGACTACACCAACCAAAGTCGTGGGACACAAAGGATGGGCATTCTGTTCATGATGTCAGGATTCTTCGATTTAAACATAAGCTTTCATCTTAAATGTCAATGGTTTAGATAATAGATGTGGTATTGAAATCCCTGGTATTGAAATCCCATTATATCAAATCCGTTGGGATGCAGTTGAAATGTGCATGAGATGATTTAACCTACATTTACACTGTAGCCCTCTTGGTCTCTGTCACTCCCCTATTTTGCTGTTCATGCTGGAGTTGGACCTTTCCCCTGTGTCTAATAGTTAAATAATAGCTATGGCTGAGGCTTTCCTTAAAAGGGAGGAGATCAGACAAAGGCTCGTTAAGTTGCTTCCTGGGCCCTAATTGATTTTCCTGGATATACGGCTCTAATGAGGTCCAGGGGAGCGCTCATTACTCCACTCCATGTTGCCTGAGATGCAATGGGACTGTGAGTTAAGTGAAAAAAGAGGAATTCAATTACACTCCATGGCATGGAAGTCTGGCACACTCAGATAAATCAAACCTCCAGACAATCCTCGAATATGTCCAACCTTGCAGTGGGCACATGGTAGTTCATAACATGGTGGAATATATAGGGGAAAGGAGCTGTGTGTGTATGTCTTCCCTGCGGACACGCTGCAAATGTAGTACCTATTGCTTTCTATTAAGGCCACTTTCATCGCCTGCTGTGCTGGAACCACTGAATGCTCTCTGAAGGGCTGGAATGATGGAGTCACTTTGTCTCCATTAGCCAAATTAAGGACAAAGATGGGTACCGGTATTTCAAATAGGAACTTTTACACATCACTGGAAACAAAGCGATAAACATAAATTATATTTAATTTCTACAAACTAAATAAGCATCATTAACACCAAACAGCACCTGAAAAACACATAAAAAACAACTGTAAGCTATACTAAAGTAACAACAGTTAATGCAGGCAATTATAATAGACCACTATTTCTCTCTATTCAGTTGAGAACAAATATGTTGTCATCAAAGGTAGCATTGGCTACATATTCATGGATAGCTATTCTTCGATGTCGCTCCATCCCATTTTAGAATGTGAAATGAGATGAAAATGAAAGGAAATTATCTTAGTCCATGGCTGTTCAATCTCAGTTCAATGACTGCTGGCTCTTGCCAATGTATTTTTTTTTTGAATATCCATCACACTAAATATAGATGAAATGAAATAGTGTCGTCTCCTTCATCTCTCTAGATAAAAGCGTACACCACTAGTGTCTATGGAAATAGATCACACAGTGGATGTCAGATTGTAGCACAATAACTAGCAAAATATGCAAAAGACCTCTGAATTAAAAGGTGAATATGTTGATTCATCATCGACCAGACATCTGACCATGCACTTACTGAATTTCAAAACTATATCTTCAGCTGAAAAAGCAAGCAGATGCATTGGGGCAGAGCTCTGTTGTGAGTGGGTACGGAGGGGGAATGAGCTCAATCTTCTCCCCTCTCTCTTTGTGTGGCCTGAAGGAGAGGGCTGTGATTATATCTGGCAGATTGCTTTGTGGGCTTTAAAAGGAAGACTGAATGCTAGAATTCAAAGTGTGTTTGAAATGAGTGGGTCATAGGACAAGACTAGGCAGAAGGCAGGTAGAATAGTGTTGAACCCAACCGTAAACACAGATAAAGCCAAATGTTGTTCAGAAGGCCAGTTTTTTAATGAATGTTTTCACTATGTGGACATGCATTTCCTACACATTCTGATAAAAAGAAATAGATTTGTGACCCTGGAACAGGTTATTCTTGTTGGTCAGAAAAGGTTTATTCTTGTTGGTCAGTTTCTGTACAGTTATTTCCTCTATCATTTAGCATGTCAACTACACTTTGAAAGAATGAAATCAAGTCATTATTTTGAGTGATAGAAATGTCTTATTACCACCCTTTGTAAGAATGCATATTATACACTAGTGTGATTGACAATAGCACTAACAATAACATCCTCTTATTGTTGAACTTCAATAGAGGGAAGTGGTATTAAAGAAGAGCACATGCACTACCATGGGCAGTAATAATGTGCACAGATTGATTTTCTTTCAGCACACACACCCTGAGAAAAACAGAAACTGAAAACCTGTTCCAATACAGAATAGAAGACAAGCAACTCACACAGGGAGCAGCGATGACGTACACATGCAGTTACTCGTTTTGTACCTGTGTGGGAGTTGATGTGTGTTCACATGAGAATTGGTTATGTGTATGTTGTGCAGTGCCTATATGTATACACAGTGGTTGTGTCATATATGTGTGTGTGTGTGCGTGTGTGTGTGTGCGTGTGCGTGTGTGTGTGTGTGTGTGTGTGTGTGCCGGGGAGTGAGGGGGTGGGGGGCAAGTGAATGCTGCCTGAGGATTGTAAGGGTTCTTGATGCACCAGAAGATGAGGGGAGCTATTTTGATACTCTGTCACGGGGCTGGCGGTGGTGCTGCTGAGGATGGGAGTGTGAGCTGTTCCCACGCACGGCACAGTGACTTATCACAGAGCACAGGCTGCTGAGGCTGCTGCTGCTGTCGTCGCAGGGCTCTCTTCATGCTCCACCATCTCCAAGCTAGAAGAGTTATATGCAAAAAACACCTGTGTCAAACTTAGCGATCACCCAGTTAGCTTAGCTTGTTTTAAGATCACAGAATGAAATAACCACCCATGGAATCAACGCACAACTACAGCCATCATGGCAAATGAGGATGGGGATAGTTTCGCTTGACCATCACTGTGTCTAATGCTTAGTTCAATGGAGTCTTGAGTAAACCCACTCCTCTTTCTCTTCCAGTGTGCTGTGCTGCCACTGACAATGACCTTGTCCTTCCAGGGATGAAAGACAATGTAAAGGATTAGCATGATGCTAATGATGCCAGAAGTGGCTAGAGAGAGGCCGCAGTGGGATCACAGCTTAGTTATCAAGGAGAAACACAGAGAGAAAGGAGAGTAAGCTTGGTATGGACCATTACTGTCTCACTATATTGAAAATCTGTCACAAAGGTAATATCCTCTTGCTGTAATGGTATGCAAATATGTATGGACGCTTTTAAAAAAGGGCACCGTCCAATTTCACCTCCCTACATAATGACCACCCTTGCATAATTACAGTTCCATCTTAGCTACTTTTTTTTATACCTCTTGATGCTTTATTATTTAAAACAGGGATCAGAGTTGTCATGGCAGCTGTTGTCGTGGTTACAAACAACTACGCAGGTCTAGGAGAGTGAGAAATGTCTTCTGCTCCTGCATGTCTCTCTCAGAGCCATGGCTGAACTGAATAGGAACAAATATGAACTGAAATAGACATTTCACACTAAGAAATTACAGATTATCCCTAAACTATCAGTTAGTTTCACTGTGGTGCTACTGAAACACTCCAGTATCTTTTATATTTCTCAATTAAGATCAAGACATTGAAAGTAGTTTTCGTGTTCTTATCATTTCTGAACCAGTTAGGCCTATGACTTTTATCTTGACTCTCTCAGAATTTTTTTTTCACACAAACAAATCCTTTCAACACGTTATACCACATTCCAAATCACTACTATCTACCTCTATTAACCCCATTAACAACTCACTGATTCATATTTTATTTTCTCATATGCATTATTGTATGCTATTTAATTTTCATCAAAACACCCTAACTGTGGTTTAAGCGACAAATAATTTGGGAACCGTCTCAGATCAAGTCTATGCAGATGTTTTCCTTGATAATCCTCAGATTTTCTCAAATAAGATGATTTGTTTCATGGTGAGTTTTAGCAACTGCCAATTTAGTTCATTCCGATGGAAGAGGAATGCGCAGGGAAAGATGAAATGAGGGAAGAAGACGTGTTTTGTGGTTTACCAGCACTTGACATAACACTGCCCTGTGGCTTATTTTACATTCTCCTTTGTGGTATGAAGACATGCCATCCCTGATCACCAAAATGAGTTGATGTGAATACATCTCCACCTAGTGGTCAACGTCATCAACTACATCAGATCGAAGACATTCTGGTTCCCAGTTTCATTGTACAATGCAGTGTCCAATGAAATGCCCAAAGTCAGTCTGCAAGGAAGGGCCAAACATGCCATTACTGGTCATTTTGGTCATTCATTCCATAGGTCATTTCTGGGTAGACTTATGCCTACTTTGGTTGCATTCAGTTGGGTGTTCGATGTCAACTGTATACAAGATACAGTGCATTTTAATTATATGAAATGTAACATTTTTTTTTTTTGGACAGCCATCTTTACATTTCCAACATTTAATAATTACAGATGTCAGCCAAAAAGTGGCATAGAATGCAAATGCATCCTTGCAGGATTAGGTTTAGGGTTTGTCAAAAATCTGTTGACGTAAAGATTCTCTCGGACATACTCTATATCCCAAACTCTTTCTATTCTATATTCTCAGATATTGGAAGTTCCTGAAAGGCATAGGTGAACAAATGCAAACATACTAAATGTCTCCTTGGCTTTCAAGGTTTGGGGTGTTATAAATTAGCCCAAGGCTAACTCTGGTGCAATGCATCAAATGTTTACATTTATGTTTTAATTGCACACTGTCCCTTACAAATGAATAGAAATTTAAATTGATAACATTCATAATACTTGTAGTCCTACTTACCAGTTAACATTTCTGTTTAAAAAAAAAAAAAAAAATAGTTTTTAGGTGTTTTTTTACCCTCAAAAGGGCTCACCATATCTTGGTCTTCCTATCTTGCTCAGAATGCAGTTGCTGGAGTTTGGTTTCACTGTGGTTCACAGGGCGAGGTTTGGTTCATATTTCGTGACAGGGCGAGGTTTGCTCCATATTTCGTGACAGGGCGAGGTTTGTTTCATATTGAGTGACAGGGCGAGGTTTGGTTCATATTGAGTGACAGGGCGAAGTTTGGTTCATATTGCTTGGATCATATTGCGTGACAGGGTGATGTTTGGTTTATATTGCGTGACAGGGAGATGTTTGGTTCATATCACTTGATTCATGTTGCGTGACGGGGTGAGGTTTGGTTTATGTTGCGTGACAGGGCGAGGTTTAGTTCATACTGCATGACAGGGTGAGGTTTGGTTCATTTTGTGTGACAGGGCGAAGTTTGGTTTATATTGTGAGACAGGGCGAGGTTTTGTTCATATTGCGTGACAGGGCGATGTTTGGTTCATTTTGCGTGACAGGGCGATATTTGGTTCATGTTGTTTGACAGGTCGAGGTTTGGTTCATATTGCGTGACAGGGTGGTTTGGTCCATATTGCTTGGATCATATTGCGTGACAGGACGATGTTTGGTTCATGTTGCCTGACTGGCGATGTTTGGTTCATGTTGCGTGACAGGGCGAGGTTTGGTTCACATTGTGTGACAGGGCGAAGTTTGGTTCATATTGCGAGACAGGGCGATGTTTGGTTCATATTGCTTGGATCATATTGCATGACAGGGCGATATTTGGTTCATGTTGTGTGACAGATCAAGGTTTGGTTCATTGCGTGACAGGGCGAAGTTTGGTTCATATTGCGTGACAGGGCAAAGTTAGGTTCAACAGGAGAGTTCAAAGTCAACGTCTTTGCAGGATGACCCTACAAACATTTACAAAATACCATTGGCAAGATTAAGTCAAATGTCTGCTTGCCAAGTACTGTACTGTACAAGTATCTCACCGCCAGTGAGGCTCACAATTAGAACATATCTGCACTCCTCTGAATAAGGGTGTGCTCTTAGATATGCCTTGGCCCTCCCGCTGGGAGCTGGGCAACAGCTGATCTTTAAGTAACGCTAAGAGAGAGCGAGAGAGAGAGAGAAGGAGAGAGAGGGAGAGAGAGAGAGAGAGGGAGAGGGAGAAAGTGAGAGAGAGGGGGCACATTGGTCCCGTTTCCCTCTCATGTCACACCACAACACTTCCTGTCAGAGGATATGCCTCAGGTCGACAGACCCATTGAGCAACAGGGATAGAACTGAAAGCCTCTACTGGACCTAATCCTCACAGTGCTCAGTCCTCCCTGACCCCACTGGTCCCACTGGCCACTTAATTGGGCGGGACATGGAGCTGAGGACCATTCCCTTGGGCACACGCAGAAGGGCCAGCTCTGCCTTCACTGACCCTCTGTACGATAACTGCCTGTCCCACTCAGAGAGCAGTGACCCCGGGGTGACCAGAACTCTCCCTATCCCGGTCACCGTCCCTCCTGCCGTGGTTCCCACGCTCGGAGGGAGAGAGGATGGCAGTGTTCCAAGCGGCCCAGGAAGCAGTGGATGGGCCATGGGAGGACAGGGCTGGCCGAAGCTGGCCGCTGGGGACCATGAGACCATTAGCTGCAGCAGCACACACGAGAGCATCCTTTCCCTCTACGACAACCTTGAGATGCCCAGGAGCCCCACCGAGGACAGCCTCAACACGGACTGTGACGAAAGCGAATCAGAGGCTTCTGAGCCCAAGGACTGGATAGACTTCACAAAGAAGACAGAGAATAGATGGATATCCTCTTGTGAGAATCTAGAGGACAGAAGTCGAGGAGCAAATGCTCAGCCGAACAAGAGAAGCGGTTGCAAGCCCGACCCCTTTCTTTTCACTGCAGTGGAGTCCAGGCCAAAGATATTAAAGGTTCCACACCCATTCTCCAACACAAATCCTCAGACGCAACCTTTTGCCAGAGACGTTGGTGGGGAAGTCTTATTTCAAGGGACTAGAGACCTCCACAACACGTTCTCTCTAAATCTGCCTTTGCTCCCTACCCCTTACCCCTCTTCCTTACCTGCCACTGTTCCACCACCAACTAGTCAACCTGAGGTCCATGTAGTCCAGCAGTCCAGCCAGCCGTCCAGTACAATGACCGCGCTTCTCACCAGCATCAAGCAGAAGATTGCCCGACAGAGGGAGGAGTATGAAACCCAAATAAGGAGGTAAAACTCATTTTGCTTTCAAATCCTTGGATTTCATTTTTGAAATAAGAAGCAGAAAATCCTTTTAAATGATTGGCTATGCTGAAGTGAATTTACAGAGTTTGGTGTAGACATCATTAAACCGCCTGATTAACTCCTCTTCTAAAGTGGTTGGCTACACTCCCTAATGACGTTCAACATTTCTACTGTACAGGGCATGGTTGAAATGTTTGGGGTCAATTGGAGGGTTAATTCACAATGGTTAAATCAGGATGTTGTTTTCTCCTCAGTCGAGTCTCTGCAGCCATAAACAAAACAGGAAAACAGGCACTGAGATGAAATGGACTCTATTTCTAGTGTAATGCTGGAAGCAGCTATTTACAGTGCTGCTGCTGAACAAGACACTCCCACATACTTACAGCAAGCTAATATAGACTCAGAGGAAAGGTCGTATCCCTGCTGAACATTTCTTGGTTCTTAAGATAAGACGAGGGTCTGTTATGTCTAGAAGCAGCACAATCACTTTGTCATTATCAAGGTAAACTTTAGAAAAGGATAAATAAAATGAAAAAGAAGTTTACATGCTTACTGTATCCATGGACTATGGGAACCCGCTCAAATATCTGGAAAACAATTCTGAAGTACATATGACAGACACATAGGCCTATTGCAATTCTCTAAGTAGTATATGCAATAGTCATTAAATACTAGCACCCTCTTCAAAATGTTTGATGTAGAAATGTGTTTGTCATTGTATAAATTCAACTAAGGGACCGTTCGTTATTTATAAACGGGATCACCGGAGGGATTTTGAGTGCTTCGATCAAAAGTTGCATGACCCTCCCCTGCCTGCAATATAATTTTCAACGTCCCTCCAGCAGCATATTCAAAAATGACATGACCCTCCCCGGCCAATTTTCGATGTCTTCCGTCCACGCTCTTACGCTCTATGCTATGTTAACACATCAACATATTCAGTTTTAATATTTTCCCGTAGAATATCCCATATTACTGTAATACTCATAACATTAGTCCTGCATTCTGGCCTGTCTCTGTGTTGTCCTGTTGTTACCCCTTGCCCTTCCAGTGAAACAGATGTATTCAAATCATCGTTTTGCTTGCTTGAATGCGAACTCAGAGTGATGTTAACCTAGGCCTATTTAAGTTAACGACGTGGTTGTCGTGAGAGCAAGATTATGGAAAGCCGATTAAGCATTTATTCTGATATCTTGATATCAGGCATAATTGTCATGTACATGTAAGCCATTTTTGTCAACTAGTTAACTAGTGAGCCATGTTTGTGTGAACTAGTTAACTAGTGAGGGCCAAAATATGCACACTAGTTAACTAGTGGGAGCCAAAAGGCTCACTAGTTAACTAGTGAACACATTTTAGCTTCACTAGTTAACTAGTGAGAGCCAGAAATGTCTACTAGTTAACTAGTAAAGGCCAAAATGCATACCAGTCAGCTAGTTGAAGGCTTTTGGGTCTCACTAGTTAACTAGTGACAGCCAAAAAATTGCACATGTTTACTAGTGAAGGCAAAACACCTCACTAGTTAACTAGTTGCAGTATAGGTCAATGTCACTAGTTAACTAGTGAACCATAAATGGCTTACTAGCTAGCTAGGTGATGGCAGCAGGCTCACTAGTTAACTAGTTGATGCATCATTTGTCCAAACTAGTTAACTAGTGAGGTCATAAATGTATACTAATAAACTAGTTCAAGACAAAATTCACACTAGTCAACTAGTAGCTCCAAAAACAGCCACTAGTGTGTGTCTTGTGCGCACTAGTTAACTAGTAAGCTGCTTCACTGCCACACATGCAAACTAGTGAGACTTCAATTGTTCCACTAGTTAACTAGTGGACAAAAACGGTCAGCTTGTTTCTCTTTTTAGGTGCAACTAGTTAACTAGTGAACAAAATATACATGCCACTAGTTAACTAGTAAGGCCCACAACACCCTCACTAGTAAACTAGTGGGTATTTTGGCCTTTACATGTTAACAAGTGACCATTTTGGTATCTCACTAGTTAACTAGTGGGGCTGAAATGGCCTTCACTATATGGGCATTTTGGGGCACACTAGTAAACTAGTGACACTTTTTGCACCTCACTAGTTAACTAGTCGAATGGAAATTGCCATCACTAGTTCACTAGTGGGTGTTTTGGTGCACACTAGTAAACTAGTGACACTTTTTAGACCTCACTAGTTAACTAGTGGGCATTTGTGTCTTCACTAGTTAACTAGTGAGCAGTTCTACCTTCACTAGTTTACATGTAAGTGTCACACTGAAGCCACTAGTTTACTAGTTAAAGTTCCTTTGGCCAGCATGTTAACTTGTGTGCCACATGCAAATGTTGTGGGTGGGATTTTGTGAAATTCTGCGCTGTGATTGGTTGTCATCTTCTATTTGGACATAGGGAGCCAATAGAAAGCCTCAATTTCCAGAGTTCTCCACCTCCTCATTTTAATTCTGCGCCACTAGCTGACTAGTGTGAATTTAGGCTTCAACTAGTTTACTAGTATACATTTATGACCTCACTAGTTAACTAGTTTGGACAAAGGATGCATCAACTAGTTAACTAGTGAGCCTGCTGCCATCACCTAGCTAGCTAGTAAGCCATTTATGGTTCACTAGTTAACTAGTGACATTGACCTACTCCAACTAGTTAACTAGTGAGGTGTTTTGCCTTCACTAGTAAACATGTGCAAATTTTTGGGTGTCACTAGTTAACTAGTGAGCCCAAAAGCCTTCAACTAGCTGACTGGTATGCATTTTGGCCTTTACTAGTTAACTAGTAGACATTTCTGGCTCTCACTAGTTAACTAGTGAAGCTAATATGTGTTCACTAGATAACTAGTCGGCATTTATGCTGTCACTAGTTAACTAGTGTGCACAAACATGGCTCACTAGTTAACTAGTTGACAAAAATGGCTTGCATGTTGGCCTGATATCAAGATATCAGAATAAATGCCCAAGCGGCTGGCCAAATTACATAGAAGTTAACAAGTGGGAATTTGACATTCAGTAGTCAGCTAGTAAACATTTTTGTACCTTACTAGTTGACTAGTAAAATATAGAAGTCTTTAAACTAGTTAACTAGTGCACATTTCAGTGTCCACTAGTTAACTAGTGAACATGCTGAGCATTACTAGTTAACTAGTAAGATATGAAACATATGAACTTAACTAGAGAGAATTTGGGCCTTACTAGTTAACTAGTGAGCATTTTGGCTGTCACTAGTTAACTAGTTCACACAGAAATGGCTCACTAGTTAACTAGTGGACAGAAATGGCTTGCATGTACATGACAATTATGCCTGATATCAAGATATCTGAATAAATGCTCAATTGGCTTGCCATACAAGATTCATTAGCGCTTGCGGTGTTCGGCCGTAGGCTATGCCTACGTGCGCACCTGCCAGGCTACTCAGCTAGACAAAGAATTCCCCCTGTATATTCACTCCAAGTTGGCCTACCATAACTTACCAACTACACTGTAGACCATAAACTGGCTATTTATATGACCAAATGTATTTGTTCAACTTTATGAAGCAGAATTACGCACTGCTACTTGGAACGTAGGCCTAACACATTTTTGTTGGCAGGAGAGAGAATGACAGCGATTAACAAATTGCACTTGTTGCTGGTTACCAATAAATACTATAGGCTATATTTTTTTTGCAAACAACAAAAACAGAAAGGATGGAGACAGCAAAGCTAGAGATGGGCAGGAACAAGGTCAATTGGTAGAAATGCTTGTCAAAACGTTTGTGTGGATGAATGAAGCACAAGTGTGCTTTGTGTTAAGCATGCACACTGTTTAAAGTTAGGCTACACGGTAAACTACAAGTAAACCAAAGTTAAATTTAGCTTTTTTAGGGCTGGATAAAGTTGACCAAATGGATATAGGCTGTTAGGCGTGAATAAAGTAGGCTACTTTGTTGCTCCAACCCTTCCAACGTTAATGGGGACGAATGTTGACATTTTCCGTATTTTGCGTGAGAAACCCGGGAAATCTCCCTCATTTTCATTGTTCAATGTTGACAGAGCTATGGAACGAAAGAGAACGTTATATGGCGACAGAAATCAACAATCAAACAAGCCACTTTGATTTTTTGCTGTTTTCATTAATACAAAAGATGGATGACCCTCCTAGACAAAAAAAAGTTAGGTGACCCTTCCCTCAACAAAGAATAAAAAGACATGACCCTCCCCTATTTTCCTCCGGTGACCCCGTTTATAAATAACGAACGGTCCCTAAAGGGACATTATCGGGAATGGTAAATACCAAACCAGATACCAAAGTCAACACAAGCACCACAGCAGATGCAAATGCTGATTTGGCTCTTGTGTGTCTGTGTCCATGTGCTCTGGTCATCAGGTTGGAGCAGCGTAACGAGGCCCTGGAGGCGGAGGTGCTGGGTCTGAGGGCCAACCTGGAGCAGCAGCGTCGCTGGTACTGCGCCGTGGAGCTGCGTCTGTGTGAGGTGGAGCGGGCACGAGCCGACGCCGACCGCCGCAACACCGAGCTCCAGAGCCAGATGGAGCAGTTTTTTGATGCGTTTGGCGAGCTCAACAACGAGGCAAAGAAAACCGAGCGCATCGTGCAGGGATTTTGAGACATGACAGCGACACCCAGGAAATACTATTCTGATGTACACTGGTGTTGATGCCATTTCTAACCAGAGGAAAACAGTAATCTCGTTTTAAGTGGTATGAGAAAGGTAATTCCCAAGTTGATGTTTTTAGGTCCCAGGGTTTCCTTTGGTATGTTGACATTTTAAGAGTGGCAATATTGTCTAAAGTTGACATTTCAATTAAAAGTAACTAATCAATGAAGAGTAAATAATTGCTTACCATGGTTCCATCTTGGGTTAAGATCATTTAGTTTAAATCAACTCCACTGGATATAATTAAATAGTTTTGTCATGTTACAGCACAAGGGCTCATTGTCCTGGCAGTACACAGGATCTTATCCATGTCTGGAGAGGTTTCAGAGCTGAAGTTAAAGTGTTCCACTACCCAAGAATAATAACAATGATCTATAGAATATGCCATTCTCAAGCCATGATTAAAGGTTTCTGCAAAATATTGTTCAAAGCATCGTGTGCAACTGTTCCTCCAGAATGAGCAGAAGATGGCACACTAAGCACAACTCAAAAGGTATACTCAGGGTATTTCATGAGCGACTGTGGGTTCACAATCATGAACCACTTTTCACATGACCATGAAATTAATTTATGAAGACCTTTATATAAAAGCCGACAGCTAATAACTATCTTGTTTTCTTTTAAGGTAGGTGTGACGTACAAAGTAGCCACATACCATATTATTATGTAGTAAAATACCCATTTAAAGCCTTTGTACTCACAGCTGTTGCACAGTCTAGCTGTCTTTTAGTGCTTCTACTTGCTGGGCTATTATGCAGTAGCACACATTTACGCACGGTGGCAGTTCCCACAGACACATTACAGTGAAAGCAAATACCGTTTTTGCAGATCATTTATAGAAGCCATCACACAACACACAATGCAGACGGTCAGAACACTTCACAATTCAACTTGTGAAACGTCCTCATTTTAATCCAGATCATCTTCGAGTAGAGCCCACTTTGGTGTCCCTGTATAGAATTGTCCTTAACATATAGAATGCACTTGGTATACTGGTAAAGGGAGCACATGGTGGTGGCTCATGTCATTACATTCATTAAATATGCATGCACACATAAAGCATCCTCTGATATAGCACACTTACTCAGGAGCACAAACATGCACACATGTTTGTTAACAACAAAACAAATTTGAAGGTTTGTAAACAAAAATTAGTACTTAGGCAGAATGCAGGACTGTAAAAGAAGTCACACTGCATGCTTAAATTTTGATCACCAACGAAGTAATTTCAGTCAACTCCCAAATATGAATACTGCTGAAAGCTTACAGATGTTTATACAGTAGGTGCTAAGAAACATTCAGTTGCCATGCCAGTTTTCTGACCTCTAAGTTAGTAGTTCTTCAGTGAACTGGACAAGAATGTATCACAAGAGCGATCTCAACTAATCATTTACATTACATACCAATCCATCTAACCCTGGTCACAACTGGCTGTGACTGATTTACCACAAAGCTATTTCCTAAAATGAATGAAGAACTTATCGAATACACCCTGCACTGAGAGGCAAATACAAAACGGCCATACTGAGCCAAATTCAGTTTAATGTTAAGTACTTTGGTTCATTAATCAATTGTCAGAGGAATAAATCAAATGGAATTGCACATTACTACTTGAAGTCTACTTTAGTATATTTCAAGTAATTCAGAAACATGCACCACCTCATGGAATCCACAGTAGTGCTGCTATCTTGGTGAAAAAGGCCACTAAAATGAAAATAGAGTTGATATAAGACCTAAATGATATTGGCAAGATACCAAGAACCGCCATGAGCTGAAAATGAACAACAGGACTTCACAAGAAAAGACCCACATGAATATAAAACAAAGCATCCATAACCATGTAACACCAGGGGAAAGGTGTTCTGTGGGGGAGAGGCAGATGTGTGACACAGGCAGCGTGGATATCTAGCATCCCATCATAGGCCCTCGTCCGGTGGGTCACTGAGAGGGTCCGCAATGCTGCTGTCAGTGTCCGAAGCAAGTGTCTGCTCTGTGGACACGGAAGACATATCATAGATGGAGGAGGACTGTAAGATGCCTGTGACACTGCTCACAGCTGAGTCTTTCAGACACACACACACACACAAAATACAAAGGACAAAATATTATTTTGTTATTGGATATTGTCACCGACTGCAGACACAAGATACCAATGTGTGTGGCAAGCCCAGAGAAATGGATCATAGATACCCAATGACTCCTCCCTCTGCATTCCCATGTTTAGTTCACTTCTGTCATCCCAGTCCATAATCTCTTCAAATATCAACACTATGGAAAAAACAAATCTCAATATAGCATATTCAGAGTAGTCCTTTCATTGTACAGATGAACTGTATTTGATTTGCTTGAGGAGGAATCACCTTTCCACTGCTCAATGCTGTGCTCTCGTTCATCCAACTGCTTATCTGAGATTTGTGGAGGTGGCTGTGGAGCAGAAAAAACACAGACAAGTAAAAACATCAAAACAAGGCACGAGAAGGCATGAACCCCATGGTGTATACTCAATGGAATAGTCTACTCACAGCATTTACTTCTGCTGGGTCATACCACAACTGAATATAGGGGTGATTTAAGGCTTCCTGCACAGATATTCTTCCCTCAGGGTCAATAACAAGCATCTTGGAGAGAAGATCTCGTGCTTGGCTGGCTGTCATGGCAACAATAAAACTGTGAGAGATGGTTTTGCTACCAAGGCAGTCTTGGAGGTCAATGGAGACTATTGGAGGACTGTAATGCAATTGTATCTGAACGATTTGCTCTTTGCCACAACCTCAGAAGTTCTGATAAAAGGATGCTCTGTTATTTATAAATATAAAACTGTCATGAAAAAACATATCTATGTGAATTAAAGGTAAAAAAACTAAACAAGGAAAAGTAACTTTCATTTAATTTGAAATACACAGAAATGTAGAGAAGTAAAAAGGGACAGGAGCAGGAGGCTTACTTCTTAGCTTATCTTGTTCAGATTCACTGGGGAAGGCCCAGTCTGGTAGGACCTCAGCAAAATTGATCCCTGGGAACTGGGGCTTACTCATGACATAATTCCTGACAGTTTCCATGAGTTGACTCATAAACTCCAAGCATGGTGTACCAAGGACTTCAATAATTTTGTTCCACTGGTCAATGTCTAATCATTGTAGTTAAGAGCTTGTTGTATTTAGATGGTGAAGAGACATGATTCACGTAGCTGTCTCAAAATGAAGCAAAAATGAATTATACAAAATCACATAATTTGTTTCTCTTTCAAAACTTTGAATGATTTGAATCATCCTAGAGGAGAGACAATATGCATGCACATTCTCCCATGTTACTGATGATGAGGGTTGTTGTGCAACACTCATATAAAGGAGGCTGTCTCCCACTGGTGGCTGAACAGGCAACATGTTCATAGTGCAGAAAGTGAAAGGAAATGGGCAAATGAAACAAATGAAACATGGTACACAATGGAAAAGGATACATACATATTATGAAATGGTATGCAGATGCTAAACAGAAAACAGAATCCACAGAAATAAACACAATCTGTAGAAAGGGTAAACAAAAACAAGAGATTATAAGGACATGTATTTTTTATATATTTTCTTTAATATTTTCAGTATTTTCATCATGATTAAAATGCATGCAAATATAATAAATGAGTCATGTAAGAACACACAAAAGTCAATAACCTGACATGACATAGCGCAAACAAGTGCCATATTCAAACCTTCATTAAACATACTGTATTTTAACCATGCCAAGTAAGTACTGGTTAAAGAAAAACACTGCTAAGAAGGATACAGTCTTTCCCAGGAAACAAGATCCGGTGCAGAATCATTTCAGCCATTATGCAGCCTACAGACCATAGGTCCACTACAAAGAAGCAGCATCACGGTTACATGGCAGAGGTGGACAGAACTATACTTATGAGTAAATACTCCTGGCTATGGAGAGCTGAGCAAATACAAGGATTAAAAAAACAATATCAATAATAATTGATAAACAATAATATCAATTCACTGATCATGAACAAGGGAAAACTGTTTACCGTCATTATTCAAATGAATATTGCTACAATGTGCCCCTTTACTTAAACCCACATGGCTTAATAGTGTATACTGTGTTGTCGTTAAGTAGCATGCTTTATAAATAGCCAGTAGCCTGTGAAAAAAACTAGTGAAAAAAACTAGTGGTCAGAGATTGGTTCAGATAAGTATGTTTGGTTGCTCAGAGAATAACTTTCCTTCAGTCAACGTCTCTAGTTTTACTTCAGAGAACAGAGGTTATATTCATACTGTCACAAGTTTGGTGAGAACTAGTTTATGGTAGTATTTTAAAGTATATATTTTTGGGCTTTTTGCCTATATATATAATATATGTGACCCTGCAAGGCAAAACCAGTGATCTTGCGCACGGTGCTATTTTGAGAAAATCCACGATAAACAAACGTACAGGTTAAAATGTCGAATTTCACGTTTTTGCATACACGTTCTTGGCAGATGTAACCAAACATGAATGTGAAAGATTTGCCTTTCAGGGCACGAACGGTCAAAAGCACGAACTTTTAGAAATATCCTGGCGTCGTTTTAGGGACCAGGAGAAGTTTTCCATTGAAGTAGGCTAGCACATTTTAAAGTAGGCTAGGCTATACACAATCTGTGACACACAGAACTTCCTCTCCCCTTACTTCCCCCGAAATACCTTAATTTTATTCTATAGTGACACCTTATGACCGTCCCAGGTATTAACTAGTGGGCAGAAAAAGACTCATTGCACGGTTGAAACTGCATAGTCAGTCATCCGCTTCAAAGTCACGCTACCGTAAGGCTAATCATAGCTGTGCCCTCACACTATCGCACGTGACCATTTACTTAAAAAGGTGATTTTCTCCTCTTCTGGTGTATCTTTACAGGAGAACCATGGCAACTTTGGATGCGGTTATCTTAGCGATACTTTTTGCAATACCCTCGATATACATATCGTTGGGAAGCTTAGTTTATGTGAGTGTGAGTACAATAACAATTTACCAAAACGACTGGTTTCGCCTTGCAGGGTCACATATATTGATAGTGCATTGGAGAGACAGGAAGCGAGTAGGAGAGAGATTGGGTGAGATCGGGACATGACCGCAGGCTGGAATGGACCCTGATGGCACTGATACCCATATGTGATACGGTGCTGCCACTTGCGCCACAGCTCCCCCTAGTTTATTAGCCCATCTAGATCTTCTAATCTGGAACACTATAGTTCATAACCGTTGGAAAAATGCATTTGTATTTACCGCAAAGGTAGAGCCACATACATTGTTTCCTGACTGTTGATGCTGTTTAGTATAGTATATATACTTTTTTGATCCCGTGAGGGAAATTTGGTCTCTGCATTTAACCCAATCGTGAATTAGTGAAACACAAACAGCACACAGTGAACACACAGTGAGGTGAAGCACACACTAATCCCGGCGCAGTGAGCTGCCTGCTACAATGGCAGCACTCGGGGAGCAGTGAGGGGTTAGGTACCTTGCTCAAGGCACCCCAACAATGTTTATTGTTAGTTTGTAAAGTTTAGGTGAAGTAGGAAGTAACGTTAGGAATCTCTGATTAATGTCATCGGTAAGGCTGGACCAATGATTTCAAAGTTAGTGCCCGTCATGTTGCAAACGTGTTGCAAACATTTCCCAATCGAGAGTCACTAGACTCTATTCACTTTGTGAATGAGTTCGGATTTTTCCAGGCTACTAGTTTATGGCAGTTTGATTGAAATTATGTAACAATGAGTTTGTTTCAGACTTTTTATTTATTTATGTGTATTATTTAAAGTAATAAATGACTAGAGTAACATATGTTATAACTTCATTATAGAAGACATATTTGTCCCTTACCGTTCTCCTTGTATTTCATCCCTAAAATGACTTCTGGTGCTCTATAATATCTGGTCACCACGTATGGAGTCATCATGAAATTAGTGCAGGCAGTCCGTGCAAGGCCAAAATCTAAAATCTTCAGTGTGCAATCCGTTTGGACCACAATGTTGCTGGGCTTCAAGTCCTGCAGTACATAAATACTATTTTCTATACTCAGAGCATTCTTTCAATGTTACACATACACACACACACACACATATATATATATATATATATATATATATATATATATATATATATATATATATATATATATTTATATATATATATTATATATATATACAGTATAGAGAGAGAGAGAGAGAGAGAGAAAGAGATAGAGAAAGATAGATAGATCTTGGTCATCCAAAAATCACCCTGTGAATAATTCCAGCTGAGTGGAGGTGATGAATTCCACACAGCATCTGGTAGAGCAGGTAGGACAACCTCTCATGGTCCAGATCCATGTGGATGACCTGGCACAGATTGGCATCCATCAGCTCCATCACCAGGTACCTGGGGAGCACGTCACAACAGCAGGATAATGATGTCTTTATTTGGTGACAATTCACACTCATTAAAGACTGGGACTGAAAGCAAATAGACACTTACAAGTCCCGAAAATCCTCCAAAGATTTCTGAGGTGTGAAGACGTTGATGAGTCTGATAATCTGCACACAGAGACAGTTTGTGTCAAATGAGCCGTGACAATTCACATGACGGCCAGTCAGCTGGTGCAGAATTATGTTTCCCATATTGTCCTATCCATAAAAGTGACAGAACAAATTCCCTATACCATACAGATTTAGAATCCCAAATCTGACTCACACTGAGAAACTCAAAACAGTGCTAACGTAGTGATGGTCAAAACAGTGCTAACGTAGTGATGGTCAAAACAGTGCTAAAGAAGTGATGGTCAAATCAGTGCTAACTTAGTGATGGTCAAAACAGTGCTAAAGAAGTGATGGTCAAATCAGTGCTAACGTAGTGATGGTCAAAACAGTGCTAAAGAAGTGATGGTCAAATCAGTGCTAACGTAGTGATGGTCAAAACAGTGCTAAAGTAGTGATGGTCAAAACAGTGCAAACGTAGTGATGGTCAAAACAGTGCTAAAGTAGTGATGGTCAAAACAGTGTAAAGTAGTGATGGTCAAATGTGTTTGATGTTCATGTTCAGTAAAATGCTCCATACATTTTTGTGGTTGACACACTTGAGCAGGACGAGCTCCCGGTAGGCTCGTTTGGCGTGGGTTTGGTTCTGGAAAGGACGACTCAGTTTCTTCACTGCAACTGGGATCTCTAGAACTGTGTCCATAGCAGAGCTTTGAACAAAGGAACAAATAAAACAAACACAATGTAGATAACATGTTTTCCTTACATTTAAAAATGTGGGCAAATGCTTGTGCTCAATAAATACTGTTGCACTGATGTTGTAAGTCTGCTGAGAGCAATACCCAGGAAAAAGTCTAATATGAGATGCTAGAGGCATTATGCTAGGGTTGTGATGGTCTAGCTGTTAGATATTTGGACTTCCAAATGTAAGGCAAGACAGTTATGGGTTGAATAGGAGCTGCCACTGCTCTGCCCCTGAGCAAGGCCCCTAACCCTGAATTGCTCCCTGTAATTAGCTCTCTGTAAGTCACTCTGGATAAGAGCATCAGCTAAATGGCTGCATACAAATAACAAATAAAGAATAAAGAACACTCACTATGAAAAATGAACTTCTGTAGAAATTATGTCATGGTGCTGAGGGCACACTTTTTAGCAGTGGCTTACCATACAATTCCCTGTGCCCCAGAGCCAATGGCGCGGAGTTGTTGGTAGCGCTTGAGTATAGTGAACGTTGAGTCCCCCACTTGGACGTTGTAAAACTGCTCCCCCTCGTCTGTCATCCTGCCACAGCGTTGACACGGAAAGTCAGGCTGGCCAGACTAAAGGACACATACCTCAGTAAAACATAGTTTAAACCTTTCCAAGTCCTTGTTAAATAAAACTGAGCCTGATTTTGTAATACTCAGGTCATTTACAGCAAACAGAGGCTATATGTCTTCAGATCTGCAATATAATATTCTCGGAAGCCCTCTGGCAGTAGTTTAAATGGGTTAACACTGCAACAAATCATTTGTTCTTATTTTTTCACCAACTTGATGAGTCCTGGGGCACTGAAATACCGGGGTATATGACACTTGGTGGGCAAGTAGCACACACACAGTCAGACACATGCATACATGTATTAACACACATATACATACAAACTGGTAGACACACACACACACACACACACAGATTGTAAAAATCAAGGCGTATAGCACAGAGCGTAATATGACTGCTGCAAAATGGCAGATGTACAGGCAAATATTTGGCCAAAATATACTTAAAAAGTATACTAAAAATGAAAAGACTCACTCTAATCAGTCATTTTGCACTTTGTTCCAAATCCACAGGGTTATATCAGATCAGTGGGCATGCATTACAAACTTTTAATGGTCCAGTAATGCTGAGAATATTTACAGGTCTTAGTTTCGGGATCCACAAATAATGTACACAAACTCTGAGCTATTTGAGATGGTGCTCAACCATTTTCCTGGATTCTGTCTGATTTGACACAGAATGATCCCATAGTGAAGCACTGCTGTACACACACACACACACACACATACACACACAGACACACACACACACACATGCACACAGGTGCATGCACACGCACACACACACACACACACACACTTTTTTTGTACAAAATGTTAAAATTTTAGCTACATTTTTTGTATCTGCTTTCTTAAAGGGGCTGTAGGAGGGGGATGGCGAGAAGTTAAGAAGCCATTTATTTTCTTCAGATAGTAGCCTAGGCTACACACAGCCCTGCGTGTCATTCATATGATGGACCTCTATTCACTAGGCCTACATATAGTTCACTAGGTCTTTGAAATGTCTCTTCACCAAATAAGAGCGATTAAAGTTAACAAATAGATGGATGCTTTGTTTTTCCCACAAATATAAGGACAGGATTGCAATGGGATGTAAGATCAGAAATAACATTTCTGAACAATTATTTCAGAATTTCAAACACATGAATTCATCAGTTCAGTTTCCCATCTACATTTCATATTTCTGTTATAGGCTACTCCATATGAGAGAGAAATAAATAGAGCACAATGACTCATGAGTGTGGGCAATCATGTGTGTATGTGTGTGTGTGTGAGGGGGGCACTGAGCACACCTACTGTACAAGTTTGAGGTTTGCGAATGTGCTGAATTCATTATTACTTTTTCAAGCATTGCACTTGAACAAAGTCTAGAAGGTGACAATATTATTTACGATTAAGAGATAGCCACCCTATGATGTTATTTTGGTTCATTAGGATGGAAATAATTTTTTGAAGTCATTTGGTCTGACCATCCCTCTACGAGATTAGCTGTAGCCTACCTCTCAAAAATGAACACCAAAGACAACCGTAGCCTACTTAGGCCTATATAAAATCATTTAGGTTAGGCTACTTTTTCACTATAATGCCAGTGTTTCACTAACATATTTTAGTGATTTAGTCGACAGCTTTTTCGCTGTCCACCTACAAAACCCAGGCTAGCTAGGCTATAATTGCATTTTGTGCATATGCAATTCGTCCGTATCTCAACGGATTTTCAGGCATGTATTACGTTTAACTGACCCTTAAACTTACGGAATAATGCCAGAGCCGTATTACAGTGTACTTTTCAGCAGCAGCCAAGAACCGGCGTTTGTAGCCTATGCGTGCACAGGCAATGAAACCGGGCTCCACCTACCTTGTCTGGTGTTTTCTGCTTTATCGTGTCTTTATCAGTTGAGCAACACTAACACTCGCATAACCTTTCTTCGACACAACAAAAAGCTTTACAAGCCACACTATGTCCTTAATACTTAAACCTTGTACCGCGGCGACACATTAGTAGCCTAACGTGTGTGATGATGGTAGGAGGGTGGTTGTTACAACACGTGTTTTACGTCATCACGCCCTTACCGGGAAGCTGGAGGCATGACACTTCATAAACTGGGGCATCCTTCGTGACGAGGAACATCTGGTTTGGGCTCATGCAATTTGTATTCCCAGGGAATTCCTTTCATAGGGACCCAGATAGCAAACTCATTATGGCCCAAATGTGGCCCAAAACTGGCTTACCATTTTGGCAAAGTTTCCAGCAAACACGCATCGTTCGGGAACGTTCCCTAAAGGTTCCCTGAAGGTCACACAAAATAAACCTCTACAGGTATTGGGCCCTATTTTGACGATCAGAAACATAGCGCTTAGCGTATAGCCTATCACGATGCAAAGTTTATTCTTACACTCGAATTTTGCGCCATGTCCATCTCTTTTATTACACCATAAGCGTAACAGGTGTGGTCTGGCGGTGATCTAAAAATCCATCCAGAAAGCATTACGCCACTGACCAAGAAAAAACATAGCGAAAGGTGCTTATGAAGCACAGCTGGAGACATAAGCCCATGACAAGATGTAAGCAGCAACTCCTCTGCAGGATAAAGGCTTGTCATTCGAACATTATTGGGGAAGTGTTGCTTTTTTCAGGCTATGTTTTTGGCAAAGTGAACAGGCTTTTTAAACAGGCAGGATTGACTTTGTTCAGGGTAAGCCAAAAACATAGCCTCTTCAATTGTTATTGTATATTTTTTGTAAATTTGTATTGTTATACTGTATACTTCACAGTATTGTTTATATAATAGGCAATTCCATGCAAAGATATCATCCTTACCATGGGAAACAACAATATAGAACTGTTGTTAAAATGTTCATTTAGGTCTACATTTTATTGTTTGTTACTGATCTGATTTAATTTGATGGAAAATTACACTCTTTGTACATCAAAAATGGTGAGCAACCATACAGAAACAACATTTTTCACATGGCAATATTCTAGGTTGGGTAGTAGCTGATTACAAGTAATCTGGATTACAAAAAACAAGTAACTATAATAAGAAAAATATAATCAGATTATAGTTACATTGGACACATTTTGTTTATGTGTTTCAATACACACAGGGATGGGCAAGGATACATCAGGACGTAGCCTATTTTGAAATAAAATCCCAAATACCCTCCTTTTAAATGTATCAAAATAAACTACAAAATACTGTAGCCATAACGTATCAAAATAAAATACTGTATTTTTGTATTTTGAAAATACTCAAAATACTCTTTTCAGTGGGACATGGAACACTTTCTAAATCAGCTTTTTTATCCCAAACAAAAGGCTATTAAAACTCGAATAAGACTACATATGGAATATCACACACCAGGAATTCCAAAACGGTTCAAAAGTTCTAAAAAGGCAAATTTATGAGCAGGGATGGATTACTAAACGGGCCTAATGGACCCAGGCCCAGGGGCCCAAGTGTTCAGGGATCCCTGAAGCCCAACCCTCTGTGTGAAGTCACGACTATGTTCTCCAGCCCTGATATCGGAATAGAGCCCCTCAGTCAAATAACAGATTATGTTATGTGACATGTCTTAATAGAGCCCCTCAATCATATAACATAGGTTATATTATTCACCCTGATATCTAAACAGGGCCCCTCATTCAAATAACACGGGTCACATATGTGATAATCATGCTTTGTAATTGCCATCTTTTTTCACAACAAGATGCCTTAAATGTGTTGATGGTTATATTATCATTATCATATTAATTAGTTAATCCAATTAATTAATTCTCAATCTGTCATTTTTTTGCACAAAACTTGTCAGAAGTCATAATTTAAGGGGTTATTGTCTTTTAGCACACCCAACTGCGACCCACCTAGATAATAAAATGGATGCCTATTTTTTCCCCTTCATGTGAGTGGTTCTGTGCAGAAATACAAGACCAGTTGATAGTCATAATTTGTGTTTAAAAGAGGAAGTATGTGTGCCATAATGTAGCAGAACTAGGGGGACCACCAACCAGACTCTGAAAAGGAGTACAAGTTATCTATAAAGTGAGGACAAAATGAGGACACCCCCCAATGTCTGCTCAAACAGTAGGTCTATTCCAGTTGAGTACATGTAGCTAGTTGGTACATATCGGTGTATACTGTATATACAATACTATATATTGGGCAGCCGTGGCCTACTGGTTAGCACTTCGGACTTGTAACCAGAGGGTTGCCGGTTCGAACCCCGACCAGTGGGCGCGGCTGAAGTGCCCTTGAGCGAATCCCTCACTGCTCCCCGAGCGCCGCTGTTGTTGCAGGCAGCTCACTGCGCCGGGATTAATGTGTGTTACTGTGTGCTGAGTATGTTTCACTAATTCATGGATTGGGATAAATGCAAAGACCAAATTTCCCTCACAGGATCAAAAAGTATATACTTACTGTGTGAACTTCCTTCCCAACACCTTAAGGCGGGGATCACATTAGCCAGCGGCAGGTTTCCTATTGTTCTCTATGGTTCTTGCGTAATGCTAGCGTTGAACAAGTTGAGCGTTGAACTTGGTTCAACTTTCAAAGCGCAACGCGAGCGTATTCAGTTGACAAACCGTTTGTGTTGCTTAGGAACGAGATAAAACTTATTATTGTCTGAGCGTTGCGTTACGTTTGCCGCTGCCGCTTGCTGCTGGCTGATGTGATCCTCGCCTAAGAGTTGTGCTAGTAAGAGAGCCAGCAGACCGGGCTTTTAGCTCGATTGTTAGCACGCTTGACTCCCCAATCCAAGGTGCTGCTGTTTGTGGGTTAGAGTCGGGGCGAGTGCATGGCTGAGCCGCGCAAATCAGCACAAGGCATTGGTGCCATGACCCAGATCAGGAGTGAAGTTTAGACATTAACACGCAATTTGTGTTGAAAAGGGGAAGTGGGGGCTACTGTACATGTGTACCATAAAGTAGCAGAAATAGCATTCCCACAACACAAATCTTTGGGCCATTCACTCAACCCAGCACAAGTGCAAGTGCCGCTTGCTATCTGTAAGCCCTGTCTTTTTTATTCAATATATTTTATAAGCTCTGTCTTTTTTATTCAATGTATTTCATTTTTGAGTTTTTTATTTTGAAGTAATCCAAAAGTATTCAAATTACATTATTTTTGTAATCCAATGGATTACGTTACTGATTACAAAAAATGGTGTGTAGTCAGTCTGTACTCTGTAATGGATTACATTTCCTGTTATTACATTACATTAAGATTACATTAAGTAATCTGACCCAATATTATACATATTTACATTAAGTAATCTGACCCAATATTATACATATTTAAAAAGGGGATAAATGGACTCAAGCTTCCAACAAATTCAAATCATTTGACAAATTCCAGATTGACAAGGGAATGGTAGAGCAATGTGTATGCTCAGCTTGCCTTAAGAGCACAGCTCCTTAAATTTGTAAGTCAGCAAGTTCCATGCATGTCACATCCATAACGTTTTTTAGGAAAAGTTTATGCTACACAGTGTTGATGCGACAATGTCCAAAGTGGCTGTGGAAAGCTGATGTATATCAATGTAAAGTGTGATGAACAAATTGTGCCCTTTTCTTACTTTTAAAACCTTTAATGGTGCATTATGGATGTGATTAATCATAATGTGAATTTACAGGACTGGAGACTTTATTTGACCTCAGAGCCGATAAACGTTCTGGTTGCATGCCAGTTTCAACACATTACACCTTAGTGTTTCCAAGTGACATTTCAGAGATTATTAGGCTGATCAAAACCATAGGAAGGCCTAAGCGTTAGCAAAACAATACATAATATTAAAATACCTCCAGTGATTGACATAGCCTATTTTTGAGTGGCCTAATAACACAAATCTAAGCGATTATCTTCCTGTAATTGTCATACTGTTCACATAAGTTAACTGAGTTAACATAACAACCTCCTTCTGTGGCAGATGTGTTCAGCCTACTATTCGCGTCTGTTTAACAGTTTAATTTGAAACATAAGTCTCTACTACAAAGGTTTACAACACGATGTGCCAGCATTTGAAGTGTCAGATCCTCTGTAGCTAATACCCCAGACATGAGTAACGCCAGCAATAAACTAGATGTACCGCATGGTGGTACAAAATATCAGTCTCAGTCCCACTCTCCACAAAATAAATAAAATCTCCTACTCTTGCAACTCATGTGCATGTCAATGAGTGTGCATGTGTGAGTTTGCTTTTGTGTATAAGAGTGTGCGTGTGTGTGTTTGCTTGTGAATGTGTTTGTGTATGTTAGGAGGCTAATGGTGTGTGTGTGTGTTCTTGCCTGTGTGTGTGTGTGTTTGTGTGTGCGAGCGTGCATGCACATGTGCAAATCACAAATGAGTGGGTATGGGCTAGGTTGATGCAGGCTCTTGACACTAACATACCATAACATTTTGTCATCTTGGGTGCAACGGTTCTGGTGGTTATTCATAATTGTCCGGGTTCTGGGGCGCCTAGCGTGGTGAAGGAGTGGCCACCGAGTTTCATGTTCCCTGGTGTTCAGTAGTGTTTCAGTAACCCGGAAATCATTTACCAAAGTTGACGGGAAAAGACAATCATTTCATTGCTAGTTTTTCATAATGTAATCTCTCATAAAAGTGTGTCTATTGCATGTCACGGCCATAATGCTGATAAAATGCCATGTATTTTATGTAAATGATTATATGAAATTTGAGGATTTGTCAGTATTCAGAAGACAGAGGTTACATTAAAAGTTATGCAAATTTAGGAGATTAGATTAACCAGAGTCAAATTCCTTGATTGTTTACGCAAACCTGGCCAATAAAGCTGATTCTGATTTTGATTTATAATGGTAAACCATGATCATGCCACAGTTCTTTAGCTGGGCTTGATATGTCACACTCAGCACAATGTTTTTCAGACTTCTTCTTGACATTTTTTATTTAATTATTACACACTACATTACAGAAAGACACATCGCAAAGTTAATGATTGTTCCACTCTGACTCTACAACTGTATCACTAAATAAAAAAAGTTTACTTTTTTAAATATAAATACATAATAAAAATAGCAATTTGATCTTACAATAAGATTCACCTAAAAAGAAACAATTATAGACCAGTGATATGGAAGTTAGGCCTACTGATTGATCCCCATGGATAGGACAGTCACAATCACCTGATAAACCATATAAGAGCTTTAACTCTTTGAGAGTAATAAACTTTACACAAATCATAGCCCATACCCTTGTGCCATCTGTTAAGAAAACTATTCTATGATTTGAATCAACTGATCTGTTCACAAATTCTGGAGAGGAGGCTAACACATCTTCAGTGAAAGCTTGCAAATGACCATTGTCAGGGTGCCTGATATCAAATTGTAACACATGAAATAAACTTTGGTTGTGTACGTGTATGCAATTTATCATACAGAATATGTTTAACAGAATGGAATGCATTTGTGTATAGCTTACATTCATATGAGAGACCTCACCTCTGGGCCACTAACTTCCCATGTCAGACAATATTGCACATTAACAAGTACTTCAGATCACCATGTGAGCACGTCAAAACGCTTTCCTCTGGCTCATTATGTAATAAGATTGGTTGCAAAATACTTGAGAACTGCCTTGTGTAAACTATATAATTCCTTTGGGATAAAAAGCAACTTCTTAAAAGTGACTATCAGTATTAAGATGTGCTCTCCATTCAGAGTTCTTCCATTCAAAGTGGAGTTTCACATTTCAGTTTGATAAACATACAGTATCCCCACAATAGCCCACCCATATACAAATACACATACACATACAGTACACATACATCCACATCCACATACAGTACACATACACATACACAGCTGCTCATGCTTCACTGCTCATGTCCCCATCTCACCTTCACAATTCCCTATCCCTGCTCTTTCTCTCTCTCTCTCTCTCTCTCTCTCTCTCTCTCTCTCTCTCTCTCTCTCTCTCTCTCACACACACACACACACACACACACACACACACACACACACACACACACCTTCGTACACATAGACACACACTTAATTGCACTATGTACTGGAAGACTCCTCCAGATCCCCGATTGCTCTGTTTTACTCCACAGTGACGGATTTGGCCAGATTCCTGGGACAGTCCACCTAGTATGGGAGAGGGAAAATGACACGTGTCAAATTGAAGTGCTTAGAAATAATGCAGGAATGAAACGATTCATCTTGAAAATAGTAATAATGGTTGCAGTAGCAACATGTACTGTAGCATGGGTGACAAGTGACAGAGTGTCAAAGGTAACATAACATATGTGACACCAATGGCACCGAAGCTGGACACAAAGGTAAAGGTAAGTCACTCACATCAAATCCCCGGAGCACAGCCAGGTGGAAGGACATGAGCTGCAGGGGGATGACGCTGAGGATGCCCTGCAGGCAGTCCACCGTGTGGGGCAGCCCAATGGTCTGGTAGGCGTACTTTATGGTCTCTGGGTCATCCTCGGAGCAGATGAGGATCGGTCGTCCCTGGATGGAGAAGAGTGGCGATGAGAGGGAAGAAAGAAGAGCAACAAAATGTTTAGTTTGACACTCTCTCTTTTGAGACTGACAGGCAAGTATTCCTAGAACTTTGTGACTACTGGTGTACATGCTTTGTCTTGGAATAGGCAAGCTTGTGTGTGTGTGTGTGTGTGTGTGTGTGTGTGTGTGTGTGTGTGTGTGTTTCTGTGTTTGACTTACTTGTCTGGCAGTGACCTGTTGTAAGGCATTTTGGCACTTGGTGTAACAGGCATCCCTCATGATGACCATGATGACCGGCATGTCCTTGTCGATTAGAGCGAGTGGCCCATGCTTTAGCTCTCCAGCCAGGATGCCCTCTGAATGCATGTAGGTGATCTCCTTTATTTTCTGTTGGGTCAAGGAGTGAACCATACAAGCTGCTCAGTCATGTAAATACATGTTGGGGTTTGATAATGAGGGGTTTGCCTTCATGTCTTAATGATGTGAGGTGATTAATTAAGACTGAAATTTTATAAGGAAATGTTTCCCACACATCTGAATAGCCTTTTGTGATAGCAAATCTTATGACAGGACATAAAAGAGAATCAGTAATAATATTAGCAATCTTCACATAGATAGTTTTATGACTGTATTAAGTAAGTATACTGCTTTGCAGATATGATGCATTGCCGTCTGACGTCAAAGTGGGACAGATATGTTAAGTTGCGCAGTGTAAGAGTTGTAAACTGTTCTGGAGGTGAAAAGCTATGGCACACGTTTTGTATTTGCATTCCATGAGTTTGTGAAACAGGTTGACATCCCTACTAATATCATTCAAAACATATCTAATGGCAAAGCTAAAGAGTGCTGGTGCTACAAATGACTGGCCCAAAAAGAAGCTAGGCCTTTGAGGACCGCTGGACTCACCAGTGCCCCCTCTAGGCAGGTGGCGTAGTTGAAGCCTCGACCCATGACCAACAGGGATTTTTGCTGGTAGAGTTCCTGTGCAATGCCCTTGATCTTTTCATCCAGTTCCAGCACTTTCTTAATCATGTCTAGGGTCACAAGAGGGAACACAGAGAGAGGGAGCTAAGTACCAGAGTCAGATACAACATTGACATAAAGCTGATGATATTCATACTTCATACAATAACTGTTTAAGCAATGTTCCTGGACAATGTTCCTGAGTATTGTTGTTAGGGCACATTCCTTCTGATATTGGGCAGCAAATAAATTTAACAAGTAGGCAAACTGTCATGATCATCCAACCAGATCCCATGGAACCAGTTATGTGGTTGACAAGCAAGATTGCTCAGAAAGCTGCCCCATGTATCAGCAGCACCACAAGCAGACTGGGTATTTGGACTAGATGTGCTAGGGTTGTGGAGCAGGACATAGGCTCACCTGGGAGATCTTTGAGCCCAATGATGATTTCCTCTCTCCTCTTCTGCATTGAGATTCTGTCCTCGCTCATCATCAGACCAAACATAATGATGGCCACAAACTGACTGGTATATGCCTGAGAAAGTGTGATACACTATTGTCATTGTGCAGAGGACAAGTACAAAACCAACAAAATGCAGTTTGCGTCTAACCAGAAGTGCAAAAAAGCAGAAAAGTGCAATGTGATATACAAAGTATAGACAGGTGGTGCATGCAGGACAAGAAATATAGTGCAGTGTAGACAGTAGTATGCAGTTGGTTTACAGAAGGTGGTTTAGAGTAATATAAATTAGATATAAATATGTGTAGTGTATTAGCAGTTACTTTATAAGAGCAGAATAGATATGGCTATGTGATATGAACAATGTATGAACAACATGTACAGATTATGTGCAATGTAGTAACAGTAACATTAAAATAGTACAAATAATAATATAGATATATGCAGTGTATTAACAGTATATTATGACAAATAATGGCAAACTGACATCATATATGCTTTACAGTATACTTGTGCTCTGTACTCTAAACTGACATCATATATGCTTTACAGTAGTAGGTACTTGTGCTCTGTGCTCTAAACTGACATCATGCTTTACAGTAGTAGGTACTTGTGCTCTGTGCTCTAAACTGACATCATATATGCTTTACAGTAGTAGGTACTTGTGCTCTAAACTGACATCATATATGCTCTACAGCAGTGTTTCTTAACTGGTCTGGCTTTGGGACCCACAATTTCCCATGTTCATTTAGTCGCGACCCATATTTTTTTTTTAGCGTTCAAGCCAACAGATAAGGTGAACTACATGGTAAGACACGCAAAGTGCCTGTAGGCCTACTTTTTTAGAACATGCTGATGTTTGGCATTACATTTGTGAAGTCTTCAGGATATTAAGATAGTACTAGTAGCACTTAAAATGGGTGATTATTTATTTTATTTTTTACCCACAAGCTCCAAGACCACCCAGAATGGTTCCGCGACCCACTTTTGGGTCCCGACCCACCATTTAAGAAACACTGCTCTACAGTAGTAGGTACTTGTGCTCTGTGCTCTAAACTGACATCATATATGCTTTACAGTAGTAGGTACTTGTGCTCTGTGCTCTAAACTGACATCATATGTGCTTTACAGTAGTAGGTACTTGTGCTCTGTGCACTCAGTAGTTCTCTGTGTCGGTGTCTGTCTCTACCTTTGTGCTGGCCACGCCAATCTCTGGCCCAGCATTGATGTGCACACCACAGTCTGTCTCTCGTGAGATGGAACTGCCCACTGTGTTGGTAATGCCCACGGTTAAAGCCCCCCTGTCCTTACAGTACCGAAGTGCCATGAGTGTGTCAGCCGTCTCACCTACACACACAAACACACACACACACACATGTTCACAAAAACACATTTTCACATTTCACAACACCTGTAAATAAACACACACACACACACAAAATAGCTTTGCTCAATATGACTAGGCCTCATTAAATACCCGATTGGCTGATGAAGAAGCAAACATCATCCCTGAAGACAGGTGTGTATCGGTCCAGGAAGTCGCTGGCTAGCTCCACCATAACTGGAAGTTCTGTCAGCTCCTCCAGGATCTGCCTGGTCTAAAAACAATAGCAATCCCATTTATAACATATGCCTCCACAAGTTAACATACATCAACTTGTGTCTACTGTATATCTCAAGACAAATACGCTCTCTTCATATGTGTAAAATATGTAAATGCATAGATTCTGATGTCCAAGGAGGGAGAGCAGGGATGGGGTTGTGGGTGTTTCAATTAAGACTCAAAGCCTATGTTTGTTAAAATAATATATTGTCATACTCATTAACTTTTATATTTATATCCAGGTGCCACTGTGTAGTCTGTGTAGTTTAAACAAATATATATTTCCTATGGCCTTGTCACTGCCAATTTCCCCACCACCCTCAACTGTATAAAGTGTCCCATTTGTATTTATGTTCCATTCTTGTTGTGATGTTAGTCAAATTCATACCGCCACAGCTGCATGAAAGCTAGTGCCACAGCCGATCATGATGAGTCTCCTGCAGCGCTTGATCTCTTTCAGGTGATCTTTCAGGCCTCCCAAAATCACTACAGGTTCAGAAATGAGATGCCTTATTCATTTTGACATACAATTCACTTGATTATTTCATTGCTTCATTCCTTTAAAAAATACAAATCTGGTGAAAATAATAATCTACAACATACCTAACAACCTATGCACAAATACTCATTAATACAGTTGGATTGAACTGAATGAATACTGTAGTATACAACTAGTATACAAGCCAAAATGTTTCAATGTTTTACCACAGTAACATTTAAATGATTAACTGAATAAAATTGCACCCAGATTGAACGCCCTAAGGAGAAAAACGACTGTTGCCAAGAGCCTTTTGTGTGTCCACCTCCCTTTGTACATATTAACACTGTACATAATAAACTACAGGGAGGAGTATAGCAAATAATATTCATCAGAGTAAAGTGCATTTGTCAGAGTTTGTGTGCGCTTTAATAATTTCACAAATTATGTCTAACAACAGATAAGGAACTAATATTTTACAGTAAATAAAATGCTTGTTCTGATCTGTCCTTCACAGGTCATGTACACAAAGGGAAAAAGCTGACTACATTTCAATGAATCATTCCTTTCTTAGCATTTAAACGCTGATCACATGCGTGTTGAAACAGCATCCTGGATTGTTTGTGGAACAGGATGTAATTCCAATGCAAACCCCAGAGGAGAGCAATTGTACCTTTGCTGCCATCAAAGGAGATCCGGCCCCTCATTGTGTTCACCACAGACTCTGGCTGCTCAAAGATCTCCTTCTGCATGAAAGCTTCAAAATTACCTGTGAAGGAACACAAGAAGGTTCATTCCCATTTTAACTAGGTCAATGAACCAAGAACAGTAGTTTGTTCCTGGTTGCTCTTTGAACGAGCACCATTCTACTCTTGGGGAAATTCCCTAGCTACTTATACAGTCAACATATCTCTGTGTTGTATTGGAAATTGATGGAATATTAAACATCTTAATAACATCTGAATGAATTTCATTCAATATCATCGTTCAGGCAGTAGTATGATGTAATTCTGCACATGTACTATCTTAAAATGTTATTAAAATGAAAACAAAAAATGTCTATGCTAAGTAAATAAAATAGTGGAGCTTATGGAGTTAAGGTAATATGGCCAATGGAAATTTGTTGCCATGGTAATCATTAGTTGTCATCAAGATTGGGGATCTGACCTTTCATGATCTGCTGCAGTTCCATCTGCAGGGTCTGGATGGCCCGCGAGGGGGAATCTCCTGTTTGCCGGCTCATACGGTGCAGAGACAGGTTCCCCTTGATCACAGCTGCGATGTCGTCATCCTCCAAGTAGATCACTTTGTTGGTGTGCTCAATGATGGCACTGAGGAAAGTGATACAACCCAGGTCAGCTTATTTATGTCAGAGTAAGTGAGGAATTGACGTGTGTCTCTTGAGAAAAAACCCTCATCTTGTCTCAGCCCAAGTCCAATTTAAGTTTGACTCTGTGTCAGGAGAACCAGGTCAGATCTCAATAAGAGGTGATTTATTTCTTGTGAGACAAAGAAAAGATTTGATTAAGTCTAGACATTTTTCCTCTGGATAGTGGAGCCTACAGTGCATCACCATTTGGCAAAATAATAATAATGGCTCCAAGGCTGGGCTGTGACATCAGAAGTTCCTAGAAATTGTCTTCCTATGTGGCATCTAGATTTTCAGGTCTGTTTTCAGGTCTGTGCAGCCACATTCCTGTGCAGCCACATTCCTCTGTTTAAGCGATCTAAACAGGGGTGTGGGTGTGTTTTGGGCGTAACATCCATTTAAGTGAGAGTGACATCTGCCATTCCCTTTAGAAGCACCCTATGCAGTTTCAGGTATTTTTGGCAACTCTAGAGGTCCCTCTAGAGTCCCGATATATTTACATTTGACTTTTCCATTGTAAATAGCCTACTTCTCATGGCTTGTTCCCCCTGTACACAATAAAAATGCTTTTGTTGTGGAGGCCAAGGACTAGCAACAGGCAATCTCCATAGAGCTATACTGTATCTACTGACAAGGTAATGTTTCACGATTGTTACGAGATGTATCCATGTCGGCAGTGCACCAGGTGCAAGTGATAACTGTAATGTGGATTTGTTTTGTTCAGTGAATGATTCTAAAATGAATAGTAGAGGGAGTTGTGGGGCCCGGTGTTTGGATTTGGACCTGGTTAAAACAGCAACTCCATTTGCTCTGGATACTCTATAGACAAAAAAGAGAAAAAGTTCTCTCCATAAGTAGTTCATGGCTACCACACAATTAATGCCCTATACTTTTCGTGTGCATACTTTTTGAATGTTTTCTAACTTTGAGAGTTCAAAGTTTTCATTTGATTTTTTCAGTCTGTGTTTTACTTACTGTGTGGATTGTGAGCTATTTTCATTTTGCTTATGTGTTTTGCAAACTTGCATACTAAGTAGGGTCTTGTTACGTAGCTGCTGCTATGCCTTTTTTTCACAGATGAGTAAAATACCTCAATTGAACTCCAATTGAACTCACCTGGCATCTGAGGCAAAGTAGTATTCGACAGCCTTCCCACCCACAACTTCCTGCTGTTCCACTACAGAGTCTGTCTTGTTCCGACTATTCCTCTCCTGAACTCCTTCTTGAATACGTGCTAAAGGGAACAACACATGAGGTTACCTTTCCAATCTCTCAGATATATCCCAGGGAGACTGAAATAGACAAGTATTATGAACAGGTGGTGAAAAATGTGTATTTGAAGTATTTTATACAGTCATACTCAACTTTTCCCAGCTTTGTAAATACTTCAAATAAACATTATTGATTGGTTGGATACACAGCTCAAAGCAAAAGGAGGGATCTAAAACCAATGAACCAAATGAACCAAAGCACCCAAACCTACCAGATATGACAGGACAAAACAGAGGGGAATTAAGCTGAGGAAGATACGGTCTGTTTTTTCATGGGATAATAACATCACTCATCTCCATAGGTAGATATTGTACATCACAGTTTGTACTAGCCTATCTGTGAGAATTGTAACCACTGGCAGCCAAACAGTGGTATGAGATGGGTTTAAAACCAAAGATTAGTATCTAACAAAAATTAGCACACTAACGAGGGGCATTCCCAGAACATACTTTAAGTGACCTTTGTTGGACAATTGTCAATGTTAACACAGAATATTTGCCTATTTTCTTCCTCCTGATCCATTCCCCTCTTTCCGTCTTCAGAACTGTCTTCCTGGTTTCAAGCCTTGGACTTTCAACCCGTTTAATACTTGATAATTATGAGAGGAGTGAGCATAATCTTGTGTAAACAGATAACAGAAAATCAACCCCAAACAGATAACAGATAACCCCCCCACCCCCCCAACACACACACACACACACACACACACAAACTAATTTCTAAGGGGATGAGTAGCATGGATTGGATTGGTGTCATTGAAAAAATTATACACTACACACACACAAACACAACAACCACATCCTGCCCCTTCATGGATTTCTTTATACTGTAAATTAGTAAATGTGCCTTAGAGAGGTAAGAAGCAGATTTCACAACTCATTTATATCAGTGATTTTTCATACATAAAGAGCTTTTTGCTATTAGAGAGAGGATATTTATGTCAAAGATAAGATGAAAGCAATAAGCAAAATCACCCAGCACCATATGCAAATTATTAGGACTAAAAAGTGAAGTTTGAACCCGAAGAAGAACCCTAGACTCCCCATGCGTATCTAAGCCCCAGCAGAGCCCCAGTGCTGTTGGTGTGCTGCTGAACCCCACCTATGGGCTCCAGCTCACTCAGAGTCCCAGGGGCCCTAGAGGCCTTGGGCCCATCATGCAGGACAGAGAAGTACGGAGCTATGAATAAAACAAATATGACATCATCAGGACTGAAGTGAATGCAGTCTATTTAAAGCTCCAAAATAATCAGGACAAACTGGTTTGGTTACTGGAAGTCCACAAACATGCAGTTAGTTTTAGAATTTCCATATTAAATGTAAACAAATTTAAACATCATAAACAACAAGCAGCCCTCATTCACAAGATTGGAGGCTCAAAACAGAAAGGCTCTCCCAAAAATGCATTGATGCAGTTTTGGCCACTAGACTAGGGTTGGTGCTCACCACTGTTGTACTGAATGGGGATGTGCTCAGAGGGCAGCTCAAACTGGCTCCGTACACCAATCAGCAGTGGGCTTCCCCTCCTAGGACACACAGGAGTGAAAAAACAGAGATGACCACAAGATATCACTGCCGATGAACGCTGACAACAGCAAAATGTTGACCTTTTCAGGTGCTTATTTGAATATTTACATGAAAATGACTATACACAGTAATATGGCATTAGACCGTTTTTCCTTGAGTAGGACAATGTGTATGTGTGTGTGTGTGTGTGTGTGTGTGTGTGTGTGTGTGTGTGCGCGCGTGCGTGCCTGCGTGCATGCGTGCGTGTGTGTGTGTGGTGGTGATGTAACAGAGAAGTGCCCTCTTTAATAACAAAAAGACAGAGAAGAGCAAAACAAAGAGGAAGAGGAAAAGCAAGAGGGAGCTGTGACTAAAGCAGCCCTGCTGTCAGCTTAGAGCTCAACTAAAGCTAATGGGGAGGAAAGGCCTGGATCCTAATTACAACCAGCCATGCCTGTGACTGACCAAGAGAGCAAGGGAGAGTGTGTGTGTGTGTGTGTGTGTGTGTGTGTGTGTGTGTGTGTGTGTGTGTGAACAAGGAAGACAGCTGAACACTGTAAAAAAACATGTCACAGGTTTGGTGTGTGGCAGGATCTTCTTCCTGCACCAACTAACACGTGGTGGCCACCTATCTTTATTTTTCATTAACTGACAGTCACTGAGAAGTCCAATAACCTCTGCACTTAAAGAGGTTTTCTTACACAAGCATTACAGCACTGTAACTGGAAACCTGAGTGGCTGGTGAATGAGTCAGAGCTACAGGCTGTGGTTCAGCTGACTTCAGGCCTCCTTCACACTCCGCACTGGAGGAAGGGTCTGGCGGGGCTCCTCCACCTCACAGGGAGCACAGGCTAGAGAGGACGCCTAACTATCCAAGACACGAGTGTGTGTGTGTGTGTGTGTGTGTGTGTGTGTGTGTGTGTGTGTGTGTGTGTGTGTGTTTATGTATGCATGGAATCTGGAGACTGGAACTGACCTGGTGGCCACAGCCTCCCCTGGAAAGTGGCTGCTTTTGAAGACAAGAGCAAAGGCGCCTTCCTAAAATCACAGCAAAAAAAAAGGCTTTGTCAGTATGGACGAGATAGAACACGAACCAACCAGTACCCAGCAACATCACAGACAGAGACAATCACTTCTTCTGAAGCAGTGAAGGAGAAAAATCAGGAGAACATTCTTCTCCTGTTACTGACCCAGCAATTTAAAATGTCAGGCAGGTAGAAGCAGTGAGAGTGTTAGTGACCATGTCCTTAAAAACTTAACTGAGGTTTCACTGATGGCTACATTTGAGCTAGAGTAACACCAATCCCCCTCCCCCCTCCCTCAAAACACACACACACACACACACTGTGGGCTGAGATCAGGGAGGGGGAGCAGAGGGAAAAAGACAGCTATTGTGCAAGCCTCGCTCACTGGTCCCTGCTCACAAACTGCACACTCTCTGAAGGAGGGCACGGTTGCACAGAGGCGCTTCACAACTCAGGCCTTTCTCAGGAGCTCAGGTGAGGCCAGAGGCTCTGGGCGGCCTCTCTAGGCCCTTCTGCCGTCCGTGTGGATGACCGGAGGAGTTTTATGGTTGTGCTCAGCAGCCTCACAGATGTTATCAACACAAACATGGCAACACTTTCAACCTAGCCCAATCCCAGTGCATGTTTGAAACGAAAGAGAGAGAGAGACAGAGAGAGAGAGAGAGAGAGAGAGAGAGAGAGAGAGAGAGAGGGAGAGGGAGAGGGAGAGAGAGAGACAGAGAGAGAGAGAGAGAGAGAGAGGCAAAACTGTGTTTTTCTCCAACCAAATGGAAAACTGATGTCATGATGGGCTGAGGCTCTAGCTGAGTTGCAAAGCTGTGATGTCATAGGGTCCAAGGGTGCAAAAGACGGTCACTAAGTGGGTTACACCATCTTCTAACATACTAATTATGGGCCTGTGGTAAGTTAACAAATCATACCAACAAAGACACACACACAATGACATTTGTCATTCTCATCCTCATCCTCATCTTTGCACCCCACACCATGCAAAACCAAAACACCATTCTGTACTAACTTGATGGCATGCAAACTGGTTTTATATTATTCTTAAAGCGACATGCCTATGGCATACTATAATATGTATGTCTTCACAGTATGATACATCATGGTTTATTTGGTATGATAGTATTTCATAGTGTGACTGATTTGACAAATTGCATTAGGACTGAACACAGTTAGAGGTGCTATTTGATAGACCCCTCCACTGCTCCCTCCTACCTCAGGCTTTCCAGAGGGGAGATCTTACTTTAACTGACTCCTGTAACCCTCCCTGTCTTGTAATGGGACACCTTCCCACCTAGCTGGCAAACAAAAATCAGGACACCCATTCCAACAAGGAGAATCGACTCCTATGGTGAGATGGTATCACTAATGTGATGTAAAAATGAATAATAGATAGGATAGGATGGTATATAAAAACGATCACACTAATGTCACCATTCAGATACAACACACACACACTCGAGATACAGTATAAGTAGCTGTCATCTGAGACTGGTTTTAGAAAACATTTGCACATGCAGGGCTGATCCTGCCACATTTGGTGCCTTTAGCAAGTTTTTGCACACACACACACACACACACACACACACTCACCAACTGTTGAATAACTCGTTCGACCAGAGTTGAAAAGGACAAATGTTCCTTCTCCCTGTTGTCATAGACATATTTAATCAGTTTGGGGATGACCTCCGTGTCTGTCTCCGATTCAAACTTATAACCTTTGGAGTTCTGAGGGTTGGGAGAAGAAAGAAAGAACATGAGATACCTCCATGTAGCCTGCAGCGGCAGGACGATACACATGACACGCATGCCCTTTCTGTACGCAGGATTTAGGCCTTTTCATTGTTAACACTTGCTCTGTCAGTTGCACAACAAGTTATACCAGCCATGGTCTTACAAAGAAATATCTCTTGAAAATCTTGTAAGTGAAAGTTTCTTGTTTTGTGGAAATACTACTTAAATGTGCTCTAAGTGATAACGTGCAATTGAAACTCTCCTAAATGCGCATCTCTTCTGTGATTTGCTGGAACAGTTTGTTATGTTTTTATGGGCTAGGTTTGCCCAGGTTGTTTTTGTTGTCGTTTTTGGAGCCTGGGCTGTCCACAGAGATCGTGTTTTTTTTACAGCATATTCAGGACACAGACAGCAGGCGGTTAGTTTGATGTTTGCAGTAAATTACATAAAATGTTTTAGCCTAAAAAACGTGTGGCATCGCTTAGAGCACCTTTAAAATAAGCATAATTATCTGGCAAGATTTGCCAATAGAATTTCACTTAGTATGAGGCAAACAAAACTTAAATTGGCAAACTTGTCTTGTAATAAGCAAATATTGGAAAAATAAGTACTGAATTTTTTCAGTATAAATATCAGGGAAAAAACTGTGGGGTGTGCATACATTGTCACACAAAGATTAGTGGGTGTGTGCAACTGGCCTGCACAGTCCATATATATTGCCCTTACCAGGTACTTCTTCAATTCTTTGTAGTTGGTGATGATTCCATTGTGGATGACTACAAACTCTGATGGAAAAATACTTAGTCAGTCATCTCTATCATACGTGCCAAATAATCCTTTATAGTACCATGCCATTTTCTATCGTTAGATAATAAAACATTATTACATTGCCTACTTCCTTTAGTATTAATCATTATATTTCCTACAGCATAAGCCACTGGCAATTCCTTTTTCATACTTGGCCTACTTTCAACTCAAAACAAAGCATAACTTGAGTTCTTGCTCTGGTTCATGCACACATCCCATTCTCAGCACTTTACTTAAGTAAATTATTGTAAAAACAAATCCATGGATGCTACTAGGAAAGAAAAGGCTACTAAATTCTTTTAAATACAAGCATACATAACAATAAAACATACACGTTTCACAGAGGCATTAACTTGTTAAGTGTTCATAAGTATGTGAATAATTAAATGTTACCATTATTTTTGTCAGATCGGTGAGGATGGCTGTTAATGGGACTGGGTTCTCCATGCGTTGCCCAGCGAGTGTGAGCGATACCAAAGTGGGTCTCTAACTCCTCCTGAAGGTCCATGGAGTCTCCATCTGGTTAATAGTAGTAACATTTATGCATTATGCAGTTTTGACCACTTTACAGTCCTGCTATATCATACTACCATTCTATGGTCAGAGGAAAGAGAGATAACACGCTTGTTGTTGCCACAAACTGCTTGCTGCCCTGACAAAACAATACATCTTAAAGTTCCTTCAAAATAAAGCAAATTACTGTTTGTTGCATAGCAAGTCTCTAAGCTGTTAGCAACTTAGATTATTAGTTCTAAACAAAATGATTTAAGATACGATATTTTACAGTATACTATAAGTACCAACTTGTAGGAGTTATAATGCTAGGCCATGCTAAGCCCATACAATTAATGCACTGATACTGAAATGAATGAACAGGGTAACTATGCACACATAACAGGCTTACAATATTATAAATACAATACAAATTCATACAATATGACTCTTCGTCCTAGCTGACAACCAATGAGGATGTCAGTGAATTAATTGAACAATTGATGAAGTCTGAACAAGAAAGTTCTGTTCTGTGCAAACACCCATGCCGAGGGACTAGAAATGGGGAATGTAAAGATGTACTTATTGAAGGACTTCAATGACTTGATCTCTGAGCCAAGTATTCCCAAATGTAAAAAGATAGCAAATCAAATACATGGATAAATGCATGCAATATCAGTTTGTGAACAATGTGACCATAAGCAATGCTATTGGCCTTACTGTAGAGCGCCTCATCCAGAGCCTTAACCTTGCCCTTCTTCTTGATGAGGCAGATGTTACTGTTTGCATCCTTGTTCGTGGTCTTGCCTGGACTATCCACTGCAATGCCTACAAGCCAGCATTGATACAGTTGTGAAACACACAGAAGGGAATACCCATGTCTATAGAGAGCAATGACTTCTGATTGGGCAACAATGCTGCACAGTTAAACAAATGAAATACTTCCAAAGCAAACATAAACAAGGTAGGAAGACAGCCGGAGAATATTGAGAAAAATGTCTTAATGTATGGTATTAAGAAGGTGTTATTATATAACATATAAAGCACATATGCAATGTTTCAGGCATATCTCCTATGGCTTTGAATCATATACACACAGCAAGGTTAATATGTTACATGGGGTTTAAACACACAGCTGTTTGGCTTGACATCTGTCATACCTGCTTGACTTGCTCCTAACAGGAAAATTGTAAATGACCTGAGAAGGCCGTTTTAAACGTAGGCATCACACTTGATTTTTTTGGAGCTCAAATAAGTCACACAGAGAAGATGCTTTGCATTCTTTAGTAGTTACTTTGCATTCTTTCGTAGAATTAGGCTAGGAAATGTACTGTAGTATTTCCTGTATTCCATGGCTCCCAGCACTGTCTCTTCCCAGCAGTTACGTGATACATAGCTGTCTATACCCAGCCCTTTCTGCTTCTGCTCTTATATACCTCAACTCCCACTATGGTCTACATTTGAAGCTGTACTTTGTTTTACTGAGTTTACTTTAGAATGGATTCAAAGAACCAGGCATGGTATATGAAATGGGTACTTACAAAAAAAGAGAAGTATTTGCCTATAGATATCTTGACCTGCCATCTGCACATATTTTCAACTTTCCAACTTTCATTTCATCTTAAGGGGTGGTTTAGGCTATTCATTCTTTGTACAGACATAAGATGTCTTTACTATTCTGTCGACAGTGAAAACACTGCCAAAGGCATTGCAATATGTGTCTAGGAATTACAGGAATACTAGAGGTACTAAACTGTCACTGTCAGCTGTGAATGAAAGCATGAAGCTGTCCACTCTTTATTAGAAAGAGTACAGTTTTATTTGAATTCACAGGACAACAACGTTGGACAACAAGGGAACTGCATTTCCTGATAGATGGTAGGAATATGGTAGGAACCCCCCAAAAACAACACTATATTTGGCCTGAATTTGAATGCACTCAACTGTCTGAAGTTTTGACAAGGCCGAAGCTACATTTCATTTCACATTATCTGCAGACAAATCTCTTGTGTGATGGTTAGTTAGATCAAGTGAAGTCTCACCAGCGGAATCATATCCTCTGTATTCCAGCCTCTGGAGCCCTTTCACCAAGGTGTCAAAGACCTCCTTCCTTGTGCGGGGCACTTGATAATTCAGGTAGGCAAATATTCCTGTGGGAGATATAGAAACAATTATTACACATCATTACACTTTGGTGGTTTGTTTAAAACAATTCTATATATCTCAACTGTCATCAAGAAATAGCCTACTGAAGCTGTTAAGATTTGGTTATGTCAGGTTTAAGCCGACACTGTCAACACTGCCTATGTCCTGTTGGAAGCCAACACATTTTCATTTTGAATTTTGAATTAAATATCCTCTCATCCTGAGCAGTCTAGGTGTGTTAGCCTTCGATAACATTGTCTGACATAATGGACTGAAAGCGACACACGCTGACAGACATAGCATACAGTAGGCTAGAGAGAGAGAGAGAGAGAGAGAGAGAGAAAGAATATGACTACATCGAGACACAGAACTCTTGTCATGTAACGTGGCGTCTGGATAAGCCTAGCTTACGTTTTTCTATTCAAATTTGAACCACATTTGGTAGACAGTATCAATCCCGGACAGAAGCGTATTAGCTCTATAAGTAGGCTATTTGTATTTCAACTTAAAGCACGTTGAGAAGTTTGCAAACTCAACGCAAGGACTTAAGAAAGAAAAACTTAGAAACACTAAATCCTACGTGAGATAGCATATCTTTTGTAAATGGGTGAAAGGAGCAAGCAGCCTTCACAAACAAGCAGGCTTTACAAGAGCTGCCGTAACACCTGAGAGGATGGAGGAGTGACACGTAGCGCCCAGTGAGTGTAGCCTGTATTTCTGGTATCTGCAGCGCTGGGCATTCCAGTAGGAATAGCCCATGTCCTCATTTGACAGAAAAGTATTAGAAACGTATCAATACAGCGACATTAAAAACCACTGACAAAATTTTGTTTCTTTACAAGACTTGACGTCTGAGTTATTACCAAATCTTAGATAAGTCTTAGTCTTGATGTCTGGATATAAGTTTGTATCTTACCGCACATTATGTTGTCCTTCTCTTAAACTGTATAAAAGTTCGTGGTCCTGTACACTCTGTAATGCCTTTGATGCGCAGTTCTTCCTTAGTGTCCACAGTGAGATCTTGGTATGCTGAGTGACAGCATTTGTGCAGAGCGGTTTCTTTAGCACCACAACTCCACCCCTTTAGCATAATTAAAACACCTTCCGAGAATGACTGCTATTCACCTGGTTTAGTTATCGTCATAGTTACAAGGAACTTTTTCATTTCCATTTTCCATAGCCTGCATAAATTTAAATTTTAAATGCTGAATTTGCGCGTGCCGGTGTCATTTCTTTTACATGTCTTACAACCTAAATAATGCATACTAGTGGAAATGTCAGAACTTAACCTGTTTATAGGCCTCTTAGAAATGGTTGTTACGCACTCTTGCATGTTGCGCATTTAATCGCGGATCCATGCGGGCAAAACATGGGACTCAAATGTAGTGACGGCACCTTGGGAAAAACGTGTAATGCACTGGCGGTTATAGCCTACAGTTAATGTGAATCGCGGACATTAACCACAGAAAGGAATTTGCACCTCCATTCACCAAATAAAAGCTGTAGTAGTGTTTCTATGCTGGCACAAAACATAGTTTCTGTGAGAAAGCAGGCTATAAAGCATGGGATAACGTGAGGCGAGTCAGACAGAAGAGGGGCCTGTCTTAGTAGCCATTTCCTGAATCCTGTCCCTCATCTTATTAGGCTAGGTCCAAACCTATGAGTCTAAGCCTTCCTCAGGTGTCTGTAATTTTAGTCAAAGAGCCATTGCATTCTGTGTAATATAGAGGTTAACAAAGATACTCTAGTTTGTAATTTATGTTAAAATATACATTTTGGAGATAAATGGAGTCATACCACAGGTCTATGGATGGATTACTGAATGGGCCTATTGGGCCCAAGAGCTCAGGGGGCCCTGAAGCCCAAGCCTCTGCATGAAGTTGCTTCTTCTTCACCCTTCTCTTCTCTTTCAACAAAACTCACCAGAAGTCATTGTTTAAGGTTTAAAAAAAAAAAAAAAAAAAAAAAGTATTTTGTATCTGTGCCCAGGGATTCATATTTCATCTATGCCTATGTCAGTCAAAAGTTTGGAATACCCTAATTGACTGACTTAACTAATGACTTTTTGTGATTTTTAATAATATTTTTGCATGACAGGAAATGTATTGAAATTCTGTTTGGGGGTCCCCCAGACCCCACCACAGATTTGGTAGGCCTACCCCCAATGTTGACATGACTACGGCCTTGATACCTATAGGTTATAGACCTATGTCTCCTCTGAAATGTAGCTGATATGTTATTCTATTGCTGTAAGTCGCTTTGGATAAAAGTGTTTGTTAAATGAATAAATGTAAATGTACAGTTTACTATCTGAGCGATCATTTTTATTTGTTATCTCCATCATGCTTCATACTGAGAGTAGCCTATGCTCAGTCATATCAAATGTGTGTGACCATACTACCACCCTTGTATTAAGGTCATCTGAGATGAATATTAGATTAGATTCAACTTTATTGTCAAATCTAATCTAATTTAATATTCATATATCAGACAAAGAGTATTCACTTGAATATAAAATGAAAGCAAGCAATATCATTGAAGGCAGATGTGGATAGCCCTGTAGGACCGCCCAGGAAAAAAACGAATTGACCATGTATGGTAAGTGAAGAAGTGAACAGGTAAGTTTAGCAGAGATCATACACATTGGTAATTGAAAGTTAGTTAATGAGCAGATAAAACAGCACTAGATCAATTAGCAAAAAGCATAAGAACAGTTTGGTTTTGAGTGTAGAATTTGGCTACATTTGGAGCACCTGTCATGTCATCAGGAAGATGGATGGCACCAGAGCTGCACAGCATGGCATCTAAAACCTGCTCCACCCATTACGTGATCTAAAGATCGAACAGGTGTGTAATGCTGAAACATATCTGTGAAGAATTTTGGTCATGTCCCATTTGATGTCACGTCCCACTGTGAAAAAATATCATGGATTGGCATTAAATTAATATTCAGATATCCAATGTTTAGATTCCATTTAAAATATCAATTGTCAGGCTATGAGGATAAGATATAAGGATATACGAATATAAGTTATAAGAGGTCATGTTTTCTATGATACTGTGTGGTAGGCTAACTGATATTTCATATTTTTAAATAAGAATATAAATAAACACATATGTAATACTATGTAATGTATTACTTGTATTACTTTTTTATGTATTACTTTGTAATACTATGACAGCATTTTCCAGATTAGCTTTGGGTCAGACAATCAGTGGCACAGAGAAAAGCAATCTCTATCACATCTGTGCTCAAGTTCATTGTCCACTCAGTATTATTGCTTTGGCCTACCGGAATTTACCCAGAATCCACCCACATACACATACAGCCATAGTTACAGAAGGTTGGTTGGTTGTGAATGAACCTTTATTGATAGTAGTTTATCTTTATAACAGAGAGTAAAGAAGACACATGTCAAACAGATGATACCTGCCAGTTCAGACAAGTACATGTCATGTTTCAATTGGATACAAGTGATATCACTGGCTCACTTAGATATCTAACCTCTGTGCAGCTTCCAGTTATTGTGGGGTAATTTAGATTGTATAGGGTTGGGGGAGAATAAAGGATACGTCTCTGTCACATATTGCTATCTTATTCTCAAAGATATTTCTTAGTCATTTCTGCTTGTCTGTAGGTTTAGCAATACATGGTTGAAATTATTTTGTGGCTATTAGTAACTGCACTTGTTCTCTTAGTCATCATGTTATGGTCAAGCTGTAATAAATGTTGGTAGCCTATAGTTAGTTCTCTGTTTTGTGTGAAACAACACTTAAAATGACACGTACCTTAATGACCGGCCTTCTACCCACTGTGCAGGTTGACATGATGTGTTTTGAGCTGGTAGATTAGTTAATCTCCCCAGTTTCCCGAAACACTATCACGAGGAACAGCAGATATGTGCAATTCTGTGTGAAGGGCAACTGATTCAAATTCCTTGCTGTGGTGTGTTTTCGTTGTGCAGCGTGTAAATGTGATGGTGTGGGTTTGTGTGGGATTTGCGTTCCATCATGTAAATGTGATGGTGTGGGTTTGTGTGGGATTTGTTGCGTTGCATCAACGTATAAATGTGATGGTGTGGGTTTGTGTGTGTAAATGTGATGGTGTGGGTTTGTGTGGGATTTGTTGCGTTTCATCTCTTTTATTCCGCATGAGTTAACATGGTTCAATCTTTGTGGTCTATGAACATCTTATCCAATCAGTATTGGCCAAGAGATCAAATGCCTTGTAATGGATGATATAATAGGAAATGTCAGTATCAGACCATTTACTCACCCTTTGGTTCCCTAAGGCTGGCATGGCTTCAAAGGTGTCCATGTTATACAATTATATACACTAAGAAATGGTAAATGTATTGTTCCTGTGGAAATAATATACATATTTAAACCTATGGAGAACACATTATAGTTGACTTACTATTGTTGTATAAGTCTCCATATAATACAGGGCTTTACAATAAAAATAATTTCCAGGAGCACTTGTGCGCCCAAGTTAAAAAATTTAGGAGCACAGACACAAATTTGGGCCAGTTCTGTACTTAACTTACACATAATCTAACATTACACTGCAGCTAACAGTTAAACATGCCAGTGCACCAATTGCAAAGATTAAGAATGACTGACGACATTTAGGCTACAGAATTTTAAAGATCAGTGCCTACTTTATTTTCAGTCTGTTCTATTTTCCTACATTTTGTTAATTTAGCTAATCCAAATATGCCTATGGTGACCTATCTGACTGCATACTGAATACTACTACTAAAACAGTCCATTTGCTCTTCCACAAAACCCAACATAGTCTAATCAAGGATATATTTTTTATACTTTTTTTTTTTTTTTTTAAATATCTGCATTGATGGGGGCAGTTAGGCAAACATTAGACCTACTTTCGTTTTGCACTTCAGCTTCAGTGTAAACAAACAAGAATGCGTGGAAGCCTGGTGTGGCAGATGGGAGTTGAGTAGTACATAGGTACTAACCCAGGTAAGATCGATTACGCCACCCTGGGAGTTGCACCCAGGGAAATGTATATAGTGAATTGGTCTAATATGCACACAGGTTCATTAACTGACAGAGACGTTGTTTCATCCAAGTAAAAAACACAATTTTATTGACAATGTCTAAAATTACAGCTGATGTAGCTCAAGCACACCACACACACAAAGGGGGTGACAGCCAACAGGAACTGAGGCTTACCAGTGAAGGGACCGGCTAACTAGTGAGGGGGGCGTCCAGGAAAAGGTCACACCACTGCAAGTGTCCACGCGCACACACACACACGCCAGGTCAAGTCTGAAACACCCGTGATGTAAGTAGCACACCAGAAGGGGAACGCCACCAGGAGATAGCAGACCCTCCACCGCAGGCCTCAGCTCCTAGGAAAGACACAGGACAGGGTAGGACAATTAGTGGGGTCACAGTCAACCAACCAATTAACTAAAGAAAAACAATAACTAAGAGTTGGACACCGGCTCTCAGCAGCTGGAAAAATGGCCTCCTGCCAGTGCAACACAAACAAAATATACAAAATAAAGAAGTGAATAACAAAACAAATGCTAAGACACTGGTTATCAACAGCACAAGTGAATGGGCCTCCTGCCAATGGCAAATCAAATCAACAAAAGAAATCAGACGTTAGAAACAAGTTACAAAATCAAACATAAATCAGAGTTGGAGAGGTGAGATGGCTGGACACCTTAACTAAACACACAGAATGGAGGGGGTGACACATAAGACAACATGAAGTCGAGACAACAATGATGGTCACACGATAATACACAATAGGAAGAGTGATGGCCCGCTAGCCAGCTAGGTGTAAGCTGCGGCGTTACGACCGCTTGTCTATGCGGCGCTAACAATAAAACAAAAATACAAGGGCAGATTGCAGCACTTTGTGTAGAAGGCCTAAACACTGGTGGCAGAAAGGGTCCGACGTAGTCAAGACAAAGCAGCAGCGGTTACACAGCAGCACGGCAGCAGTTCCCCATCCCGCTGTTAATTACCCGCAGTTTCAGCAAGTTTGCACTGCAGAGGGCAAAAGCACTAGGGTGAAAGTAGCAGCAACTACCAGCTGCGAAGCGACGCCAGCTACAGAGATGGGGGAGGATCCACAAGGACGCTGTATACACAAAAAGGCACTAGTATAACTAAACGGCCACCAAGTCAAACAAAAGCAGAGCCTCGAGAGGAAAACGCCGAAACGCTGTTACCTGTGTAAATAGCGGAAATTGGGTGAGCAACAACCAGCCAGTCGGACGTAACAGAAAAAGGCAGTCACTGAGTATATATGTATGAGTCTCACCAAAGCGATTGGCTGACCAATTACCTGCTAGTTGACGTGACGTTGACTACAGACAGGAACCACATTCCTTTCTGCTACACTCTACCCCCCCTTCTTGCATCGTTGCCCCAACGATGGACCAGACAGGGCTAGAATAGCATTAACTCCATGGCCTAAAATGAGCAGAAACTGAATTAGACACAGGATCAAGAGAGTTCGCAACCCCTGGTGCCAGTTTCCCCAATGGTCTTGGAAGATGGTGGATATTGGAATGATGGCCAGCTGTGGAGCGTGTGGTCCTTCGTAGTCCCACTTCACTACTGTCATGCTGGCTAGCAGATGGGGTTGCCACAGGGACAGATGCTTGGTTTCTCGTTAGGGCATGGGGGACTTCTAATGGAGCGGACGCCAAGAGGTCCGTAGGCAATGGTGCAGGCTGCAACGCGGAAGCAGGTTGACTCACAGCTACTGGTTGGGCAGGTGGTGGCCTAGGGATTGCTTCAGGAGCCGCTTCCCTTAAGACAAATAGATAGTCCTCCCCGGAGGAATCCTCTTCCGTGGGTGGTATAGCCATAGGGGGTGGACTACTGGTTGGTATCATGAACGGTGCCAAAAACTGGATCTGGAACACGGCCCAACAGAAAGTCTACAGGTAGCCTCGGTTCCTGGCCAAACATGAGGAAGAATGGCGACTCACCCGTTGACTGATGAGGCGTGGTGTTGTAGCAGTAGAGCACCTGAGGCAAGCAGGAGTTCCAGTCTCTCTTCTGGGACACAGGCAGGGTGCGCAACAGATCATGTAGGGTTCTATTGAACCGTTCACACTGGCCATTACCAGCTGGATGGTATGGAGTGGTGCGAGATTTTACAATGCCATAAAGGTCACACAGCTGTTGGATAAGAGAACTCTCAAAGTTGCGTCCCTGGTCTGAATGGATGCGGGCCGGTACTCCAAACTTGCAAAACCATTCAGTAACCAGGACCTGGGCCACAGTGGAGGCACGTTGGTCACGAGTGGCGACAGCAAGGGTGTATTTGCTGAAGACGTCGGTCATGACTAGGACGTTCTCCAGTCCATTCCTTGCAGGTTCCAACAAAGTGTAATCAATGGCCAGTATTTCGTTCGGTCGAGAAGCCAATAGATGTCCCATAAAAGTACGGCCCACAGGGTGAGTATCTTTGGCAACCTGGCACCTCTCACATGCCTGACACCACTGTGCCACTTCAGCCGACATATTCGGCCAATAACACCGCTGACGAAGTAGTTCCAATGTGCGCTCCACCCCTTGATGGCCATGTTCCTGATGGACTTGAGTCAGTACGTCCTTCCTCAAGGCACCTGGAAGCAGCAGCTGGAACACTGCCTCAGCACCATCAGGGCGAAAGACTTGACGATACAGCAGTCCATCCTTTTCCAGTAGGCGGTCCCAGTGTCGGAGAAGTGTCAAAGCAGGTCGCGATAGCTGCTTCCGTTCGTCGGCATTGGGTCGCTGCTCCCGCTTCCAAAACACCAAAAGCTCCTGAATGATTGGATCCGCCTGTTGGAGGGCAGAAACATCAGAAAATGTATGACCTGGTAAGACTGTGACAGCGGCCTGAGTTACCTCAACCTGCTCACGCTGTCCAGCCTCTTGTATAGCCATGGGGAGCAGACTACCAGGAACCATGGTTTCCAATTCCTGCAAGCTTGGTGGATACTGGCGTGACAGGGCGTCTGCATTCTTGTTGCTTCTCCCAGAGCGATATTTTATGTCAAAATCAAATGAGGCAAGTTGGGATGCCCAGCGTTGTTCAGCAGCCCCGAGCTTGGCAGATGACAAATGACTTAGCGGATTGTTGTCCGTAAAGACAACACACTTATGGCCAAGAAGGTATTCTCTGAATTTCTCGGTCATGGCCCACTTGAGCGCCAAGAACTCCAGCTTCATTGAACTGTAGTTCAGCATGTTGCGCTCAGTGGGCCACAGACCCCGGCTGGCATAGGCTATGGGCCTAACTTTACCTCCATGCTCTTGGGAGAGCACTGCCCCCAAGCCACCATGACTCGCGTCAACCTCCAAGATAAAGGGTAGAGAAAAGTCTGCGTAGGCCAATACTGGTGCTGTGGTAAGTCTGGTCTTCAATGCTTCAAAACTGCTGTCACACTCCTCTGTCCAGGTCCCAATGACACTCCGCCCAGCCCTTCTCTTCACCTTGGTTCCCCCCAGCTCTGCAAACAGACGATGCAGAGGGGCCGCCAGCTTGGCGAAACCCTCCACAAAACGACGGTAGTAGCTGGCGAAACCCAGAAAGGACCGCAGCTCTGTGATGGTGTTAGGAGGTGGCCAATTGGCAACTACCTCGATCATGCTAGGGTCCGTGGAGACGCCCTGGTCCGAAATCACATGGCCCAAGTACCGCACTTCTTGCTGGAAAAAGGCACACTTGCTGAGCTTCACCTTCAGCCCTTCCTGTTGCAGCCGACCCAGCACTACATCCAACCTCTCCAGATGCTGCTGCACTGTGGAAGAGAAGACTACAATATCGTCCAGGTACAGAAGTAATGATTGGCATTGTTGGTCACCAAATATTCTTTGCATTAGTCTCTGGAAGGTGCTGGGGGCGTTACAGAGCCCAAAGGGCATCCGGTTCCACTCAAAAAGTCCAAACGGAGTACAGAAGGCAGTCTTGGGGCGATCTTCCTCAACAACCGGGACCTGATTGTACCCAGCGGCAAGGTCAAGGGTGGAGAACCAGCGAGCTCCGGTTAGGGCATCTAGAGATTCCTCTATCCGTGGCAGCGGAAAGGCATCCTTCCTGGTCTTGTTGTTAAGCTGGCAGTAATCTACACACAGACGCAAACTACCGTCCTTCTTCTTGACCAGAACAATGGGGGAGGCATAGGGGCTGCTACTTTCTCTAATCACCTGTGCTTTCAGCAGTTTGTTAATATGCTCTTTTACCACCTCGTACTCTGATGGCGGAATCCGCCTGTAGCGCTGCCTAATGGGTACGCTGTCAAGAAGGGGAATATCATGGGCTATTAAGCTAGTGCAACCTAAATCCATGTCATGGGCAGAAAACACTGTGGCATATTTCTTAAGGAGTGACCTCACTTGCCCCTGCTCTACGGTAGACAATGGGGACAGATCCAGAGCCTCCACCGGATCTGGCGCAGTGGGAGACACTGATTGAGTTGCCACTGTAGCTACACAAGCTGGCGACTCGGTGACTCCTGCTGGTAGACTAACCACATACACTGATACCAATGTACCGAGACTAGTTCGAGGATACAGCAGTACATCTGTAGAACCCACATTGACTATGGGTACATAAGTGGTGCCTCGTGTCACCTGCACTAATGCAGGAGAAGCCAGCAGACCGGCAGGTAGCCCAGAGGCTGGTGGTTCGAACAGCATCGTGACCCCAGAATACTGTTCTGAGCATGTGGCAGCCACCAACTTCATCGTTCCTCCGGGGACACGACAGGCCTTCCCACCCCTAACCTTTACTGTACTGGGAGAGTCACGAGGGGCCTGTGCCTGTCGACTGTGACACTGTTGTAGGGCTTGCACAATATGTTCTGGGACTCCGGAGACTGGGGGCAAATCAAACAAGGCCGAACCATGCTGACCAAAGAGCTCTTGGTAGCATTTGCAAAGGACGTTCATCCCTAGAACACCAGGGACCAACCCACCAGGAGGATCTTTAACCACCAAAACACCACACTTTGGCATTAACTTACCACAGAGCTCTACATCTAACTCCAAATAGCCAATATAGGGGATGGCCAACCCATTAGCCGCTCTGAGCTGCAACCAGTGACAGGACTGGAGGCGTTGTTGACCCCATGGCTCAAAGTGCTGGAGAAAAAAGCTCTCAGTTACAGTAGACACCATTGACCCAGTATCTATTAAACAGGACACTTTAACACCACCCAAGGTAACATCTAAATGAGGACAAGACGACATTAATTTAGACTCACCCCCGACACCCCTAAAAGCAACCCCTGAGCCAGTGGCGGCCCCACCCGAACTGTGGCTCTGCAGTGCGGTGGGCGCTAGTTTTCCGGAACCTGAGCGGGATGAGGCTGCCTCCCAGAGTGAGGAGAAACATGTGAAGACTGTCAGCGAGGAGGAACACGTACCCAATCACAGTCTCTTGCAAAATGGCCAGGCTGCTGACAACGTCTGCATATGATGGGGCCACTACGAGGAGAACGACTACGCTGGTGGGAGCCCTGCAGCAGGGCCATGCTCTGAGTGAGCTGCTTTAACTGCTCTTGCTGACATTTCAGCTGCTCTTGTTGGACTTTTAATAGCTCCTTCAACTCACTCATCGCAGACACCTGGGGGGCACTAGACACGACTTCTGGTCTACTCTGAACCCCATACTGGATGCCAAAAGCTGAAGGGACAGAGTGACTTCGGCTCCTCGCACCACCAGGCAAACCCTCCCGTTCCCACCTGATCGCCTCCCCCCTGACTTCAAGTAAGGTTGCAGTAGGTTGCCTGCGGACTATCTGCTTAAGCTCCCGACGCAGTGCACCATCAAGGACATATTCTACAAACTGGTCCCTGAGCAATGCCTCTGCATAAGGCATGTCACTGGGCGCGCGCTGCTTGACCTTCTCCATGAGTCCCATTAGGGCAAGGGAGAATTCTTGTAGAGTCTCCCCGTCTTGCTGTTTTCGGGAGAAAAATGCCTCCTGCAAAGCTACATAAGACTCAGAACGCCCATAGAGCTCCTGCAACACAGAGATTATCCGGTCTGGATCGCCCCGATCAGCACTTGGGCGATATTTGATTTCATCACGTACCTCCCCTTCTAAGTGGTCAAACAAAAAGAACGCTTGATCAGTTCTGGAAAGATGCCGAGATCTAATACAAGCATGCATTTCCTCAAGCCATTCATTCAACTCTATCCCCAATCTTCCCCTAAACATGGGACATCTCCTCTCCCTCGGTACAAAAACCAGTCGCTCTGATACAGAAGCGCCAGCAGTAGGGGGGACAGTAGCTGGTCTAGATGGAGTGGGAATCCCAGCATCAGGGTCAGGTACAGTGCGCGCCCGTTGGAGCCGTTCATTATCTGCTCTAAGCTGTGCCACTTGATCCCTCAACCCTTGCAATTCCTCCTTCATAACTATATCCCCGAAAAAGAGAGAAGAGAAAGAAAGAAAAAAAAAAAAAAAAAGAAGGCTCACCCAATTGTTAGAAATCTGTCTAAAAGCCGCTGCTGCTTTGCCTTTAAAAAAAAAAATGTTACACTCCCAAACAAAATAGAAGTTTGCGGAGCACACAAACACACAATCACCCAAGCAAATACTAAAGGAAGAGGGGAAAAAAGGAAACAAAAAGAATGTAAACACACGTCTCTGTTTTTAGCAGTAAATCCTGCCGACACTACGCCAAATGTGGCAGATGGGAGTTGAGTAGTATATAGGTACTAACCCAGGTAAGATCGACTACGCCACCCTGGGAGTTGCACCCAGGGAAATGTATATAGTGAATTGGTCTAATATGCACACAGGTTCATTAACTGACAGAGACGTGGTTTCATCCAAGTAAAAAACACAATTTTATTGACAATGTCTAAAATTACAGCTGATGTAGCTCAAGCACACCACACACACAAAGGGGGCGACAGACAACAGGAACTGAGGCTTACCAGTGAAGGGATCGGCTAACTAGTGAGGGGGGCGTCCAGGAAAAGGTCACACCACTGCAAGTGTCCACGCGCACACACACACACACACGCCAGGTCAAGTCTGAAACACCCGTGATGTAAGTAGCACACCAGAAGGGGAACGCCACCAGGAGATAGCAGACCCTCCACCGCAGGCCTCAGCTCCTAGGAAAGACACAGGACAGGGTAGGACAATTAGTGGGGTCACAGTCAACCAACCAATTAACTAAAGAAAAACAATAGCTAAGAGTAGGACACCGGCTCTCAGCAGCTGGAAAAATGGCCTCCTGCCAGTGCAACACAAACAAAATATACAAAATAAAGAAGTGAATAACAAAACAAATGCTAAGACACTGGTTATCAACAGCACAAGTGAATGGGCCTCCTGCCAATGGCAAATCAAATCAACAAAAGAAATCAGACGTTAGAAACAAGTTACAAAATCAAACATAAATCAGAGTTGGAGAGGTGAGATGGCTGGACACCTTAACTAAACACACAGAATGGAGGGGGTGACACATAAGACAACATGAAGTCGAGACAACAATGATGGTCACACGATAATACACAATAGGAAGAGTGATGGCCAGCTAGCCAGCTAGGTGTAAGCTGCGGCGTTACGACCGCTTGTCTATGCGGCGCTAACAATAAAACAAAAATACAAGGGCAGATTGCAGCACTTTGTGTAGAAGGCCTAAACACTGGTGGCAGAAAGGGTCCGACGTAGTCAAGACAAAGCAGCAGCGGTTACACAGCAGCACGGCAGCAGTTCCCTATCCCGCTGTTAATTACCCGCAGTTTCAGCAAGTTTGCACTGCAGAGGGCAAAAGCACTAGGGTGAAAGTAGCAGCAACTACCAGCTGCGAAGCGACGCCAGCTACAGAGATGAGGGAGGATCCACAAGGACGCTGTATACACAAAAAGGCACTAGTATAACTAAACGGCCACCAAGTCAAACAAAAACAGAGCCTCGAGAGGAAAACGCCGAAACGCTGTTACCTGTGTAAATAGCGGAAATTGGGTGAGCAACAACCAGCCAGTCGGACGTAACAGAAAAAGGCAGTCACTGAGTATATATGTATGAGTCTCACCAAAGCGATTGGCTGACCAATTACCTGCTAGTTGACGTGACGTTGACTACAGACAGGAACCACATTCCTTTCTGCTACACTGGAGTTGTCAGTAGCATTCTACCTTTGAATAAAATGGCAGTATTACGGGAGGCTACTTTTGTGCCTGTTCGCTACAGCTATATTTTGCATATTGCAGCCAATACGTCAACTGGGCTAAAAGGCATGTTAGGTTACCTTTCCTTCTCTCACTGCATTCTCAGAATCTCATCCTGTTCCTCCTTTATCCGATGAATTCGGTGGATAGAAGAACTAATTTCTTCAATCTTTGCATCTTGGCTGGCTAGTCTACTTTCCTTTTTTTTCTGTGCGCTCTTGGATTTGATAGAAGCGACTACTAGCGAGTCACAACGCGAAACTGCTAACGTTGAGAGGTGTAGTTTTTATGCTGCATTCGCGACGTGATTCTATGGTTTGCACCAGTAATGTTTCTTGATGTTGCGGTGTATTTTGTAGACAAACATTGACATGGTTAGAAGCCATTCGCACCAGTGCGCCTTAATATTTTTTTGCACTCGCACGCCATCATTCTTACTCGCGAGTGAAATGGGCGCACTGTAGAGACCTGTAAATAATTTGTGATTGTACCAGCAACTGACAAATCCAGTAGTCTACTGTATACTAACTAGCATTAAAAAACAACATAACTGATACAAGGTTCAAGTACTAGGACAAAGACGGAACAGTTTTTGCTCATTAGCTTTTGCATGGTGTATGGTGGTTGTGTTATAAGCTTTATACTCTACCTTCATTTAATTTGTGTGTTAGTCCCGGCACCGCCCAGTGACGGACAGGACGGTCTGGCATTTGGGCAGATGCCAGAGGGGCCGCGGCCCCTCGTGGGCCGGCCAATCACGGAGCGGCATGTTTGTCCGGTTTTGCGCCGCCATTTATCGCAAAGACGGTTTTACAATATTTCTCGGCCCACTATAGAGCATCAATAGTGTTTCATGGCTTACGAATAAGCCACTTATCTCCCTTTTCCTCTTTCACAAATGGAAACTGATCAGTATTTATACCAGACATGAGTCTCTACACTACAGTCATGGTGACCCTCAATATTTACATCAGTCTACATTCTTTTGTAACCTTATTCAATGAAATGATTTAAAAGTGCATTGTTTGAAATTGGAATACAATAAATATGCTGCCTGTATCTTTTATTTTATTATTGGTTTACAAAAGTTAGGCTACATGAAGCAATGACTTCTGGGAATTTCAAAACCGAATGCGTCTACTTCCTTCAGCACGGGGAATTGCCGATCTAGCATGCCTTGATCCTCGGAATTTTCCCCTTATAAAAGCTAATAAACTGCCCCCAAATGCACTTCGAAACATAAGAGAATGTCTGCTTAAATTCAGTTAAGGTGCTACAGTTGAAAATCTACAGTCGGAAATTGAAACATCTCGCCATGCACTGGGACAGCCTGAAAAAGTCTCCTCTAAACGAGTAGGCCTACAGTCAAAGCGTCGGACTTTGATGATGCCGCGGAGATATAGGAAGATACAAAAATAAACCTGGTGAGCAAGAAATGTGCTACCTGCAAGAATTGTGCATAGTTGTATAGTTTGTTTACCACAGTCACGGCCCTAGAATAGCTCTGAAACTAGGGGCGAACGCGCTGCAGAGGGGGCAGCGTGCATCTCACTCGCAAAATGAAACATTTCTGTGGGGCGCCTGCCATGGACCTCGCAGTTGCAAAATCAGCATAAACATTAACGGACAGCTGCTTCCGTTGACCGATTAAAATCTAGTTACCATGCTGTCAACTAAAGCACACATCCTGTACCGGGCATGGCTATTACATTTGCGTCAAAGGCTGATAGTTTCAATTGTAGATGCACTCTTTAAAGTTAATAGCAGCCTCCTCACATTCCTTATTATTTCGGATTTAAAATGAACACCAGTGCATTATATAAGGCTACAATTTAAATTGACATTTTAAAAGCTATTATTTCCTCTTGTTTTCCACCTCGCAAACTCTACTAGGCTACAGTAAAAGCGCATTATCTTTTGGCTATTGCGCAAAAGCCTCTTGTTCTGATATTTATTAATTTCACATTCTTACAACAACATAGCTTGTCACAACATCAATACACAGCCGTAGTATAAGGCCTACAAGTTGTGCATTGATATATCCATGTTCTTGGTTCAGTCTTTATGCATAGCCTATTAAAGTTAGAGTTCATCACCAATGGGGCTACAAACGTGTTATGTCCGTGCATGTGAAGTTATATCTGTGTGTTGCGAGCACATGCATGCGCGTGCATGCGCGTCCCCGTGTGGGCCGCTGGTTGGTGAAAATGCCAGGGCCGTTTTTTAATCCCAGTCCGTCATTGGTTGTGCTGTACGGTGCTGTGACTTTATTGTGGCGTATCTCACATTTTAATGTTCTTGTTAGCATTGTCAGTAGTTGTGGATGATAGAAAGGTTGCCATTTATTTATTTATTCCTGTTTGGGTTGGTTTCAGGGGTAGGTCCCATTGGTTAGGCAAGAGGATTTAATTTAGTTTCCCCTGATGTTCCTACTATCTATTTCAATTCAGTTGCACTTTTAATAAATTCAGTTATTTGGATCATGCAGCTTCCACCACTATCCCAAGCAGGGATTTCAGGTTTTGCTGCCCTCATGAGCACAGGTTCAGAATAAATTAGTCATGAGGTGCTTGAGAAGTATACAAAATTGAAACGAATACACAATTGACTCTTCCGTCTTCCTGGTTGACCATCCATAATTTTTTGCAATCCTCCTCGGTCCCAAGTCAACTCCAGCTCTTGCTTCAGGCAGGGTTATCACCCTTATCACTGAAGATCTTCCCCTCCACATCTGGTTTGAGTCCAGTTTAGTGGAGGGGGCCTATAGCTCTATGGGTCCAATTCTACAAGACACCCACACCTCTATAAAGTTCCAGATAGTTATTAGCAGTGGAAAGAATGTTCCCTTCTAGGAACTGGTGCAGGCTCTGTGGAACGCAGTTGCATACTTAATCAGGGACATTCCCAATGACTTCCTCATACATTGCAATTACTGTATAAGGAACTGCACCTGCACCTGTGATATCATTTTGTTAATTAGGGGTTTGCTCAGTGATTTCTTTGTTCATTATAATTAAAAAGACTGCCATCTGCAAATATATGCAGTGTGTGGCATACTTAAACTGTCTAACTGATAAAATCAGAATTTTAATCAGGTATTTGCACACAAGCACACACACACACACACACACACACACACACACACACACACACACACACACACACACCCCTTTGTTAGTAGCTCCCTAGCTGAACTTTGCACCGGAAATTTCTGATGAACAGTCACACCCTCACCACTGGACATAATTCTATAATATTGTTTAAAATCATGTTTGAAATTATTAGGCTATACAGCACACAATTCAAAATTAATTCTAAAATGGTCACACCTGCAGACAGATGTAAAGATTTTTACTGTAACAGTAAAAACACCACATTGGCAGAATTTAGCACTAATAAAATAGCTCGTATTTGACATGAGTTTTTGTGACAGAGCTGGTGGTATACTCTGAAAGTTTTTTCTTTTTTTCTTTTTTTAAAAATGTTTTTGTAATACAAAACCTAGACAGGTGTGTTCATCCTTCACCACATCATGAAATTGAATTGATGATACTAGTACTGGTAGGTGTTATAACGTAAAGCTTCAAAAGGAATGAATTGCTGTATACTGTCTCTTAAGTTCTAAAAGTAAAGTGGATTTAAATAACTGGTAATATGGCACATTGTAATAAACACTATCAAACTATTGAATACTGTCATTGGTGCCTGGTAAGGTATTTTCCTGAGTTTTCCCCATGACATCATGCATGATGTTCTAAAACATCAGACAGGGTAATGATGTTGTGCTTTCTGACCGGCAGGGTGGTGCTGCTTAAACCATCTGTGAATTCAGCTTTTCTGGTCAGTCAAGTGTTATGTCATGTCTACTCTGTGACCCCACCCTGTGCACCCCAGACAGTAGATCCCTCCCTTTTTTATTAGCTTTGCTGAACATGATACCATTACACTGGAGTTACCCCACTGATAAGGTATTTCAAATAAAGCACAATTTGGAATACACTTCAACAAAACTGAGGCAGATAAGATGTTCTGTAGTCAAACAGGACATCATCCCTTATTTTTTGGGATGACATGATGGTTGGTTGATGCACACAGTACAAAAGAAGTCATCCTTCAATGTTGCTTAAGTTGCCTCAGTCAAGGAACTTTTAAAAAATATTTTTTTTCCTCTTTTGTTTAACATCCAGCTTTACTTTTATCATCGACCCCTCTGTCAAAAAGAAAAAATGGAGAAGGTACACCTGGTTTCCGCTTGTCTGTGTGTTTAATCTCACCCCACGAGGAACACCTGAAACCTCAGAGTTCTGACTGAGGTTTGTCATTAGCACAAACTGCATGGTGGACATTTCAAAGACCAAGGTCAAAGGTGCCAGAAAAAGAAGAACATTTGCCTTAAGTTGATAGTCTGGTTAGCACGCAGACCTTCTCAATTGTAATTGAGAGTGGGTCTGGAAAAGGTTCATTGACTTACTACCAGCAATAAATTAAACTTAAATTGGTGCAATAAACTCTTACCAAATCGTTCCAGAAGTGTAGCAATCTCACAAACAAAGATTTTAAATGCAGTTGTTTACTCAATTCCAAAGAAATACACGACCATGCCGTATTAGCAATTGTATTTGCGTGCCTGTGTTTTAGGGGCATTGGAAATGGGCTTAAATGGTCTCTTGGCCACACGGACCTGCAGAGCAAATCCCAAATTTGCCATATGGATTCGTATGGGTATTCCCATGCAGGGAAGGTGAGGCAAGATATCACTCTTTTGTAGTTATTCATGGCATGTGAAATAATTCATTTAGGGCCTATTTCCTTGAGAAAAAAAGCTTAGAATTATTCAACAAATTATCTGATGTCATCTTAGTTTCATGTGAATATCTCTGAAGAATGAGGACATTTGACACCTACATGACTTTATGCCTCAATGCAACAGGAAATCCTGCTGTATAGGGGACCACTAAGAGCTCCTTGGAAAAAGAAGGCTCTACAAAGAGTTAAATACTGGAGTGCAAATAATTGTGGCACAGATGTTTTTGTTAAAAAAATATATATATTTCTTTAACCCTTAAGAGGGTTTTTGCTCTCAGAATAGATTTTGTTCTGTTTTTTTGCTTGTTTCTTCCAGGTTGGATTTTCCCTCATTGCTTAGTGAAACTAAGAACATATTTTTATACCTCTTTTTAATTATCTTTACCAGGGGTGCCAATAAATGTGGAGGGCGCTGTATAAATCTCCAGGGGTTCTTAAGAAATGGCTTCATCTCATAAGGAAATGCAAACAAGGAAATTGCTTTGCCAGTGTAAGCATCTAGGTGCTCTTTGACCAGTTTTAAAGCCCTGTTGTTTTACCATCTACAATATATCCTGCTGAGGTGTTCATTGGAGACATTTTGTGGCACACACAAATCTATTCCGCTCTGTATGCAGTTTCCTTAAAAACACAACAGTTCAACACAATTTGGAGGCTATGGTTATTGATTTACTAAGGAGGCAAAGTGGAAAACATAGCCTACATTAGGCTCCCTTGAACTTAATTTTCAAAACCATGACTAAATAGTCAATTGCCTTTACAAGTTTGTAAATTAATTTGCTTATAAATCCCATCAGAAATCTAGCATTGAGCTTGAAGCATAATCACATAATCTCACACTCATAATCACATACATGGACATATCTCTGTTCATCTTGGATTGCTAACTTTCCAAATGTAATGCTTAGGAAGTGGTTTTCTATGAATTAGTTAAAGAAATGAGTACTACAGACTAATGAGTGTTTAGATTTTCTGTCAAAAGGGTAGAGAAATGTGATTCACACATTGAGTAAGCCACTGTCGCCACCTATTGGCAGAAGTTGAAGCAAGTTACATTTCAATTTTGGTATGCATCATATCCTCATAGAAGCCATGTTGATATCATCTGTGTCTAACTGGTGTTAACAGAAAGTAGGGCTGGGCCATAAATTCAACTGAAATGTCTGAAATACAAGCTCAACTTGCCTCAATGAGTCATGTCTTCTGCTACCCTTTCAACTGTGACATCTGGTCCAGCAACAAATACAAACAAAATGACATTCCACACAGGATATGGTTGTTTTATTTACACTGGAGTTGCATTGGAAGCAACATGTTTCCCCCAGTACATTTCTGAAATCAAGGATGATAAAAAATATACACATTGCAAAAGACAAATGTATCATTCAAGAATAATGCTGTATAAAAAGAGGGAAACAAACCACTTCTTCTGCTGTGCTTCCAACCCTTACAATGGATTTTTTTTCCACCTTGCATACTAATATTTGACAAAATCACCAGGTGAAGTCTTACAACTTTAATGCAGAAAAATATGACGTGTGCAAGATTAATATATTCTTTAATCCAGGTTAGCAAAGCCGCTGGAGCAATAATACTACTCCTGTCAAACAAATTATACTTCATATTTAAATAAAGCATTGCATCAGAAAAGGAAAAGTGTTTGCTTAGGCACCATGTTAAAGTTCAGCGCAACTTCAACACCATGGCAGAAGAGGAATTCACCAAACAACTCTGAGTGAAATCACTAGATAACTATCAAGAAAACAGAGTTCTGTAAAATAAAATAATTATGCGACTTGCTGTAAGTGTAAATTCACATATTGTATGGAACAATGCAAGGACTTGCTACTCTAGTGAAACAAGAGGGGTTATGTGGGAAGGACAATTCTTAAACCACCCAAAGACTCATGTCACCACTGCTGAAATGTTTGGCAAAAGGGGATAAATAAACACACAAGAAAGATACCCTGTTAGACTCAGCCTTGGGAACTGGGATGGACCCCATTACCTTGCTTTAATCGGACCTGGAAATTATGGCCATATTCATTCAAGACATATTTGGCACTGATGTGTGAAATAGCCTGCACATACAAAAGAAGGGGAGAGAAGGGAGCGGAGAAGTTGGTGCAAGAGAGTGCATTTGTTTCAGTCTTTTCATCAAGTGACACGTGGGAAAGGGAGGCTAACAAGGGTAGACCGGCTACCTACAACAGGCGGGGTTGTGAAAGATGGAGACCAGGGCTAAATGTTTAACATTGCAGGCCATTAAATTATTGAGTGTTACATAGTTTGGTTCGTAAGGACTGATTTTTTGTGTGTATGTTTGCTAGTGTCAGAAGCCAGACGGTGTAAGGATGTTCATGTCCCGGGGTTTGAGTTTGTGTGGACGAGGCAGTGCCTTTTTGCCTTCAATATCTGTGATCTCTATCTTGGGGGGGTTGAAGCTGGTGGGGTCATCCACCCTCAGGCTGACCTGGGTCTTCATCTCTTCCAGTGTGCTGGACTTCTGAACCCCAAAATAGGACTGGAGGGTGAAGCCACCTGTGAGGAGGAAGGCAGAGAGAGTCAGCCAGAGACATGGTTTTCTCCTGTGGAAAAACCCACTATGGGCAAAAGTGAGCACATGAGATAAAGCTATGCATTCAAAAAAGCCAAACACAATACACAGGACCAATCACAAGTGAGTAAAAAAACAGACACACAACCTTGAGCCCTATCTTATGCAGAGCGCCAGGCGCAACACAAATGTCTTTGCTAGTACGAGACAGACCTTGAAATGCAGAACATGTGCACTCTGCTTGTTACACATAGACATGTTTCAGTAAAGCAGCAGATTCAGCAGATCGTTGCATACACTCGGCAAATCTGTCATTATAACAGCACATCAGTGTAATATAACGCGCAATGGTCCAAATACTCCTGGCTTTTAAAGGGAATAGGAGATGGCACATTCATTGGTTTACTGTATGTTGCACCCAATACAAACACAAGTACAACCCTTCTGAGCTGTCAAAATATGGTTATAAACATGCTTTGCCACAAAAACAGACAAAAACGTGAGATAAGTCGAGCTATATGAAGTTATTATTTTGCTGTCACTTTGTCTGTTTTCATAAGCCAGAAAGATCGACACCAATGGTACTGTGTCTCCTCTTTCATCTGATATGCTTGCCATATCTATGCGTTCACGGGTTCGCGAGTAATTCAAACAAGAGTAATGGGTGCGCAGGTTTTAATTTCATGATTTTTTATTTTCATACTTTAACATACAGACAAGTATGTGGTCTCGTTGGAAATCCCCACTTCTGCTCTGTCACGCAATAACGGTTTCATCTCACTGCGATGAACAGTTGCGGAGCAATGTATGTAACAGAGAAGAAAGGGTGTGTTTTTTGACGCACTTTGCGTCAATCGGGTTCTAAGGGTTAAAATCTCACGTACCCCCTGGAGTGCCTTCACGTACCCCCATTTGAGAACCACTGGCTTAGAGCACCTTTAACCTACCATGCATTAATAGATTAAATACATGTACACACAAACAATTTGTGCTCAATGAAACAATCTCTGAGCTACCAGATGAGGTGGAGTCTGATCCTGGGTCAGTAGAGGACTTCTGCACAACGGGGCGCGAGGAGCCAAAAAAGCTCCATCTTTCTCCGCCGCCTGAGCCCTCGTTCCCGCCCATATCACTGCTGCTGGTGCTGATGTTGCTGCTAGCTTCTGCTGAGGGTGTAGACAACGCAGGACTCAGGCCAAACCAGCTCCTATGAGGCAGACAGAAATAACACGCAGGTATTAATGAGCATCACACTGATATCCAGGTGACATGCTAAATTCATACCCAATACAGATATCAGAGCTTGGGTATCCTGAAACTAAAAGAGTCCCATTTTGAGCTGCGAGGGCAGAGTATACCACCATGTGCTGCTAATCACCATTGCTGCTTGAACCAACTCCGCTGGTATCAGGTGATACAGTTGAGATACTGATAAGGCACAGAACAAGTTTGATATGGCAGCCTAATAAATCTACATAGTATGTTGATGGTGCATTTCCAACTGCGGTGAAACCCCAATGTCTGGTGAAAAAGCCTTAGTTCAGTCCTGTATTATGGCTTTAAATTAGCAGTAGTTATTCGTCTTATTCACCCGGCGGCCAGAACGTAGCCAGCGAACCCTTCTTCTTTTTCTGTGAGCTTTTTTTTTTTGGCAGTTTGCAAACAGAGTGCATTACCACCATCTGCTGGACTGAAGTATGATGGCAAGTGTACCCTGTAGCCTCTTACTATGAAACTAAGTTTCCCTCATCACAAAGTCTGATTTGGTCGCCAGCCTTTTCATTTATCTTCGTTCACTATCTCGCTGGCCGCACACACTCACTCACTGACTGACGTCACGCTCAACTTTTAAAGGAGCCGCACATACTGGTATTTTTATGAGCTTTGATATTAGGGCTGTAACGATTTACGATTCGAAACCGAAATCGCGACATTCATATCCACGATACTGTGTCGCGGCAGAGAATGTCTAATAAGGGGAGAACTGCCACTCTCGGAAAACTTCCGGTTTCTGAACTGGTTGCAGTTCCTTCTGTGGTTCCACATGAGGGCGCTCGTCCACGAGTGCAGAATGCATGGAGGTCTATGGAGCTGTACCCCTCAAAATCCACTTTTCTCGGGATATAATTTTTTTTCAAGTAATTTGAGTATTGTATTCGAAAGGGGAGGCAAAGAAAATACACTTGGTTGAGTATTATATTTTTTAAAGTCACTTAATTGTTCTAAAAAGCCAAATGTGTCAATGACATCATTCATTAGCACAATGCTAGCGTGTTATGTGCAACAACGACCCAACCTGTAAGAAATCAAAAGGACATAAGTACTCGTTCATTCAACTTTTGACCTATAACCCATGTTGAAGCTATACAAACTACAATCAAATCTGAGATTTGTCAACGACAATCAGGTGAAAGAGACAAATTTAGCCGTCTAGCTCCATTGACTCCCATTCATTCTGCACTCATGGCGATCGCCCCCAGTGGAACTCTGGTGGAACTGCATCCAAAATTCGGTACAATGGGACTTAATACGGAGTGGCAAGGCTCTCCGTAGACGGGCTCTGGTCGCGGTGTGAAAAGGCAGAATCGCGACACACCCTTTCTAGTGTTTCACGCAGTGCTTTGCAGCTTATGCGGCCGCAAAAGCAACCCACAAATCCCGCTTTACTTATCGGTAGCCTACGTTGTCCAAAAACAAACAAAATAAATAAATAATAATTTCATACCTCTCCTTGCTTTCATTGTAGACTATGTGTGCAACTTTACCAAACAGTATAGAAGTAAACCCCCTCTCCTTGCCCCGCTCTCTCTCGCGCTCCCTCCCTCTCCTGCTCAATGAACACGCGCGACTTAAATAAAACATTCACAATCGTGAAAGCAAGGACGCATAGACGACTAGCTAAATTACTATTAAATCCGCTTAGCATCATTAGCATGCTGCACATATTTGTTTAAAACTCTTGCATTTAAGTTGACTGATCATCTCAATACCAACGTTTCCCAAAAGGGCCTGTCCCAAGGAGAACAAGTATTACCTTAAAACTTAAACACACATGGGGAAACTGAACAGTCCAATCAGTAGACTATGATAGGCTAAGCTATATGCTACTTTGTTTACAATATTTCCAGGCTTCAACCAGACAGCTGAATTAAAGAGGTAGAGTTGTAATAAAAAAATAGTAGGCCTAGGCTATAGGCTAATCTGCATAAAGTGTGCTGTCATAAATATCAGTCATTCAGAAAAATATTTTTATATAAGGATATAAAATAATAGATATATTATATTGTAATCCTCTGGTGTTCTAAGGGAGGCTATTAAAATGTTATTTTTTATAAAATGTCTAGCCCCCCCCCCCCAAAAAAAAAATAAAAAAGAAAAATCGAGATTCGTATCGAACCGTGGGTCAAAAATCGTGATACAAACCGAATCGTGAGGTTGGTGTATCGTTACAGCCCTATTTTGATATGTTGGTTTTGCTGCTGTACCATTGAGGACAGTAGGCAGCTGTCTTCCGTTTCAAACAGACCCACTGTCTGCCCTAGAGTTCGATAAGATGATATGTGACCTGATCTGACGGAATGAGTCAAAAGTCCCACATTCTAATTTTGAGATACAAAAACCATTGAAAAGGTTGAATTGTGGGGGGAAAAAATAGTCTGATTTTGCAGCTGAAATTGTATTTTGTAAATTTGAGCCAACATCTTTAGGCATCTTCCAGCTATATTGCTAGATTGCTAACAGGGGAGGGAGCATAATAAATGAGAGACGTAGAAACAGATCACAGACAAATTAGAAACACCTACGACCATTTTCCCTTTCTATTGCCATTACAGACAGAAAAGGGAGCAGTCCAATTTCAAGAGCCCAGTGCGTCCCTTTATATCATCATATATTACATATCATCAAAGTGATTTCCTGCAGCATGGCCCCTTTAAATAAGTGATACGCTTTTATTGTGATAAGCTTTTATAAGACAACACACACGAGCTGTTCATATGAATTTGGGCCCATGACCTAATATTCATGTAGGTGTTCATCTCCCACTTACCTGCGATTGACTTTTGGGGAGGAGTAAGGGCTGACACTAGGTGTGACTGAGGGGGTAACAGAAGGGGTACAGGATGGGGTGCCACAAGGGGTGGATTGTGCTGATGTTGTAAGCTTGTCCTCCTTGAAGTCCCCAGCAGGCATCTTCAACTTCTACAAGGCAGAGGGTAAACATATAACATTACCAACGATTTATCTTTCTCTTTTGGCAAACACTTCCTTGTTATTGATGCACCAATGATGTTCTTCTAAATGTGTCAAGGCTAAACGCAGGGGGTGGGGTGGACTGGGGCAAGAGTAGCTAATGAAAACCACGGGAACAGAGTTTGGCAGGAGGAGTATGGCAGGTGGTGCTCTGAGCTAGCAGAATGAACTGGGCAGGCCACTAGATAAAGATACTGCTGAACCTTATACCCACGTCCTTAAATAACCTTAGTTGGGAAATCAATCAAACGCCACTGTGATGCCTGTTCATCAATCTGATATCATCTGCTCACAGTTACAAACTATTTAACAAACAGCATTATAAAATAAGCAGAACAAACGGCATTGTCCGTATTTTACGACAATGACCTGCATTTTCGCTCCTGACAAACGGCATTGACCTGCATTTTCGCTCCACCCTATTGGCTACCCCACCATGGGCTACTTGGTACCCCATCATCATCACAGATGGCAGGTTGGCAGTAGAAAAAAGACAAGGGTGAGCATGATCAAGCATCCGTACCAGTGCAAATGGAGCTTTTGACGTGATAAAATATTATTTTCTGTCCAGTCCTATTGCCCTGTCCGAGGACTAGTTCTGTGTTTTGCTAACTGCCAATAAAGACATCCCAGTGTCCATTCTTGAAAGAACACCAGAATGTCAACATTGACCACCACACAATGATTTTTACAGGCTCTACTAAATAGTTTTTAAATCTGGTTAGCATTATAACCACGCTGCGCTAATGTGTTAAAAACTGTTGCATTCAAGTAAATTCTGCAAACCTACCACCACAAATAGAATTCAATTCTGTGGGAAACACTGAAATCAGCATAATGAAAACATGTTTTGTAGGGTGACATAGGCCTAGTAGATAATTTAGGTAGTATTCTTTTTTTTCAAGGCAACTATTGCAATTTTTCAACTTCTTGTTAATACAATGGCATCAAGCATAAAAATATTCAATAAAATTGAAAAATATGTGTAGGCCTAAGTCCACAACATAGCATGGGTCATTCCACGTCAATTCAACCAGGGCCCACGCACTTGGGTCTCAAAAAATTCTGAAAAAATTACCAGGTGTACCTAGCCTAGAAATCTAGACGCACCCTAGCGGCAGCAAATTAATTTGCTCAGCCTGTACGTCTAGTATCGAACCATAGGAATTTCTATTGGCTTAACACCGTGGATGTTGTCCAATCACAGCACTCTATTTCGTTAGAGAGTCTTAAGGCGGGCTTAACAGGATAACGACAGTCCTGCGACGGTGAACAACAAGGAAGGTGGCTATGGCGAACGAAGAGCGGTTGTTTGAATCGGCGTTGGCGTCAACTTTGGAGGAGTTGGACTTGTGCTTTTCTTTGAAAGTAGAGCAGCACAATGCATTTAAGTCATTCCTTTCGAAGAAGGATGTATTTGCCGTTTTGCCGACCGGATACGGATATGATCGTAGCGCTGGCCTATTGCATGCCTAGGCAGTTTGAAAGACAATTCTCTGCCTGCCCCTTGGATTAAGCAGGTGAATGATTCGATTCCAGACTATACATTTCAATGATATAGGATGGCCCGCCAGGCTAAGGTGTACCTATGTTACCCAGGAGAAAATACTTTTATGTAAGGTCAATACTTTCCAAGATACATCCAGTTTTACAGGGGGAGGGAGGTGTTGATTTTGTTCGGCCTCTTTTTTTTTGTCAAAGTTCACAAGCCCATAGCACAAGAACTAAACCATGTAGGAAGCTCCAATTTTACATGCTGGTACATAATAGGAATAGTATGTAAAATCGTCATGTTTGGTCTGGATGACCCTGCATGGTCACAGCTGTCCCTCAAAGTTGAGTCCAAATTTTATTGGAGTTTTTGGCTGGGCTCTGTTTACGTTACGCTTTTTAGGAGCAACTCCTAAAAATAATGGGCGTGTCACTCCTAACTTTAGGACTCCTCCTGGAACAGCTTAAAAGAAGTCGAGAGGACTCCTAACTCACTAAGACCAGAGACTTTCGAATAAGGAGACACAGCACTCCAAAAATACTCCATAGAAATGCATGGGGCTAGTTTGTCACGTGGCCGTTGTCTACACATATCCCACCCCTTCCTCGGCAAAACGTCGACATGTGAATACATTGAGCCAATCATGTGGTGTGATGTGAGTACATTGAGCCAATCATATGGTGTGTTGTGAAGACATCGTGCCAATCATGTGTTGTGATCTCGCCGCTGGAGCAAGATTGGTGTCGTGAAGCCTTGCGCACGCGCAGTTCGACCCAAAGACTGTGCCCGATGAGTGCCCATAAAATGTTGGTATATGGCCGCCGAGTGGAGGGACTTGCCTAAAAGGACTTTGCTAAGACCTATTCACAAACCCTTTTTGTGGCATTTCACGTTGCGATGTTTTGAAATGCGTATGCGGCTACAGGAGCTTCCAATCGCGAGGGAACAATTTTGCATTGTAGGCATAAAAGGGATGCAATAACGCCACCAACAACAACCAAAACTACTCATTGTCAACATGTAAATTAAATGTAATGTTTCATTGTGAATCAAATTAAAATGTTCTCCTCTTTGCAAACGTAGGCATAGGCTATGGTGACAGGTTAATTTAATAATGTTGCAAAGATACTGGATCAATCCGCATGTTTCATTAGGCTACTAGGCTATTTGTTTTGCCTTACTCTTGATTCATTTAGGCTAGGCCTTTTTATTCAGTTATTCATCATCTTCCGTCCTTGTGTAGCGCATGCATTCTCAGACCTGTCACCTGTCACTCATCATCGTACGGGAGGTGTTTGGAATCATTTCCGCGTTACAATCATCAGCCAATCAAGGTGGTCACTTCAGTCAAGCTTGTGCATGAGTAATCAGTAATCGTCCGACCGAGGGGGGGTTCTGGTATCGGTTGCCGTCCGACCTGGGTGGGGGGGTTATGGTGTCGGTCCGACCGGTGGAGGTTGGGGGTGCTGGCGTCTTGTTTGTGCGATACACTACAGACTGTGTACATTTAACAATTATTTAATAAACACTGCATATTAAATAAATAACCAGCTTTTCAAGCTATCACAAAGTAATAACACCAAACAAACTATACAACAGTATACAAATATTTCAAAATATTTGTGTAATTTGTGCAATTTTAACAAAGATTATTACAAACTATAGAACAAGTGCAAAAGAAAGTGCAAAACAACAAAATGTGCAAATGTGATCAGTCACTACTTATGGCAGAGCTGACAACTAGCATCGCTACAAGCCATCCTCCTTGGCTTTAAAAAAAAATGTCAAGGGCCCTTTGGTAATTGCACTGAGAATACAAAAGTATATACTTATACTGTTTTACTATTGGACCATTAATACCTATCTTCATGCAGGCTGTCAGACTGTTGCCCTGCAGCCTGTTCCGCAAGTCCTGATCTATGACACCGAGAGTGAATGAAGTTTAGATTATTTTTTAGGTTTTGTGTAATATGGATGGAATTTGAGCGCTGAGCGCTTTTTAATTTAGAGGCCGGAGCGGCCGCTCTGTTCTGCTCCAATACCGCTCACACCACGAGTCTGAGGCTTGCCCTAAACCCACCCAGAATCCATATCTTCCTAATAAAACCAAGACTGTTAAATTTCAAAGATATTGGCCATAGTAGCCCAAGTTCGTGGATGGGGATGGAGTTAGCTAAATCATTTAGAAAGCATACTCGTAGCCACGGGCGGGCCTAGGCCCGTCTATTTGTCAGTCTTGCCCGTCCGATTAGAGGGCTTGCCTTCGTTTAAGCTCACCATCTTAAAAAGACGCGCAAGTCAACACTCCACTTCCTGCTCCAGTGAAATCACTCCATGCTCGCTCCAATTTAAAAGAGGGAGAAATAATCTACAAGACGAATTGTCACCTTAAACAGAAAACTTAAATCCCAAAGAACTAAGAGCAACGGCAATATATTTCACTCAGAACATTTATTTTAAATGATAGTGCAACACCGATAGTGCAACAACAAACACGCTTTAATACATAAGCCTAAAACTAAAGGGATCAGTGGGATTAATTGCCTAAAGAATACAGGCTTAGCATCCAAGTTTTACTTTAGCCTTCTACTTGATATGAAGCATATTCAAATTGCTCACGTTTTTCTTTGCTCTCTGTCGCACACTCTCATGTTTCCGTGAAATGTGTCCACTTAGATTCCAAAATTAATCTTTACTCACTGAAACTGTGTCACCACATGGTTATTCTTGCTCTACATTGTTAGTATTTAGTTTGTAGGAATAGTACACTTATGACTTTCTTTTCTAACAGTAGCGTAGCCAGAAATGTTCAAATGGGTGGGCACAGAAAAAACGGGTGGGCAAAGCGAATCTGATTGAACATAAGAGAGGCCTAGATTAGATACGCCTTACCATACAAGCATCAATCATGGGCATGTTATATTTCTGACATAAAAGAGGAATTTATTGAACGCATTATCACAGCTGACAAATTACGCAGAAACATTTTCAACTGGAGCAAAACAATGCATGAATGTAGCTTCTGCGCGTCACATGAAACACAATTGAGACAATAGATTGACCATATGGGACAACTGCAAAGCCTTATCATAGGCATGTTACATTCATGACATGAAAAGTGAAACTTATAGAACGAAAATGACAAATTACGCGGTCGGCTAAACATTTTAAACATGCGCAAAACTGACGAACCCAGCATCGGTGCGTCGCATAAATTAAAACACAAATTGAAGCAACAACTTGACCATTGGACAATCCTACCACAAAACCTTTCTATATGCCTGCAACGTTTATGACATAAAAAGTGGAATATGAACGCATTTCATTACACCTGACAATTAAACGGAGCTGTGGCTGTTCGCGATTTAACTGATTCTTGAGAGCGAGGAGCGGGATATTTGCGCGGCTCAGCTCCGCTCACTAGCTCTGATTCGGAGGCCTATCACTTATGTAAAGATTATAAAAACTGATTATTTTTCGATTTATGGTAGGTTTCTTATTATTTTCTTAATGCGTTCTGCGGAGAAGGGAGACTGGCGTTGGTCACGGTTTGGAATGAAAGGGAGAAAACAGGACAGAGTAACATGGTGGACTACTTTTTTTTTTTGACGATGTAGTTAAGGCGGCAGGCATGTTTTGCCAAGGCGGCCGCCTTGACTGCAAATTGCTGTGGGAAACCCTGGTAATGACGTCATCCATAGCAACTAAGACTCACTCTTAGTTTAGGAGTTGTCATTTTTCCTTACTAAGAGAAGGTCTGAAAGGCTTTGTGAATAACTTTGTGGCGATCAAACCTGACCCCCTATAATAAAATAATATAATGAAAACATGGCGGCTACATACGGGAGATGGTCAGTGTCTATAATTAACAGCCCAGGTAGCGCTGTCTCCGCCTCTCTCGTTTCCCTCTACCGGTGTTTCGTCTGCTGTGTGTTTGGTTCGCTGGTGTTTCCCTGCGTAGTCTGAACGTGACGACAGGTAGAGTGTTTTGCCTTGTGAGAGCGGCCTGGTTTGGTCCTTGTCTCGGACGCTCCGTGAGTATTGCCTAGCGTTAAAGAACTGTCTTTCCATTGTTCGGCAGGTTGATAACTCCACCGAGTTGTTCAGAGTTTTGTGCGTGTTTGGTCTAGTCCAAACCGAGCTCCGTGATCGCTTTGCAATAACGAACTGTTTTATCATTGTTCAGCAAGCAATCACGGCAGCAAAGTTGTTGTTCCTGGCCTGTCGGGTCTTTTGTCTTGCCCCATTCGTTCCGTGATCTCCTTGCGCTGTAACTGTCTTATCATTGTTTGCAGGAGTCACGCAACGTGGGTAAGCTAGTAGTTTTGTGCGAGTTTGGTCCTTTGGTGTGCACTCCATTCGCTCCGTGATCTCCTTGCATTAGAACTGTTTTACCATTGTTCGCAGGAGACACGCGACAGTGCGAGGTTGTAGCAGCTGGCCCACTTCTCTGTGTTGTCCCGTGCTCTTTAAAAGCGCTCTTGTTGTTTAGTCGTGAGCGGCGCGACTTTAAGTTGAATATAGATTACATAGGCTACTGGGGAGGGTTTCCTTAGGGGTTTTCCTGGGGATTATTATTTTGTCTTTTGGGTATATTTTTATTTCTACATTTTCCTTTCCTCCGGCGCCGGCCTGCCAGTGTTTCCCATACATTGACTAATCTGTGGCGGGGCGCCACGAAATAAAAATCGGCCGCCACAGATGAATATTCTATGTTTAATTTCATTTAAATTAAATATAAGGTCAAATCCTTGCATTGCCATTGAGCTGCGCTTTTTACACACGCAGCCTTTCCTTGCCCCGCCCCGCTCTCTCTCGTAGCCCGCTGCCACTCCTCTGCATGTGCATTTAACAAAATATTCACGATTGAAGGATTGTTGTTGCCACATAGAAGCATTGCATAGAAGACGTCTGGCTAAATTGCTATTAAATCCGCTTAGCATCGTGACCATGCTGGGCAAATTTGTTCAAAACTGCTGCATTGAAGTGAACTCTGCTAAGGTCTTATCACAACATAGTAGGCTACATTGAAGAGACTAAACTAAGTTAAGTTATGAAATCAAGCAGTATCTCAAAGCTAACGTTAGAATACTGTTTGGATGTCGAATTTAGAATGCTTAGCCTACTTACAGCTGCTTGTCAATTTCATTGAAGGGCTCATTTTATTGACTCTGACACTGAATGTTTGCAAAATCCCGATGTAAATGGAGGGTGTTTTCCAAAATTCAAAAGTGCTTGTCCCAAGGAGAAGTACGAACCTTCATTTTAACTATGTAAAAAACGTTATGAATTGCATCCACACATCAGCAGCCTTTCAACTGTGTTACAATTGCAAGGGTTCCCTCAAACGTCTTAAAAGTGACAGGCACTCAATTAGATACACTACCAAGACGATCTTAATACCCCCCCCACCCCCCCGTTGTCAAAGTCAGCTACCGCCACAAATTTAATCCAATTCTGTGGGAAACACTGATGACATTACCTATGATTACACTCAGTAGGATAAATATCACAACTGGTGCTGCGCAGCGCCAATAGCTTATCATGACTTGGTGGACTGAACAGTGTTTTCCCTGTGTTTTCTTGATGCATTTCTAGCTATCGTCGGTGACGCGAGAGAACTAGTCAGAAGTTATTAGGGAAGTGCGGTGTAAGTTTAAATTAATTTGTGCGTAGTGCTGGTGTCATTCATTTATTTTACATGTCTTACAACATAAATAAATTCATTCATAGTCTAGTGAAGTCAGATATGAGCATACAAAGACTCATGTTAAGCCTATGGTAGATGCGCACTAAATGTGCATGTGTGATTTGATGCAGGCAAAAGTATCGACTGTTACTAACGAAGGTATTATAGCAATATTATAAATGTGGCGACAGAATAGCCTAACTTGGGTAGACCTAGCGTTTAGTAGCCTATGCATTTGCGGTGATAGCCAAAACTAATGTGAATCGCGGACTATCCTACAACCAAAGAAAGTAAAGGAGATTATTTGTACCTGCGTTAGCCAAATAAAGGACGGGACTGCACCCTTCACAAACCGTAAAAATGTTGGCAGTTCACTATCAGTCCACACAAACAATTCTGGTTTCCTTGCACTAGCCATTTTCGTCCTAGCCTATTCTGTCTGTTTGTATAGCCTACAGAGTGCAAGCTTTGGTCAATTTCTGTAAGAGAAACAGTGCCATCTATAGGCCTATGATATGAAGTAACGTGTTGAGTCGTGTTGAGATGGATCTGTTTGGATGCAAATATTCTTGATATGGTTCCAGGGAAGACGGAGGAAAAAAAGATCGGTTTGGTACGTGTGGACTAGCCCTTAGAGGTAGCTCAATCATGTGGAAGATTGTCTATGTTAAGCTGTGCGACGTTATTGTGATATGCAAGTAATATTAAAAGTTGTTGCAAATGAACTACATTTGATTGAAATCAGAGCAACACTGACAGGACAACAATGACAACAATCTCAAAAAAGCCCAACGTTTTCAACAATCCCTCATGTCTGATGCTCAGCAGCTTTTTGCAGTCTGGATAGATCAGTCAGTGATCTTCCATTCTAATAGATGGCAGTTTTGATCCAACTAATTTTGGTATGGTGGAACCAATCAAATAAACGTCATTTCTTGTTTTTGCCATGATTTTGCTCTTGGTACACAACTGCAAGCAAGGCTGAGCAAGGAATGGTGAAGGTGCCTTTTTTCCCTCATGCAGTTTTGTGGCACATATTTGGGGTTCCGTGGATACAATTGTTTGAATGTTTTAATGGAGAACAAAAAATGTGCTCTAAACCCAAACAGTAACCAAGGTGATCATCAATAGAAATATGTAATGATTCCACCAGGAAAGGTAAATCTGCTAAACCGGGTCATGGATGGATTCATTTGGATTTAGTTTCTACAATAAGTAACCTGAGATATAAAATATGTAAGCTTATCTCAAATACATATTTAGGAATATAGTCAAGTCAAGTCAGATTTATTTATAAAGCGCATTTAACATGCACACAGTGCAATCCAAAGCGCTCCACAAACAAGACACATAACAACAAGACAAAAGATGCTGGATGGAGCGGCGTAGTCGCCAGCGTACCCATGACATCAAGACAAGACAAATACATTTAAAAAATAACAAATACAAAAAATGCCGGACGGAGCGGCGTAGTCGCCAGCGTACCCGTGACACCAAGACATACAAGACAGACAACAAAAAAAAAAAAAAATAATAAAAAAAAAAAGAAAATATATTTTAAAAGGGGAAAAAGTGATGTTAAAATTAGTCCAATTTCCAAACCAGCTGAAAATGTCCAAGGGCAATGATGATCCGTGAAAACTGCGCACAGAGCTGTGTCTTTACAACCGATGCAATGCCAACAAAGTTCTTTAGCAACTGACCAACCCGGTGAATTCACTGGCAGTCTGTAGATAACGTTAACGTTAGAAGCTAGGCCTGCTAGACTGCAGTCTGGAGATATGGTGCATTAGATGCTTTTATGGAGATTGCTTTGGAATTTTACTAGCCAGTTACAATACCAATTCAAATGATCTGTTTTTATGAAAATCATCAAAATCTCAAAGTTTAAAGCTATTGAGCTACCAGTATGTTACTGCCATAAAAATTGGCATGCTGTATTATCTTATATAAGCTTAAAGGAACAATTTGAAGGGTTAAGAGCATGACAATGGTGACTTTAAAAAATATAAGGACCACCCTATTCTACAAACTATGCATTCCACTCTTGCAGACATAGCAGCCTGCTCCTGTCCGCAGACTAGCCTTGTACTCAGTTGGATCACCACAACTCCCTCACTGCTGATGACAAGGTGTTTTGCTCTACTGCAGTGTCAATTGTTACTCTTAAGATTAACAAATACATTTTCACGTGTAACCAGAGACTTGGGTGTAATATGCTTGGTAGGTGTGCACTGAAAGTTCCAATTTTGCTTGTCTTGCAATCTTGTTATTTAAGAACATTGCATTCTTAACTGGTAAGCGTTCCCATTGAAATTTCCGATTTAGACATTGGTAATGCCGACCTCAGAGACATTACAAATTGAACGCGTCATCGGGCTGGTAATGTTACACATTGGGGACAGTGTCTTCTGCTTTATTGTCAACCTGGTAATGGTAACTTTGTGTAGGCGGAATAACATGAGGCCCACTGCCTGCACCGCCTATGGCACCAGCTGGCTAACAGTAAATTATGGCTAACAGTAAATTATATCGGAACTCCCCCTGCGTGTATGTGTCACTTAATATCCATTTCTATACAAACCAAGACAGCGGACTCCTAAAGAAACGCAACCACCCACACCATATGTGTATCTAAATTAGCTATGTACCAAAAATGTCATTTTACCGTGACTCGAAGAGCTGTAAACAGTGTTGTAAGGCTGCGTATACACAACCGCTTGGAGCTCCAGTGGAATTTTAATTTCATGACGAGAATTCTCGGTCTAACCGTTCATGTGCCGTTGAAACGGTGTAGCAAATAGGCGACCCATCAGACCAGCACTATAACTCCGAGCGTGGTAAACAAAATCGGATATTTCAGGCAGTAAATGCTCCCGTTAAGAACCAAACCAGATTTTGTTCAAATCTACACATCTATGGCTACTAAAAATGTAAGGTTGATTTAGTAAATGTTATTTTGAAGTGTTAAAAAACATCGTTGTTTTAGAATTTCTGAACAAAAGTAGTGATAATTGGGGGTGTAGGGGGGATTGGGGGATAGCCATAACATAAACCACCCTTGGTTTTATAGGTCATACTGTAGAACGAGATTTGAATAACGTTAAATCAACGTTATTCTTCACCCAATAAACATCAACAAAATCTGTCATATTTCCCGACATAGCTGCTACCAGTATCCTATGGGATAGCTGGTCAGCTCTCCGGCATTTTCTACTCCAGGATCAGAAATGTCAGCTAGATGCTAGGCCTCCAATATTGTTGTATTGTAGCAGCTAACATTATCTGGCTAGCCAACTTTCCCCTAACGTGAACTTCTTCTTTCATAACAAGCCATAATAGGCTAGCAAGCTATTGCTAGCTAACGCTACCTATGCTACGGAACGGGTCACACTCCGTTAAATCCAAGTAGAATTAACCAACAAACACACATTCATAAACAGATGTAGATGTTTAATACGAATCTTACATTATGATTCATCATACTGAAGATAAAGCAAATCACAAACTGTGTAACGTTAAACGATGGCTAGCTATGAATGCAGCTAAAGCTAATTTGACTTAGCTTCCGTCGCTCAACGTTACGTTGAAGTTGTATCACCACAGAAATAACAACGTAATGAAAAATACCTTTTGAAATGTAGATTTGTTTGACTTTCCAGTCCAATTGATATTATATTTGTGTCCATGTTTCGACTCGTTTTCAGGTTAAGCAAGTAATTATCCAAAAAGACGTGGCCTAGGATTATGTTGAAAACAAGCTACGCAAAATGTCCTCTAGTCATGTAAAACAGAATGTGATTGGTTCTACGTTCTACACAGGGAGGCTCGTCTCATTTGAACGAGTTGCTTGGTAACCCATCAGAGGAAACCATAGGAGGAAACACGTGAAACACCCATATATAGAAGACATTGCGTAATCTGTTTACTTTAGTTTACAGGAACAGAACAGACGCAACAGGACAAGTCGTTCGGCCTGGTGAAAAAAGGCTTACCGGTAGATTTTTTATTTGATTCAAGACTTGACTTGACAATGAGCCATTCTCAGACCCTGTAGGCTACATAATTGATCTACGTCAACAATACAGGTCATGTCGTGTGTGTGTAAGCTACTTATTTATATTTGTTGTTCACGTTGATTTTTTTCTAGGAGAATCAGTCAAGTTCAAGGAAACCCATAGCCTGGTGTAGCCAACTCAATTCTATTCAGAATAGTCTGAATGAGTCTGGACGTGATTATGGGGCGTGTTTCAACCGATAGGCCTACAGGGGGAAAATGCATCTGCACACAATTCGATAGACCTGACCAACAGTGTTGGGCAAGTTACTTCAAAAGCGTAATGCATTATTTATTACTTGTTACTGTCATCTCAAAGTAATTTGTTACATTACAATATTACTGTCTTTGAATTGTAAGGCATTACACTACGTTTACATTACTTTCACCAAAATAACATGAAATATGGATTTGGTGTTCTCAATAGATCTTCATGTGTTCAATGCAGCTCATTACACGGCAGGAGGTGATGTGGTATGGCATAATGACTGAGCTAGGCTTAAGGCTAACAAAAGAACAATATAATGGTTGCAGTTATGGCTCATGGGACAATGTAGGCCCCAAAGGCCAAAGGTCACTCACAACTTAATATAGTAAAATATAGCCATAGTGCAATTGTATGTTGACTTTAAATGGTTCTCATCATTGCTGGTTGCCTTTCCTTGCACTTACAGTGGTGTAGACTTAATGCAAATAGTTTGAGAATAATGGCTACGATCTTTGTCTGTAAAAGCAGCATTTCTCAATTTTGGATTAAAAAACTGAAGTAACTTCAGTTACTGAGAATTGTACCGAGTAAAATATTACTGAAATTGTATTGGTAATGCCTTACATTACTACATTACAGCAAAAAGCAATGCATTACTGTAATTACATTACTTTTTTAATGCATTACTCCCAACACTGCTGACCAATCAGTGGAAGGATGAACGGTCAGGGTTCCCACTCTAAGTGAAATGTAGAATTCCATGACTTTTCACTGAATTTCCCTGACAAAAAAAAAAAAAATCCATGACTAACTATATAATGAATGGTACAATATAGGCCTACCAATCAATGATTTCAGAGCAGCCGCATAGCGTTCAAGAATATTTTACTTTTTTAGAGCGGGGAATGAATAAATGGGCATTGAATAAACAAAGTTAGAATACTCAAGGAAGCAGTAAAGCTAATAACCAGTACACCAGTTATGAGTGGAAATATTTATATTAATGTATTTTGCCAAGTAAATTTTAAACTGCTACAACATAATTCCCTGATATTCCATGCCTTTGCCCCCAAAATGATCAAATTCCCTGACTTTCCTTGTCTGGAATAGACTTTCCAAAATTCCATGATATTCCAGAAATTCCATGACCCGTGGGAACCCTGAACGACCAAAAACATCCTTCTTCTCGACAAATGCCTTAATCACAGCCTTTATGTTGTAAACAATAGATTGTGATAGACTGTGCACCATTGCTCATCTGTCCATCAACGTATAAAGCCCGCCCTGATTATTTGATTGGTACGGTTCTCTACTGGGCACACAATGGAGCAAAGCCAGACTGAATTTCCCGAACTCAAATTTTGTCGACAGGATTCAATTCGGGCTGGTTTCCAGGATAGGAAACCCACTGTTCAAGGAAATGGTTTCTTTTTCATTTTCTTTATTATTAAGTTCAATAATGATAATTACAATGCAGGCACAATTCTCAAAAAAAATAAATGAAAGCCTAATCCTAAAGCCCAATTCACATCAAAGATTTGCGACGATAGAGATGCAATGTTCTTTAAACCGGTGTTTCTCAACTACTGGACTATGCAGCGCCATCTATAGTGGGCCGGGAAATGTTTTAAAGTTGAAGCTAGTTTTTCAATAAAATACGAGAACTGTCTTTATTTAGTGTAGTACAATATCGATGTAATTTAAAAAGGAAATGATGTTTTATAGTAACCCCATTACATGTCTCAGTCACATCTATTAAATTAGTAGGTTATTTATTTTCGTTAACTCAAATTGAAAATCTGCTCCAACTCAAATTTATAACGCTCAGTTTGACAAGCTAACATTCTATGGGTGTGGGATAGATAAATGGAAAAATGGAAAAGTTCCTGAAGCGAAAAAATGACAATGCTCGGTCTATGTTTTACCTAAAACTAATAAGGTTGTGTGGAAATACAATCCAAATTACATTTAGTTTGAGCCCAAAGCTCAAGCGCCCAAGTGTTGAGTGTGGTTTAATGCTGTCAAATGAGGCCCTGAAGCCTTCGAAACTGAAGAGGCATCGATACAAGACACCCAACTCTGGCTGATAAACTGGTTGACTTTTAAGAGAAAAGCAAACTGAGCTCAGCTACAGAGAAAATCTATTACATCTTTGGCTACACAATCTAAAGTGCCTTGTAGCAAGACGTGTGGCACAGACCAAGAAAGCCTTCATGGTAGAGGAGGAACTTGTGCTGCCAGTTGCCATGAATATGTGCTCTGAGATGATTGGGGAGGTTGCATTGCTCTGAATTTCAGAGATAGCCGCAGACATACAGACCCAAGTCCTGGAAGGAATAAAACGTAGTCCATTTTTTTCCATAAAATTAGATGAATCAATGGACATCAGCAATGCTACATTACTGCTGGTTTTTGTTCACTATCGTTGTGGCAGTAGTCTGCATGAAGACATGCTTTTTTTCTGTGCAGAGCTACCAACACAAACCATGGCCCAGGAATGGCCTGGAGTAGAAGAACTGCGTTGGTGTCTGCAGTGATGGTGCAGGATCGGTGACCGGGAGACATAGCGGTGTCATCAGGCAGATTCTCAATCGGGCACCTGAAGCTGTGTGGACACATTGTTTCCTCCACCGTGAAAGCCACGCAACAAAATGTCACCTGAGTTAAATAAAGTGATGGATGTGGCTGTGAAAACTTTAAACTTCATGAAAAAGAATGCTGTCAATTCCCATTTTCCTCACACTCCAAGGAAAGAACGGTAGCATTTTTTTGGTTGCTGCCAAGGTTGAGGCTTTCAAATGCAAGTGGAACTGTGGAACAAGAGGGTGCAGGAGGAAAGGATGGCCATGTTTCCAATTTTGAGTGAAATACTGGAGAACATGCATTACACTGGAGAGAGCATCACTCGTGTCGTGTCACGGTACCTCATACAGCTGACATTTGCTGAATATTCCCTGAGGATCCCAGGGAGGGAAATCTGAGAAAAGTGGATTTTGGATCCATTTTCTGTGGATCAATCTGATACTGCCCTGCCCACAGATTTGGAACCACAAGTCCTGGATGTTTCAGCCTACAGCATCTTCAAATTACAGTGGGCCAATGTAGACATGAGCTCTTTCTGGATAGTTGTTTCAAATGAATACCCTGGCCTTGCACTGAGAGCTCTCAAATTCCTTCTCCCATTCGCAACTACATATTTGTGTGAATCAGGATTCTCAATTATGGCCACAACTAAGGCCACGTCCACACGAAACCAACAGGTATATTTTGTCGTACCGCTTTCACACCTTTAACGACACCGGTAAAAACAAACTTGCGTCCACACGAAGAGGTGAAACCGACATAAAGCACTGTAGTGCATATGCCAGGCCAGTTGATGGTGTCGTGACGGCGCAGAGGCTTCATATTAATTTCTAATGAAGAAACAAAAACATTCCAAAAGCAGTCGCGTGAGATAAGTAGACTATGGAAAATTCAGTTTTCAATTCAACTGTAAAACTAATAAAGTTCATTTTCAGGGTATGTGACTGCTATACATGGAATGTTTTTACGTTTTGCATTATTAGGTCTGATATAGAGCAAGTTAATGGTGTGCTTTTAACTTAGCTACAAAAGGCTGATATCGCGTGCACAGAAATCATGACGGGGAAAAGTAAAACATTTCAATATGGGGCAATTTCACGCAATAGTGTCACGTCCATAACGGCAACTAAATACCATGGCATTGTGTTGCCGTTATGGATGTGACAGTTTTGCGTGGAATTGCCCTATGTCAAACAAATAGTTTGGTATGTTCTGACAAGCAGAGTTCCAGGTCGAGTGCGGTGGCTGGGTTCAGGGGTGGGGATATGTTGTCATCGAAAATGCCAGCTTTGCTGTCTACACAGCAAAAGTTAACCGGCAGTTTTTAAAAAACCCACTCTGGAACCAGGTTTCAAAAAGATCGGTTACGACCTCCTAAAATGCCGGGGTCATCGTCATGTGGACGGGCCTTCAAGGTTAGGGTTAAAGGAGAAATCCGGCGAGTTTTCACATAGATCTCCGTTTCTGTTTCACGAGGTCACGAGTACTGTCGGTACGAAAACAAACAAAAACAATCAGTTTGTTGGGAGCATGGGAGCTCACGGACATGCCCCCAGAGTGTAGCGTTGTAGGTTCCTGTGTTAGCTGCTAGCTGTAGCAACTCAATCTAGGTAAAACCGATTGTTTTCATTTTTTTCAAAACGAAATGGAGCTCTATGTGAAAACTTGCCGGATTTCTTGTTTCAGACCAAGGCCAGGAACAGACTTACAACAACACTGGAGGCCACCCTAAGGGTAGGCCTCTCCCCCACCCCACCCAGAGTGGATCTTTTGGTGTCTGAGAGAGGCAAGCTCAAGTATTCTACTGACTGCTATCAACATGAAAATAAGTCTAACAAAAAAACAGGGTTTCTTTTTCTTGCCTTCTCGTCGAAGATAAAAATGTATTTACACTAATAAATATTATGAATTAAATGTTATGTGAAAAGCTTTATATGGGATATTAAATTATTGTTTCGCTGTTTATGTTGATCACAGATTTGGATTTAATTATTTTTCATTTGTTCCTTTGTTCATTTTATATAACAAGTAAAGTTAACCAACTAGCTGATAAGCCAAGCATCAGTAAAATGATCTATTATACTTGTTTTGAACCGTTATGCAGACACTGGTCTCCTTCAAAACCGAGTTAATAAGTATTTATCTGCCTCCCTTTACTTGGCCCAAACTCTGACCTGGTGCCTCTGTTGGACTGAGTGAGTGACAACACAAACACTGTGTCACAAACGCTGTTAGTTAAAAGTGTTCTAAAACCTTATAACTGTGATTGTTACGAAGCCTGCTTCACATCCCAGACAAAGTCCTAGGAGAAATAACTGGGCAAGTTTACTCTAACACTCTACCATTTGAAAAGACTGAAGGGGGAAGTCCCCCTCCCCTTTCTCAAAATGCTACTGGCATAGAGACATAGTATTAGGTAATTTAACTTAAAGGTGTAGGTAGGCTATAGCATGCAGACAGGACACCTAAACACCAAATGCATGCTACATAAATTATTTTAATGGTATTGATATTAATTCAATATAGCTAGTCTGTCTGTAAAATTTCATATTTCATACTCTTTATGGTGATTAGGCCATTCTTTACTGACTTAAACATTTTTGTTCTCTTTATTGTGATTTAATAAACTTTATAGACTTCAACCATATTTATTCCTTCTGGGGTCTTTTTAACAATGAACTGAGATTAATGTAAGAATTGAATAGTGATTTTGTGGCCTAGGAGGGAACACCCAGTGATACCCTTGGTATCGCACCATTACATTTTAGCATACAGCGATGTGGTCAGGATACATACACTGGTATGCCATGGTCCACCTTACCAGTGACCGCATCGTGGTCCGCTTGATCACAGAATTTGTAGTTTACCCATCTCTTTTTTCACCACTACACCCCTGACTACGTTGTAACTCCTGTTTCTAGAAAGCGTTGTTGTTTTGTGGTTGTTCCGTAGTTCAAACACTGCAGTGTTAATGACGTCAGGCTATGATGGTAAAAGTTAGTCGTGCACATTTACTACAGCATCGACAGCGCTACATACATAGAAATGATTGAGAATGCACAACCAATTTATAATCAATGGAAGAAATGTTTTCTGTCGTGTCCCAATATTTTCTTAATTTCAGCCTCTGCTCATACGCAGGCGTGAATGACTGGATGATGCGGATGCAGCTGTGTTTTAACACCAGTGTACCTCGGTCGTTCCACACCTGCACTCAAAATGAATGAATGTAAACGTTATAATAAGTGAAATACTCAGTTGAAGAGTGTTCACCTATGAATATAGAGGGTCAAGGCAAACTAGTGCAATTAAAATGCTGACAACCGCAAAATATCCATGAACAACGCAACAACTACTAGGCCTACTCTCAACCTGTAGCTCCAACCACTAAACTTTCTACCCATATTTGCCATTTAGCGGTCGATGTCCCGTGTCACTTGGCTCAAGAACCAATTTATCCCATTGTAATGAAGTTGTTATATCCATGCATAGCTAACCTCTATGGTGGAAAACTACTTGTATTGCACCTTGTTGCAAGTTGTGTGGTTCAGATAATCTATTTTTTTCTAGTGATTTATTACTTCACACGTCAATTGCATTTTGAATACTTGTTAATACTATATGAAATAAACAGTTTGGTTGTTAATATTGAATAATTTAGTAACAAATCCAGAGCTTCAATATTTATTATTGTTTTACTTTTTATATGTTAGGCTTATGTGCCCCAACCTGGCCATCCCATCAAAATTTCTTTAGAAACTGTGAGGGTTGGTAGTTCAGGACCCAAGCGCAAGACCCTTCCAGGCAGAAGTGCAGACATACACGCTTTCTTGTGACTCTACAAACTTACAAATGTACAAGACTCTGACACGACAAGAGAGACGATCCGACAAGAGACAAAGGAACAGAGGGGTGTAAAAATACACAGACCAATTAACAGCAAGACAGGACTGGACGAGACCAACAAGACAATAACAGGGAACAGGTGAGAGCAACGGAAGGAAACTAACAAGACAGGAAGCGCAGAGCAATTAAGGGGATGGGCGGAGACAGTCACATGACAACAGACAGGTAAACACAGAGCACATGGTGAACAGCAACAAACACATAAAAACAGAACAATAAAAAGGATCCTGACAGAATCACCACTGCAACAAACAAACACTGATGGACACTGAGCCTAATGTTGGTGTTTGTTGCAGCAGTGTGCAAGCACCTTTAGGCCAATTTGTTGTAAATTCAACAATCAGATCAGGATGAACTCGCACACCAAATACTGCAGATGTAATTGTTGAGTAGACTTATTTAATAATAAAAAAAGGAGTGAAAAAGTGCTACGTCCAAACCGTTTTCGGTCTCAGACCATCAAAATTCTGTAAATTCAACAAGTCATCAGCACTAGCCATTAGTCAACTTTTGGTGTAATCTATAATGGGATTTTCTCAAATTCATCTGTACTTACTGGTAAATTTTCTCCTTTGCGGCAAAAGTGGGTGTCTTCGGCGGAGAGCCCTTTGTGAGGCTTGTAGCCTGAATCGGTCAAACCTGCCTGTTGTTCAAATCTCTGGATGTTCTCCTGAGTGAGTTCTGAGGGTCAGAAGGGCATTGGTAAATTAGGCTACTGACTGAACTAAAAATCAATTTTTTAAAATGGACAGTTCCGGTCCTTAATTGTGATTGGGAATTGAATTGTGTTAGATGCCGTTGTAAAACCCAGCACAACCCTTCATTTATAATTCTAGTTCTATATTAGCCTACTACCACAAATTGATACAAAAGTTAAAGGATCAGTATGTAGGAAATAATGGAAAATAAACTGTAACCATTCCAAAAATGATCACCATATGTTGTCAGAGAGTAAGGAAACACGATGAATTGAAGTAATGGCTTATTTGACAACATTACTCCCCGTAAAACCCATGAAAAAAAATGAGTTACGGGGCGGAATCTCTTGGAATTTTCGTTTATGTTTTGAACGATTAATTCTAGAATTAGGCATATTCGATCTACGTAATAATCAGATCAATAACGTTCGCAGCAGCCATTTTGTTGATATAGAAAATGCATAGGTGGGTCTATTTAATGCAGCTGTCAATTGAGCGCGACAGCACCGGTATGATCGCTGTAGGCTATTTATTTATTTGTACAAAATTTAACGTGATGGTAGGCATATATGTTATAACAACAGCAATACAGGCAGTTCTAACAACAGCAAAGAGCCCCAGAGTCACCCACTGTCAGAAACATGTCAACATTTTTCCAGCTGTCTTCCTGTTTTAATATTTTCCCGTAAAATATCCCATATTTTATTACTTTAAGCAGAGCTGCCAACTCTCACGCATTGTCCGTGAGACACACGCATTTGATTAGTTTCACACGCTCACACGCCACACCCCCGATTTCTCACGCTGAAGTGTCAACCCGGTCGGTCAGATGCCTGAAAAATGAGTTTAGCCTATCTATAGATCTACCTGTTGAGCCACTGATTGACTAGTTATGCTTTCAGAGACGGTGAGAGGGTCCAAGAGCACCCCCTGTCTGTGGAATTTTCTAAATTTTCTCTCATTTGCGATGCTACTTCAGAAGCCATCCCAGGCACATTTCCCCCGCATTTCCTTCGCTTCAGGTATGAGTATTATTGAGTATTTTCAACCTAGGTCAAATACCTGGTAGATGAGGTTCAACTAAACTAAACCTATACATATTGTAACGATTGATGCGACGCACACAACTGTCCAGCGGGAAACACACACATACTGTACCAAGACACCATTACATAGGAAACACAAAGGAAGTCAATAAAACAAGCACGATACATGAACAGGGTAGTCACATACAATACACCGGGTAAAACACATTAGGTACAACCTAAAGAAAGACTACACAAGCTAACACATACATGACAAGGTAAACGCAATTACACTCACTAAAACCATAGACTAAAACCGACATTACACCATCTAGCATTCACACACATTGCATTCTGGGAGGCTAGCGCTCAGTCCAAAAGACGAGGAGCATCTCGCTGCAGCCTGCGGGAAGACATCAAGGATGTTGACATCAAGCCCCACATCCAAGTCAGCCATGTTTTTTTTGTATTACGTCATTACGTAAAATTGCTGGCGGCGAGAGCAGAGAGAGCCAGGACTCGCAACGAGACTGAGCAAGCTGCTAGTGCTACATTCTACAAACCAGTAACTTACTGCAAAACACGTTTTATTGTGTAATTCAACACGTAAACTGTGGATTCAAACCAGTGCAACAACTCGCAACAGCACCAACGTTTCCATAAGAACGCCGTTGTCATACTACTCGTTCATCAGATAGGAACTAGCTAGCTGGCTAGCTAGCCAGCAAAGTTAACCACCCAGATGGCAAGAGGCTGACGGCGGCCCACCGGTTTCGCTGTCGCCAGCGGACTGCTGAGTTTTTCCACATCGGTTCTACCGCGGTCCGCTGGGCTAACAATCCTACAAATCGCACCTTTAAAGTGGCTGCGTCTCAACGTTGCTTGGCAACCATTCTGATAGAGGGAATATTTCTTGGCAGAAGAATGATTATCTATGAATAAATCGTTAAATTTCTTTATGCCGTTCCTTTATTTTGTGAAATCTTTAGAAAAGCAATAAGCCACTCTAGTCTGTAGGTTACACTGATTTTAGAACAGCTAAGGGGAGTTTCAGGCACTCCACTGTGCGTTCTAGCTTAGTTGTTCTAAAATCACTGTAACCTACGGCCTCTCGTGTAGGGATTAGGGCTGGGATAAACGATTATTTTTTAAACGATTAATCTAGCAATTATTTTTTCGATGCATCGATTAATCTAACGATTAATTTTTTCAGTCCGATTCGATTTCGATTTGATTATCGATTATCTCATTAATTGACTAATAGCAACTTATACATGTTTATTTACATATCTGAATTAATTAAACATGAATTCTTTAACATTGCAATGTTTGTTTATTGCTCTTAAGATTCCAAAATAAAAGACTATACAAGTGCAAAGTAATGCATTCTTAGTCAGAGGTAGCATTCAATAAAGTTCAGTAGGCTAGTGTATGTCTAATTGAGTCATTTTAAGACGTTCGTGAGGGAATCCTTGCAATTAACATAACACAGTTAAAAGGCTGCTGATGTGTGGATGCAATTCATTACGTAGTTAGTTTAAATAACGGTATGTACTTCTCCTTGGGACAAGCACTTTTGAGTCTTGGAAAACACCTTTCCATTTACATCGGGATTTTGCAAACATTTAGAGTAAATTATAAAATGAGCCCTGAGTAACGAAATACAAGCAGCTGTAAGTAAGCATGCAAACTTGACATCCAAACAGTATTCTAACGTTAGCTTTGAGATACTGATTGATTGCATACTGTAACTTAACTTTAGTTTCGTCTCCTCAATGTACTATGTTGTGATAAGACCTTAGCAGAGTTTACTTTAACTTTAATGCAGCAGTTTTGAACAAATTTGCGCAGCATGGTCACGATGCTAAGCGGATTTAATAGCAATTTAGCCCACTGTGTTCTATGCAGTGCTTCTATGTGGCAACAACAATCATGAATATTTTGTTAAATCAGAGAATGTCTCGTAAACGGCCTCTGGTTAAATGCACATGCAGAGGAGGAGCAGCGGGCTCGTTACGAGAGAGAACGGGCGGGGCGAGGAAAGGCTGCGTGAGTAAAAAGTGCAGCTCAATGAAATTATTTTATCTTATCTTTAATTTAAATAGTAAAACATAGAACATCAATGTGTGCTGGCCGGTTTTGATTTCGTGGCGCCCAGCCACAGATTAGCCAACGTATGGAAAACACTGAAGGTGTAAAATTTGAAATATTAAGCAGCACACTTGACGAATCGACGCGCATATTTTGCGTCGACGTATTTTTTGCGTCGACGTCATCGATTACGTCGACGCGTTGTCCCAGCCCTAGTAGGGATGTAACGACAGAGACTTGGAGACACAGCACTCAAAACATTCTCCATAGAAATGCATGGGGCTAGTTTGTCACGCCAATATGGCCGTTGTCTACACATATCCCACCCCTTCCTCGGCAAAACGTCGACATGTGAATACATTGAGCCAATCATGTGGTGTGATGTGAATACATTGAGCCAATCAGTGTGTTGTGAAGACATCGTGCCAATCATGTGTTGTGATCTCGCCGCTGGAGCAAGATTGGTGTCGTGAAGCCTTGCGCACGCGCAGTTCGACCTAAAGACTGTGCCCGATGAGTGCCCATAAAACGTTGGTATATGGCCGCCGAGTGGAGGGACTTGCCTAAAAGGACTTTGGTAACAATTACCGGTATACTGGTAAACCGCAATAAAAATGTTGACGATAACAATTACCGTTTTCATTTCAAATATCATAATTATAATTATCACCAATACTTGATGGATTTCTGATGGTAGGTACTGAGCTCCAGGCTAATTGCCAGCATCCCCTACCATGTCAGCAGAGGCGGATTAAGGTGGTCATGGGCCTCTAGGCTACATTTTATGTGGGGCCCCCCTCCCCAATTTTGTTTTTCCAGTTTTATTGAGATACACTACAATTACAACACCCTTATAGAGCAACATTGAACACAAAATGGGCTATCACATTAGGCAACATAACATTGAACCACCAAATATTCACACAACATCATTGCAATGTCCGTACAGCAATAGCTAACACAAATAGGCCTACTCACACCAAGCATCATCCTTACAGAGCAGCAACCACTAAATACTTACACATAAGACAACAACGTCCTTACAGCAACAACTGGCCTACTCACATCAGGTAGCATCCTTAAAATGCAGCAATTAAACCAGAAAATACAAGATATCCTTGCAGACAACTTCCAACCAACATGAAACAAAAGCAATACAATATGCTACACCAGGAGACAGTTTATAATAATCGACAGCATATGCAATAATGCCACAGCAGTTATGAACCTACATATTTGTACCTTTAGACGTTTTTCTTCATTGTTTGGTAAAATCCAATTCGTGCAGCATATCAATGGACATCAGAGACAGGTGTTTCAATCTGCATTGGCCCATTGTGGATGTTAATTTTTTTAACGAGTCCCAGTTTTGAAAAACAACGATCTCCACTATAGCATTGTTACAGGCAAAGTCATAAGTCACGGTGCTCTTCCGAGCTGAATGTGATGCATGAACAGCAGCCTTTTCTGCAGGATCAGCATCTTACCTATTTCTTTTGGGCCAGTGAAGTTTAAGTGTTATTCTCTTATGTAAATTTGAACGAATTATTATGGTTTTATGGCCAATGGGGGCCCCCTGGCAGGCTGGCACACTTGGGGCCCGTTAGGCTGCAGCAATATCTAGCCAATATCTATCAATATCATTGATCCGCGCCTGCATGTCAGCTAAGGGATTAGTCATAGTCTGTTCTTCAGGGTTAGCTAGAAGCCCAGGTGCAGACTGAGACAGAACAGAGGGCTAGGTTCAGGCTGAGACAGAGTTGGATTCAGCATCTGACAGGGGCTGCCAGGTTGGGGGTCAATTCTGCATCACTGCCTGAATGGCCTGCCTGAATATAAGGACAATTGGTCCATTTGAATCAGGAGTCTCCAACAGATAGTTCACAAGCTACCAGTAGCTCCCTAAAAGGTTCAAGGAAAAGGTTCATACATCTGAGAGCAGTCACTTCGTAAACCTTCGTAAAAATCCAATCAGTGGCGTAATGATTTTTAGATGGTGTAAGATAGCGATTTTTGGATCATGCGCCAGACCACATTAGTTAATTGTTGTTAATTGCCACACCCCTGGGCGCAAGGTTTAATAAAAGAGGAGCGCATGGTGAAAAATCAACACTTGAGTGTAAGCTAAGAATAAGCTTTGCGTCGCACATTGTGCCACCTTGCCCCGGGTGCACGATATAGGGGCCTAAATATTTAATTGGTAGCTCTTGGCTATGTTCATTTTGTCAAAGTAGCTCTTGGAGCATAAAAGGTTGGAGATCACTAATCTAAACCTACATAATATTCCATGTGTCATAAAACTTAGAAATAAACCTTAAAATAAATAAGTACAGCCCTAATTCCCAGGGGGAGAGAAAATGTCTATGTCAGTGTGACACCATATAGAGTGATATTAGATTATTAATACATTAAATTAAACATTTTTAAAGTATTTTTTTTTACCAAATCAATAACGTAATAACCAGCCAATAAGGTAATACGGTATTGCATTGTTGGCAAAAAATGGTTTATGGGCTTTATTACATTGAAATGATTACGTTATTGGCAGTTATTACATTATTGGCTGCTACAGATGGTACATGATAACAGACACAAGGAAAGTAAGAATAAAAGGTCACAGTCAAGACTCTTGTCATCTGTGATTCCTCTGTGAAATTATTCACTTAATGCTCTATGCTCTAGACTTCTTCTTACCTCTGACTCATTAGTCAGGGATTATGTTTATGAGTATTGTTATTATTCTTGTTCATTATATTTAGTCTAATAATAATTGTTCTTTTTTGTTTAGGCCATATGACTTTACTATAAACTGTAAATTTCAATGTTAATATAATCTTCATTGGTGTCATTATAAAATACTTTGGATAAAAGCTTCTGCTAAGAACCACCAACAAACATAACTGTAGGGTTGCAAACAATGTCTAACTTTTTTATTGTACTGTGTGCAGCCAGTCAACTAGTCCGCAATGGTACAATATACTCATGTTTATGTTTGTTTATAAGATTTATATAACATAGTTTAAATTATGATCAAGAAAAGGCCAACAGCAATAATTACATAGCTTGCAGCTTTCTTAACAACGGCCATGGCGCTAATTTAATTGAATGTGTTTTAAAAAACACTATGAATATGTAAAAAACTAGAAATGTAAATATAGATATATTTGCTTTAGACTCACTTATCATGAGGGAGCTCATAACAGTTGTAGCTTTGGCCTTTGTTACTGGGATGGATGGCCTCACAGCAGGAGCACCAAAAATGCCTGTTTGTGCTGAAGACTTCCTTGATTCATTATCCTGGTGACGAAATACAGTTGTAAAAAATACAGACTTCTGACTGAGTAGTTTCAATATGATGAAATATGGTTGACCAAAGCCTGCTAGTTAATTCAGAACAAAATAAATGCAGTTACACAGGTCTGTTTTTCAAATAAAACAATGCTATCATACAACATAGAAACCATTCTCCTGAAAAACAGTCACCTCTTCCAAATGTTTGAACTTCCTCTCTGGAATGATGGGGTTTTTCCAGAAGATTCCTTCAGTAAAGTCTGAGGGTGGTGAGTGCATAGGTGCCTCAAGTGCCTCATCATAGTTGAAAATGCGACGACCCATTGCAATGGGCGATGATGTCCCACCCAGAAGACCTGCTGTAAAACCAGACTCCAGGGCTAAAAGGTAAACATAATGCACACCCTGAGTGATAAGGTAATCACATAGACATGCAGACAGGAGTATTTAACAGGCAGTATTAACAGACAGGAGTATTAACAGGCAGGCAATATACTTCATTTAGGGGAATTGACGTATCCAGTGGCTTATTCAGACCGAGGGAAATAGATGTATCCAGTGGCTTATTCAGATTCTTGAGAGCACACGCACACACACACACACACACACACACACACACACAAAAACCCGGCAATATCCAAATGTATACTTTTCTACTCTCTGAAGACTGTGCAGGTATAGTAGATGTTTTATGTTCATGCAGATTAGCCTCACATAAAATGACTTACCAACTTGTTTTTAAAAGAAACTGTTTTTAAAACCTAGATTTTATTTGTAGATTTTTTTTGACAATGACCAATTTTTTGATACCAATTTATTTGCCATAAAACTGTCTCAACCTTTCAACCAACCTTCTAAACATGCTGCAATTTCCAGATCACATGGTTTCCAAATCCCATTGTGGTCAAACTCAGAGACATTTCAGAGTGATTAAATTTTCCAATTATAGTTAGAAAAATCAACAATAGAACAATAGAACATAAAAAACTGCAACATTGTACATTTAAGTATATATACTCTTTTGATTCCATGAGGGAAATTTGGTCTCTGCATTTATCCCATTCTGTGAATTAGTGAAACACACACAGCACACAGTAAACACACAGTGAGGTGAAGCTCACACTAACCCGGAGCAGTAAGCTGCCTGCTACAGCGGCGGTCGGGGAGCAGTGAGGGGTTAGGTGCCTTGCTCAGGGGCACTTCAGCCGTGGATGTGGGCATGGGATAGTAGTGCTCAACCACTTCCCCCGCCCACATTTTTCCTACTGTTTGGGGATCGAACCGGCAACCCTTCGATTCCAAGCCCGTAGCCCTAACCAGTAGGCCACAGCTGCCCTGCCCATTTATTTACAGCAAAGGTATGCTTGTTGTTTCTTGACTGCTGATGCTGTTTATTGTCAGTTTGTAAAATTTAACAGAAGTAGGAAGTAACGTCAAAGTCCTTTTAGGTAAGTCCCTCCACTCGGCGGCCATATTGTAATGCTTCTTGGGCACTTATCGGGCATCTATTTCGGCAGGCTTCACGACACCAACCTTGCTCCAGAGGCGAGATCACAGCACATGATTGGCACGATGTATTCACATGTCAACTTTTATATATATGTGTAGACCAGTGGTTCTCATAGCCATTCAATTTACTTGAAATTATAAAGTTGAGTTTTATCATTTTAAAACAGATGATGTCTACAGATGATGCCCCTTTTCACCCATAAAACAAGCAAATTGTGTCTATTTGCTCCTACCCACATTTAACTTCACTTAGGTCATGAAGAACCATTCCTACTACTTCTTAGCTTGGCTTATTTGTTAGCCAGCTAGCTGATGAATGTGTAGAAATGTTTGAGTCAGTCCATGTTGTCAAGTGACAGAAAAACCAAAACTGACAAAAGACGAAGTTGCACATCTGCCAAAAACATGGGATAGTGGACCTGGCCACAACTGCAGAGAATACAAATGGCATGCTTAATTGTTACGGTTATGAGGGGGTCCTCGGAAAATTCTCGGAGAGTCCCCAGTTCACAAAGTGAATGAGTTTGGTTTTAACCAGGGTAGAAAACAAAGCCCAAATACTACATTCTGGCTCAACCGGTTTCAACACCTTAGTGAGAGGCGCACATTTATATGTGGGGAAGTACCCATTGTACAATGCCAGTGTGACCTGCACAAGAATAGTTGTGAGTGAATCCCTTAACGAGCCAACTGCCCCTGCCCAGAAGACAACAAGGTAACAAACTATGATGTATGATACCCAATGATTTGAATATTTCAGATAGAGATACACCACAAAACAGTGCACTGCATGCAGTTTATAGCTCTTTATATCTTTATATATACATTTAGTCACTAAAAATCAGTTGTCACAATATTTGAGACTTCTCTTGCAACTGAAAGAATGGTCAAAATGCCACTGAGTGAAATTAATATGGGTAAGGCTATTTGCACCCCAATTAGCAGTGTATGCTATTCGTACCCTGGTGCAATTAGAAGTGAATTATATTCGTACCCCGGTGCACACAGCAATGTGTTCTATTAATACTCTGTCTGGTACAAATATCAATGTATGCTATTTGTACCCCAGTGCACACAGCAATGTGTTCTATTAATACCCCATCTGGTACAAATATCAGTGTATGCTATTTGCACTCCTATGCATTTACTCTGGCATATTGATCACACAATGTAATAATAAAAAAAAAAAACGAGCAACATGTTTTTGTTGTTACGTCACAGGGTGCGAATAGCTCAGCTGTGTAATAGACACTCTGAATAAGCTGTTTGCAATGTATAGTTAGAAGTGGATGCTATTCGTACTCTGGTGTATATAGTATATATATGTAGTGTATATGTATGCTATTTACACTCTGGTGCGTTAACTAGCTAACTGTTGCATTCAATACTTCCATTTGAGAACCGATTTCTTGTTTAAATTGCAGCATGTTTTTTGTCTACATGAGCAACGTCTTTTTGTTGTTATGTCATAGGGTGTGAATAGCTTAGCTGTGTGGCCAAGGCTATTCGTACCAGGGGTGTAAATAGGCACTCCGAATTAATATTCACCAGAAAAAAAACGACTGTCAAGGATGGACAATAAGTTATATAACAAACCATAAAAAACAGAGCGGTCAAGAGTGCAAAGAGGGGTTCAATCAGTGAGAAGCAGAGCTTTCCCCACCAACTCTTTGACTTACCTGGCGTTTCACCTGGTCTAGAGCCCATCTTAATACAGCAAGTAAGACAACCCAAGAACACTCCTTAAGAGATACAGTAGGACTCTGTTAAGCGAGAGAGAATTATTACCATTTACAAGTATTCAAAGTGGTTTAATCTAAAGGTTTACAATTTTATTAGAAATTAATCTAAAAATCCATGTGAAAATATGTACATTAATTTACCTATTCATTGGAGAAATGTAAGACTCTGGGCTAAACATACCAGACCTTTCTTTAGGGGCAATATGTCCCACTCATCCTTTTTGGTTTACATGACTCAAATGAAATGAGCTGCATACAAACAAGTGACAGCCCACGAGCAAACGTCAAAGCTAGTTCAAACTTTAAAGGTCACCCAAGGCAAACACTGACGGGATCACTGAAATATGATCTGCCAATGTTTACTAAACTATTGTTAGTTAGCCAGACATAGGCCTAATGCATACAACCATTGGCCTAATAATGCATAGATATCCTCCATAATGATACCTCTACCTATGCTTTTTTAGGGTCCGTGCTAGACTTACTGCAATGCCACAATTTACTACAGACTATGCACAATAATTAAACTAGGTTGCCATCTGAACTTGGATTTAAAACATTGCACTGGTATAGTCTTTATGTTCACAGAGTTGTCACAGAGTTGCACCATATGTCTATGTCTACCCAGGTGTGTCTGTCATGATAGGGGGCAGAATATGACATCCAACTGTTACTTTTATGTACTGATTTAAGAAATAGGCCTACAGTAGGCCTATAATTTAAACTGGTTCATTACATGTCACCTAGAAGTTAAATCTGGATCAGACAATGCAAATTACCAGAGGAAAGCTGTCATGGGTCCAATCATGATGGCATGAAGATCCTTCCATACCAATTAGGCTACTAAGTTTATCTTATAGGCCAGTGGTCCCCAAACTACGGCCCGCGGGCCGGACGCCACCTCATTTTAGGTGGCCCCCCAAAACATGTCCGTGGTATATAGGATCAGGCCCGCACGGGAGTACGACATCGTCAAACTATAACCTCCGATTTCCCCCATTCATTCTCTATGGCGGGTCTTAACAGTACACATGTAATACTCTTTTTGTCCACTGGTGGTTGTTTTGGCGCTGATTCACGTTTGCCATCGAAAACGGAATGAAATGTATAGGCCTACCTGCAAACAATGTAAGAGGCCTCTGCTGACTGCATCAGTGCTCAAAGTATTCTAAAAATGTATCAATTAATTGTTAATAACTAACTAACTTTTATTCAAGTCATAATTCTGGAACTTTCTGGTATAATTATTTATATTTTTTATTCACTCATTCAAATGTTCATACAGAGTTCACAAAGTTCTCATCAGGTGAGTGAAAGTTAGAATGGTGGTCATTTCAGATGTTTCTGCCACCACTTCATAAAACTCATAGTTTGAGAACTTTAAATTATTTGTAGGATATTGCTTGTTCACAACTTGAGCTGTGTATGCAAAGTTCAGAGTTCAAAATATACTTTTGGGACTCCCTGCTTATAGTTTTGAGAATGCTATTATTAGTATTATTTCATTTGAGCTACATTTTACACTGATATGGCATGATGGCAATATAAACACAGATAACAATGGTATTAAATTGCAATAGCCTATAGATTAAATGTAATGGAATATTCAACTAAGGTAGACTGCCTTTGTTCACAGCGCTAAGCTATTTATGGTTACTGATATACTCCGAGTCTCTGGCCCTCTCTTAGAGCCAGGCATAGTGAGCTGGCCCTCGGAAGAAAAAGTTTGGGGACCACAGTTATAGGCTATTACAACATGCTTTTGTGAACCATACCAATGTAGATTCTATAGCAATGCAAAGTCTATAGTATGGTGTGGAGACTCACAGGCACAGCAGCTGAGGCGTAGACTACTGATAGAGTATTTTGGGGAACTGAGCTGTCACGAGTCTGACGTCTAACCTTTCCTTAAATTTCAGCAGTCAGCTATTTAGCCAGCAGGCTAACAAACAGGAAGAAAATTAATCTATATTCAACTACATTTATTATTGTTATTAGGCCTATTATCATTATTATAGTAATGACAATACTATAGTTTAATTATAGTTTAATTGCCCCCCGGGGATGAATAAAGTGATTTTGAATTTAATTGAATTGAATTGACGATATAGGCCACTACGCCTAGATATTTAAGTTGCCTGTGGCAGCCAATTAAGATTAACGCTAACTTCACATCGTTATTTATCTAAATTTCCCCTCGCATATGCACGCTGATATTGACAACTGTTTACAATAACCCTAAATGTAGTCTATAACAGGATAATAGCTGCTGAAGCAGTTAGGTTGTCAGCATTGCACATTTTGCATTAAATGAACGACACCGCCGTTAGGTAAACGCACAGATTTCAACCTTACCAGTCTCCGGAATCAGCGTGACATTGGCAAGCTTATCTAAAAGTCCGTGGACTGCCACTGACGTAGACTGTCGCAGTTGTTTTGTGTGCCTTGGAAGGATAAAAACAAGCATTGATCGACCCATCCATGACTTTTGGACGCACCGTGACCGTGACCATGCTCACATTTTGTTGCAACTGCACCAATCGCCTCAGTCTTCTTGGACTAAAGGCGGAAGTAAAATGTCATGGGAGTTTATCAGGACGTGTCAGAGAATGTCTAATAAATTTAGCCATGTAGCTCCATAGGACCCCATGCAGGGGCGGAGCTACGCGGTGGCCAGGGGGGGCCACGGCCACCACTGGCCAAAGCTTGGCCACCCTGCTGGCCCCCCCAGCTCCGTTCAGTGAAAAGTAAAAAAGAAAAAAATAATTGCTGCCGTTTTCGACGGCACTTTGCCAACACTTTGCAAAGCTGGGACTGAACCAATTACTGCACTCTATCTACGACCATTGGCCCAGTCAGGAAGTGTAGCCCACAGTTGTGATCAAATCGTGATAGGCTAGGCCTAGTGCAGCAGCAGCAGCGGGACAATTCAAGTCATCTGTTAAAAACACTGACTACTACTTAACCTCATGCAGTAACAACATGAGTTGATGATGAGTTGGAACATAAATGCTAATAAGATGTTAGAATGTGTCACGAATCATAGCCAAGTGAGCTGCGTTGGGCTGTCCTTAGGTAGGCTCTGACATTGACGTGGGGGGCTGATCAGAAATAATCGGAAGCCTGCGGTAACGCTGTTACAAAAATATTTCGATAAAATTCGGGTGAAATGCAAGCATATTAGGCACATATCATGGCTCCAATAAAAGTAGGCTAATGGGGCCTAGGCTAGGCTACTTTATATAAAAAACATAATTTGCTGACTGCGTGTGGTTCTTGCCATAGCTGGTCAGGCAGAGGCTGCTTTGCCTGAGTTCTTTGTTACATTGCTCCAGAACTGTTCATCGCAGCGAGATGAAACTTTAATTGCGTGACAGAGCAGAAGTGGGGCTTTCCAACGAGACTAAACTCTTGTATGAAAACAAACAAAAAAATCATGAAATTAAATCAAATTGATTCATATTTATAGTTTACCTGCGCACCCATTAGGCTACTCTCGTTTGAATTACTCGCGAACCCGTGATCGCATAGATATGGCAAGCATATCAGAAGAAAGAGGAGAGACAGGGCTATCTATTGGTACCAAGTATATCGATGCTTCTGGGCTATAAAAACAGACAACATGACTGCAAAATAACATCATCTACAAAAACCAACTATCGTTTGAATTAGGCCCTATTCACGAACACGTGATCAGATAGATATGCCACGCATGTCAGATGAAAGAGGAGATACAGAGCTATCATTTGATACCAAGTACATCCCTCTGGGTTATAAAACAGACTAAATGACATCAAAATAATAACTTCATATAGCTCCACTTACCCCACGTTTTTGTGTGTTGTAGTGGCAAGGCATGTTCATAATCCAACGCTATCATGTGTTTCTCTATGGCAAAGTATGTTCATAATGCGGTTTTGAGATCCCAGCAAATTCCTGCATGGCATCCAATTCGAGACTCACATTGCATCCCAATTTATTCGACAAAAAAACACCTTTTTGCCTTCACTTTGTTCATGACAATGCAGTAAAAAGTTGTTTTAGAATCATCATGAGTGTACACACAGAACACGCAAACTCGGGTTCAGTCAGGTCAGATCAGTTCGTGTCACAGATATGGAGCGCAGAAAGGGCATTTTTCATTACTAAATAAAAATGTCATTTATTTCTGTAAGGCGCACACCACATGTCTGTAAATTGCTCAGCCCCAAAGCCCCCCTCCACCATGGTTCTTATATTGCCAGATTCAGGACAGTCTGCACATACATGAAAGTCATGTCCAGCTGACAGAGATACATTTCAAAATAAGAATGGTATAATATGCTTTTTGTCTTTGTATTATTTAAAAATCTAAATTAAATCAATGCAAGTATTAATATGAATTGGTGGCAGATCTGGGTAGCCTAGACTGTTCTGAAAAAAATATAGCATGTGTAAATGGCACTTACAATGACCAGGATAAATGCTTATAACTAAAGGTAGTGGAAAAGCCCTTAAAACAGTCTAGGGTTCTAAGGGTAAATTTCTTAATTCAGAGCCATGTTACTTACAGCCAAGTACTTAGAGTGGATATCAGAAAGAAATATATTTTGGCCATCAGTATAAGATTAAATATCTGAATACAATATTTGTAGTATTTATTATTGTTATTTAACATCATTTGAATAAGACTGATTAAGTAAGGTGCATTATCATAATGTACTTTTTTTATAGCATTGGCTTATGGAAAATGATTTGGAGTGGACAACAAACTGACCTGTGTATCAGTGTTGGCTTTACACAATTTATTACCATTATTAAAATAGGCTATCCTAATCTTCAAAACTTTTTGAGTAGTTTTTAAATAGTAGTTTTGATTCCCAAGTGCCACCCCAATAAAAAGTCTGGACCCAGCTGGCCCCCCCTATAAAATAATCCTGGCTACGCCCCTGACCCCATGTATTTTGCACTCGCCTACGATCGCCATCTAGGTGAACTCTGGTGAACTGCAGCCAATTCGGTTGTATGGGATTAATAGAGAGTGGGGAGGCTCTCCGTAGACGGGCTCTGGTAGCCTAGAAATCTAGACGCGCCCCTGGCAGCCAGGGCTAGTCTAGCAACTCCCCGTTGGCTTGTGAGCTCCAGAAATCGAAACTCAATCAGGCCAATGAAATCGTGTATAGAGTCGTTAGGTGGGCTTAACATAATGATTGATGGCAGAGTTGCAGCGGTTTGGCTTGAATTCCCTGGCTTGAAATATTAATGCACTGCTTTGTGATAAGATATATTCAAAGGAAGTTTGTTCAAAGCCCATTTTCTTCTGTCCGCTTCAATTTCTGTTTTAAAATGATGTAGGCTATTTTTCAATTTAATACAATTAGAGTTTGAATGAAGTGATATATGGTGTTCTATGGTGTTCAAGCAAGCCAAAACAACAGCATAGAGTCTGTATTTCACCCAGAAGCTCGCATCATGCAATGTTTGAAACATCATTTTTGTTTTTGTTTTTAATCAACACTAGGTGGCAGTAGAGTTTTGGAGGCAGTATTTGCTTTTATGTGAGTAGGCTATCTCATTTTCTCTTAATGGTAAGTGGTAAAGTGAGCTACTCTGCTGGTTTGATCACATTTAGTTTATCTTTTCTGCTGATTTGAGGGATTATGACGGCCAAAACACCACTGGGCTATGAATCATGCAAGGTTTTGATTAAACAATTTTAGTTGCATTCTATGGCTTTACAGTTAAAGATAGACTATAAGATTTTCACCTTAATATAACCTTTACGAAGCAAATTTGATGGTAAATTAACTTGTAATAGGGGAATGGTTCACCTAGCATAGCCATACAGCATAGCCGTAGCGAGTCGCTAATCAACCTGCACTCTGCTCTCCCTCCCCTCTGAGTATAGCTCTTTGGAGATAGTTTTTGCCTGTTGTTAATCCATCTCCACAACAAAACTACAGGGGAACAAGCCACGAGAGTATTTACAACGGCAGAGTAACGGCACGCTATTTTTTTATCCAGCTTTGCAAATAACGATGTCCACAGACAAGGTAGAATATTTTGCATGACTTATAAAAGTACGATGTATTGCGACATCAGATGCAAGTCAAATTTGTAGTTTCTTATGTCTCATTCCATCGAACTATAGATCCGCTACCCGATCTGGCAAATTTACATAGTGCGGTTATAGCCGATAGAGGGCCGCGAAGCGAATGCAGAATTGCCGTTCACCCTGTTACGAGTTGATGAACCACTGAAACGATTTTGGAAAAATTATTTTATGGTATAGAAAACTCTTTGGTGTTGCTTTAAGATGTTTCTTAAAAAGTTCATCTGATTGGACCATCCTTCCACAGGGAAGGATCATAGTGAGCGAAGGCTGCCTCCCCATGTGTCTTGGTCCTCACCCTGGGAATAACTAGGAGTCTGAGGATCTGAGTGGCCGTGATGGAAGGTACGGTGAGGCAAGTCCGATAGATAAGTTAGTATAGCAAATAGTACACATGGAATTAAAATACTGCATAGTATACCTTTAATAGCATAAATCTGTCCACCAGTAAGGCTGTTAGGCTGGGATTTTTTGGTTACCCGGGCTGAATTTAACCTTGACTTGGTCTCACAACAGATGGCACATAAGTTACCATGGGAATTTATTCTACTAATGTATTCTATTAAGCTAGCCTTGTCAGTCAGGCAGTCAGGCTTAGTTAATGTTAATTATGTTGTCTTATTGGTTTAGATAGATAGATACTGTAGATAGATACAGTAGATACTTTATTGATCCCCAAGGGGAAATTCAAAGCACTGTTTAGCCAGCTGTCACTCCGATCAGACCTCCATGTGATTTTTCAAAAGCTTAATTCCATGTGTAGTATTTGCTACTGTATACTAATTTGTTCACAAAACACCACAGATACTCTACATAATGCCATTTTTTTCCTTCAGTGATTTTTTTTCCTTCAGTGATTTTGTGTCAACGATTCCCGGGACACTGAAAGACCAGGGTGCACGGGACTTGTTGAGCATGTAGCCTCACAAGGATGATACGGAACGATTGTATACAGTGATGTCAGTGTTATTCTTATTTCACCTGTTCTATAGGTTTTATTGCGGTACCTGTTCTATAGGTTTTATTGCGGTACCATCCTTGGGACCATATCTATATATTCCATCCAATACATTGGTGCAGTGAAAATATTTGTGGAGTCAAACTTAAGCACCCTTTTACAGACCCTGCATTAATTTGTTGTCATGGATAAACCTATGCTGCACATAATCAGCCAAATATGTAAATGTGGTGCTTGCGTTATTTGTTCACATCTCCTCACATCCTCACTCTGCGTGTATGTTTTGTAAAACGTGTGAGGCTGAGTGTGTGAGTGTATGCAGATCTGGGCTGAAGTTTTGCTCCTGGGGGGTCAGGTTTTGCTCCTGGGGGGTCAGGTTTGCTCCTGGGGGGTCAGGTTTCACTGCATGCAAACAATTGCAGAATAATAGTAAAGGTGTCACATGTAAACATGTTTATTTTGTTTTTGCTGCAAACAACCTTTTCTTTAGAACATATTTTCCTAACATTTGTTTTCAAATAGGTAAGGAGAAATATACTGAAACATACACAAATAAGCACAGTGCTTGATTTCTGTTAGCATACTAAAATTAAAATAACATTTATTGCATCTTTAAGCAGGTTGTTCAGGAAATACAAGTGGTCTCATCAGGGTCTGTGCTTGCTTCACTCATCACTGGCACTGGAGGAAGTGGTTGTGCTGGCCCTTGGAGCTGGTGTCATTTTTTTCTTCCTGTGTAAAGGTAGTTTGAAAAGCTTCATCACTGCTTGTGTTCGATTACACATACTCTTGACAAATGCAGTGTGTTTTGGAAAAGTAAACTAAATGTTATTTTGATTATTCACACAGTTTAAGACCTCATTAGGAAAATGACAAAGAGGGCCTAAATCAAGCATTAACCTATTATTTTAATGAAAATAACTCGTAAGAGTCAAAGAGTCAAAGGAGAACTTACATTTCAACAATGGATCTGAAAATCTTCTGCACATTCTCAGCCTTTGGATTCAAGCAGTACTGAAGACCATTTTTAAGACTTACCCTAAATACATGAAAAGAAAACAGGGTCATTCCACCTGAAATAAGCCAAAGTTTCCTGATGGACCTCCGCACAATAAAAGTATTGAGAAAATATATTTTTAAACTGTTTACAGAGTGGCAGACTTTTGTAACAAATCATAAAGTTTGATGTTTTTTACAGATAAACCCATATTTAGGCCATTGCCATTTGGCAGTTGTGACAGATACCAGGCGTCTGACACATGAAAGACACTGTAACGTATGTGGACTGTTTGCACACCAAAAGTCACGCATGAGTCTGAAGTTGTTACTGAGATAAGCTAATCTGATTTTGCCAAAATGTCTATGGACACTTCTGAAATTGAGGAGGTGTACTGTAAAACAAATTCTCATCAACATACTCAAATGTAGGAGGTTTAACTTCAACAGACCTTCATATGAGATATAGAGGCACACAATATCACTGAATAAAGAAAATGTGAGGGAATGACCCACCAACATTACTGTATTACAACCATGCCACTCTACAAAATATTGATTACTGATTAACCTCACACCGGAGGAGAAACTTACACAATCTCCAGTTTGTCACAGGAATGGGAAGGAGGGAGGATTTGGATGTCCATAATTTGTTTCGGTGCCACAAACTTCTCGCGTACTCTGCGACAGGTGCATCGTTGGCTCACATCCATGTCTATCATAAAAGACATAAAATAATGTAAGTCATTGCATACAATTTTATAAACCTTTAACGTCAATATATATATGAACAAATATTAAACATGCCAAACATAAAAAGGTTGGCTATATAGAAATCCCTTACTCTGAGCCAGTGCCATGCAGGTGCAGAGAGTGAGCAGCAGAATAACTCTGTTGTCCATGGTTCTATCTGAAGGGTTTGATGTCTTTCTCTGCTTTCTCTGCAGAGTGGTGAGAGGAGATTATATACACAATCTCTGCCCGCCTTTTTCACACCTTCTTGATCTGTGGTCTCAAATGGGAAATTTACGGCTGTGGAAACTGAAAATGACTTCAGAACTTCCCTTCCTCTTCAGTTTTAAATGCTTGATGGTCTTTTTGCCCCCCCCCCCCCCACCCACCCACCCCCGTCAACTTTAAGGCAGTGGGGTCCAAAAACACTACTGTATATCGTTTTAAATAGCAATAGCTTGCCCTTTTGTCGTATGAGATCAAATATAATTTGACCTAGATTTGTATAGTGTGATGAATGATTCTAACCTGACTCTCGCCAGATGAATTTTGTTCCGCTTAGCTCCGCCTAGCTCCACTCACATCCATCTGGGACCTCTACCATTGAGAGTGATTTCAGCACGAGATTGTATGGTAGAGCCAATCAGGACGCAGGGCGGGAGTTTCATAGATGTGACGTAGCGTAGAAGCGACTGTGATACTGTTATCAGCGTCACGGGTGGCGTGAATGTCGTGCGTCTGTTGCGTGGCGGCTGTGTGGCGTTTTCTATGTCTTTGCTTACCAGAAGCGCGTCTGATGCGGCGCTGCAGCGGCCTCAATTAAAACGTTTCTTTTCTCACGTCATTTGTTTTGAATGGAAATGTTTCCAACACGCTTGCGTCTGGCGTGAAAAATAGGCGTGAGTCCTATTCCTATCATGCACGTGTTTTCGGCGTGGCTCGATCCGCGCCTGTTACAAGTCTGAAGCGCTAACCAGTAGGCCACGGCTGCCTAAAGCAGTGGACCGTTGTTGGAGGAACAGGGAAAGAGGAAAACGGCAGACTGACCGATTGAGGAGTGTCGTAAAATGTATACTCTGAAGCTGTAGGGGGAGCTCTGCAGAGAAACCTGCGAGCAAAAAACAAGAAAACGGCGAAGAACGGGCAAAACTGCATAGTTTCTCTTAAAGTTAGTGACCTACTCCTGCGCTCCCACTCCAGTTATTGGCTGCTTACATGTTACTGTGTCCTGGAATAATGCTACATGTCAGACATCCTTCTTCATTGTGGAATCTGGTACTGCTCTGCTGGGCATGGATCTGATAAATGGCCTGAGTCTGTGTTTCAAAGGCTCTACTGTCCAGCCCGCCACTTCAATGACCTCTGCTCCTGCTCTGCTCTGCTCCGCTGTCTTGTTGCTGCTCATGTGATGACCTCTGTGCCACGCTCTCCGTCTGCTCTTGGGTGAGCGGAAGGGTTTTTGCATTCAGTGGAAGTATCACAGACCGCTACTGTCCTCCAGAAATGAAGCCGCCTGCTGCTGCGGATGAGACTGAAATGGAAGCTGAGTTTCTTGCCATGCTGGCTGCTGTCTCTCCTGCTGTTTTCTGCTGCTTCTGCTTCAGGTAGGGATGACTTTGTGAACACACAGATTAAAAGCTGCTGCCTCTGCCAGTCTTCAGACAAGACCGCTGTTCCCTCTGCTGCACCCCTGCAACCTGTCCAGTTCCCATCAGAGCCCTGGGAGAAGCTGGGAATCGATGTGGTTGGTCCATTTGAAACTGCCTCCCTGGACTGCCGCTATGCATTCACACTGGTAGACTAGCACACTAAGTGGCCTGAGGTAGCTTTCACACCCTCCACTACAACAGCGAACATTATTGCTTTTCTCACTTCAGTATTCAGCAGATTAGTTAATCCACGAACCATTGTGTCGGACAATGGGCCTCAATTTGTTTCTACAGAATTTGCCACATTCCTAAAAGGTCTTGACATAAAGCACATACGTACTGCAGTTTACCACCCTGCAGCAAACGGAGTGGTTGAACGCATTCACCGCGTCCTGAGAGCATCAGTACAGTCTGCTATTCTGCAACAGAAGCCCTGGAAAGCCACCGTTACAGAATCCCTCCAGGTGTACAGAGCAACTCCGCATGCCACTACTGGACTTTCCCCATTCGAGTTACTACATGGGAGGAAAATGCGAGCACGTCTTCACGTCCTTACCCCACCACAAGCAAGCATTGACACTGATGCACTTGGTCAGAGAGTGTCCTCTAAACAAGCATACATGAAGTCATACTCTGACTCCAGCCGTGGCGCAGGCATTCAAGTTTTTAAAGAAGGGGACAAGGTGAGTGTCTGAAAGCCCATATTTTGCTTCAGCATAGAATACCGTGTTGCGTTGCATGGCCTTGCAAGTCTCTTCAACAAAGGCAGCTGATCATGACTACATGTGGTCTCACAAGTGCACCACCTATAAATGGACACCTGTGTTTGCGTTTATGTTTATTTCCTTTTTACTAAGCACTGAATACAAATCTTTACTGTAGATCGTGGTATCATGTAAAGTGTTATTGTATTACTCATATTGAGTAGGCTTCCGCAAAGAATGTGACATGATAACAGTGGTTACAAATCAGCGATGTCATGGTAATAAGTGGCTGATCAGAAGTAAAGGGGGCTGAGGGTTTTTCCATTGTGCTATGGCATGCATCTGCTGAACTCTATCAGTGGTTAACACCTCTAACCATTTGCCTATTTCCTGTGCTGCTGTTATGAACTCAACAGAGAACAAAAGAGCAGCAGAGAACATGAGACAAATCTGAAAAGTTTACCACTCTCCATCATAAAACTTTAATCAACTTAATTAAGAACAGTGCTTGTTTCATTTGTTTTTGTAAATAGCATAATGTTATGCATCCAATCATATGTGTTTGTCTTGACTTTTGGTCACCTTTGACACCTTGTCTCGCATTACAAAATGATTGTCTAGAAAAGAGGGGTTTTAGAAGAAACAAATTCACAGGCGTGGCTACAATCAGAAGTAGGTTATATCTACATTTCCTGATCAGTCGTCATCAGCACTTCCATATCCAGTGTTGGGCAAGTTACTTCAAAATCGTAATGTACTATGCATTACTTATTACTGTCATTTCAAAGTAATTTGTTACATTATAATATTACTGTCTCTGAATTGTAAGGCATTACACTACTATTGCATTACTTTTAAGTTACTTTCACCAAAATATCTAGAAATATGGATTTGCCATTCTAAATGCAGTTTATTACGCTCAATGCAGCTTGCTCTTCCAATGGAGGGAGATGTGGTATAGCATAATGACTGAGCTAGGCTTAAGGCAACAGTAGAATGCAATAGGCACAGTGCTGCTCATAATGCCATACAAGGAACAATCATAGTCAGAATTTTGTTAAAAACCGACAAAAGGTCAAAGTCTGGTAAATTGTGATAGAAATACTGTAACTTTAAGGCCTAGGCCTACTCATTAAAATCAATAGAGAGCCTACTATATTGTAAATCAAAGCTTAAAGGAACCGTATGTAAGATTGTGGCCAAAACGGGTACTAAAATCACTTTCAAATTACTGTAGAGCGGTGTATCCCCTTCCCCTCCCCTCTGACTGGCAGAGTTGGCAACCGGATGACGAAACACTACTGACTTTGTGATTAGTAGATAGGTGGAGGGTGGTGCATTAGGCCAAAACACAACATGACAACATCAACATCAGTTGAGGGCTGCAACTTCACTTTTTAAATGACAATATCCTGGCCAGACTACTGTTGTCAGTGATATAAGTATTTGAAATGAACATGATTTCTTAATGTCTAGTGACATATCAGGGCAATTTTATGATTAATTGAAATACAATTTTTACATACGGTTCCTTTAATAAAGACATGTCAAGATGGTGGCCTGCTGGCCATTTCGGTGCCCTAAGTGAGTGGCTTTGAGTGAGTGACATTTAAATGATAACTCAAACACCTAAAGTAAAATAAAAGGCCTATTATTTACAGACCATTACTGTGTATTTTTAAACATTAATTTCTGAAGAAATGCTGTTTTACTTATAAATGGTGCACTGTCACTTTAAGAGCATTGATCTTTACGTTGTCATAATGCCCTTTTGCCAGCTCTTGTTTACAAGCCTTATTTGTTTGAGTTACATTGATAGCACAATATTAACAATAATATGCACAATGTTAGGTTGTTTTAAGCAACCTTCATTGCTTTGGAAATGGAAGTATGCAATGACATGTTGCTTCACATTTCGTTTTGCGAATACAAGTGAATTAGGAGCCTGGTATCCACCTAGCTATCTGAATGGAATGCGTTTCAGTCGACTCAGCATATCATGTGCTTTATGTAGCCTAAATGCTTGGAAAACGAATGATTGAAGACCCACCAATTCTAGTACTACGTGGTGATTGAGAGAACCCAAAAGGTATCAAACTTGCATGTAACATCATGTTAGTGCATTTTGACATTGTAAACGTTATTGATGAAGAGTGAAACGCAGTTTGCAGTAAAGCTACTATTCATTGGTTACATTTGGGTGCCCCCTCTGTCCTTTGGTGCCCAACGCAAAGTGCGTGATGCGCGTGGTGGGAGCGGTGGCACTGCCAGGCTACACAATCTTTTTCTGCATTTCTATCCCTTTATTCTCTTCAATTTAAGTTCACAGCCCAAAGCTGACATGCACAACAGCATAGTTTGTGTTTTATCAAGAATCAAAAAGATTTAGCGTGGCACTAGGCTACTTTAGATGTTTCATTAATTTACTTGTGCTATTTCGCGAGCTGAGAGATCTTTCGGTTTCGCACACAAAGTGTACTAACTATTATGTTCTTCATAGCCTTGTCTCTGACAAGCTGAAAATAATGAGCGTAGGCTTATGTCCATCCCGCAAATAGAGTCCGCCTGCGAGTCTGCTGCAGCTACAGTCATATTCAACCAGTATCAGGAGATAACGTTCTACTATTTTGCGCGGATTTTTTCTCCTCTGTTGTTCTCGCGTGGTGTTTGCGAATATGTATCAAAACAAAACAAGCGCTTAATTTTGGGTTAAACTGCATTGTAACGCGCGTTACTGAAGTTTGTACCGAGTAAATATTACCCAATTTTTTTTGTAATGCCTTACATTACCGCGTTACCGCAAACAGCAATATATTACAGTAATTACATTACTTTTGTAACGCATTACTCCCAACACTGTCCATATCCCAGTCACAACAGTGAAAGTGAAACTAGTGCCTAGAACATGGGAAGGCCCAGCAGGCAACCCTGATAAACATATAGTGCCTATAAAAAGTATTCACCCCCTTGGATATTTCCCCTTTTACTGCTTTTATAAATGGAATCTTGATCATTTTAATTTGGCCTTTTTTTTACAATAATTTACAAAAATTCCCTATTTAATGTCAAAGTGAAAGCAGATTTCTACAAAGTAATGTTAATATATACTGCAAAATAAGCAGATTTCTACAAAGTAATGTTAATATATACTGCAAAATAAGCGAGTGCATAAATATTCACCCCCCTCACATCATCCCCCTCAAGTATATCTTCTCCCAAGTCATATTTCTCTTGCAGACTGAATCAGATTGTCCTCCAGGATTTCCATATGTTGCTGAATTCATTTTACTTTGACCTTTACAAGCCTTCCAGGGCCTGCTGTCTGCTATTTTTGGTGATGTGCAGTGTTTCGTGCCAGCCAAACATAGCATCTACAGTAGTCTGTTGGCTAAAAAGCTCAATTTTGGTCTCATCAGACCAAAAAACCCTCTTCCATTTGACCTTTAAGTCTCCCACATGTCTTTGGGCAAACTTTAGTCGAGATTTAATAAGAGCTTTGCCACTCACCCAATAGAGCATTTCTCCCATGTCAGCTGCTGAAGCTTTTAACTCATTGTCATAGGTACCTTGGTGGTCTCCCCCACCATTATTCTTCTTGAATGGTCACCTAGTTCATGGTGATGGCCTGCTCTAGGCAGATTTGCACTTTTTTGTATCCATCCCCTCACTTTTTTCTGTTTGGAGTGTTCTTTTGTCTTCAGGATGGAATTATAGCCAGGACCAGTTGACCAGTGATCATACCTTCCAGACACAGGTGTCTTTATATTACTATACTATACTGTACACATTCACTGCACTCAGAATACTCAAATGTTGCATTATATTTTTAATTAATTAACACGACTACTTTCACTTTTACATTTTATGAATTATTGTAAAAAAGGCCAAATTAAATTGATAAAGATTTTAAAAGCAGTAAAAGGGGAAATATCCAAGGGGGTACATACTTTTTATAGGCACTTATGCACATTTCTGCAAAAATAAAATATTATACACAATTCATCAAGTAATTTTTTTGGATCTCTTGAACATTCTGATTACGTGAAATGTGAAAATATGAATGTTGGATTTTGATTGCATTGTGATCCAGTCCAGTGCTGCCACTACAGCTTGTGCTTTGCTTTGCTACAATACATATTTAGGAAGTAATATGCATGAGCTGCAATATGCAAAGCTTTATGTACAAACATACAAACTGTGGTTTTGTAATTCAAAACAAAATAACCCAAAATAAACGGAAATAATTTATGGCCTACTGTTCCCATCTTAGGGCTCTGCCAGTATTGCCATATCTGACCTTCATTGTAAAAGGACTAAAGGGCAAGTGGTGACATCACAGAGTGATGAGAAATCCCCCTCTATAGATTAAGGTCAGCTGGGCAAGTCTGCAGTTAACTAAAACAGGTACATTTTACATTTTGATTGAAAAGCTTATGTAACTTCTAGGAACTCTGTGGGTCAAGTGAAGTTTTATTTACAAAATATAGCACACTTCAGGCCAAAACAATGTGCTTAATGTAAAATGACAGAATACAATCACAACACAGGCATAAGTGCAATTGCTGAAGGCACCTCTGCGTCAGCAGATGTTATTGTGGTTACACATAGACTAGGTGATGCAGCTGCAGGAGTGACAACATAACACTGCAGCTTATTTAAAGCAACACTGTTGTAGGATGGAACAAGATGCACCACAGGGAGAGAATTGCGTAGGCCATGAGGTTTAAAATGTCTTGAACTTGAGGGCAGAGCAGTGATGCAGTGGTAAATATTACGAAAAACTACGATTAATTTGACTCCATAAAATTAAGAAATTGACCTTGAATAATTCCCAAGTCAGCTAGTAGCAGAGTAGTGGCATGGCATACGAGGAGATATATATATATAGACCTATGTATGGTGGATGAATTAACAATTTATTAACTAGCAAACCATAAACTTAAATGTAACCAATATCACTTAAAATGGAATGCAAGGTACATCAGGGGGACAGCAGGGGGTTTGGGTATCTCTTCAGAGTGGGCACTAGTTATCCAGGTTACAGAAGCATCATAGACATCAACATGGTTTAACTTCGGCCACGACACGCGCACGAGCGGCAAAGCGGCAAAATGCCACTTACGCTGGGCTTTGTCCGGCGCAGCAGCAGACCAGTTCAGGCTCAAGCCATTGAAAATAATGGGTTTCATAGCGCAATGTCAGCCCTGCTTGAGAAGTAATGTAGTTAGGCAGGGGCTTACCTGAGGGAGGCAGACAGCGTACTCCGAGGTCCACACCAACCACATGTGCACGCACATTCAGCAAAGCCTTGAAAACAATCCACAGCGATCAGTGCACTGAACAAAATAAACTTGTTTGAGTACAAAGTAGTAACAATTTACAGGACATGGAAATTAAACAAACACTAAACGGCCACAAAATCCCAAGACAAAACAACAACACCTGCAAAGTTCGGCACTCCAGTCAACAAGGCTACACATGTAAGATGCAGACCATAGTTAAAAAGTATGATATACTTATATGAACTTGGTTGTAAAATGTTTGCGCTACATACCCACTCCAGATACAGTAGCAGTGAGGTCACATATCCGCACTACAAACACATAACTAGAGAATGTAATTCCAAGGAATTGCCAGTGCCTGCAAAGAGATGGGAGGGCTAGTGAGATGGGAATAAGAACATATAGTAGGGGATGGGTGGACAGAGAGAGTAACACAAGTACCTAGGCTAAAGTGGCCTCATACTTCTCCCAATTGAAAGGAGTTGACTGGAGTAGCACACACTGAAAGGGAACTTGTAGCTTAGATGAGCTGCACCTGTCAGTGTGTCTTTCCCATTTTGTGATCGAACATGCGGTTGAGCAGTACATCCATAGCGATACATTGAGATAGCATAGCAGTTACATTCATGTTCGTTGAGTTCTATCAAAATGACTGGCATCGAAGAATTTCAGATATGAAAAACTGGCTCTGCTAGCATCATGTGGTCATCCTAAACGTTTATTTAGGATTTTGGTGGCTTATGAAATGTCTGCAATACACCTTTTCTATCTGGAGTTTGGATAAGAACACTGACTTGGGAGCGACTGTTCTGTAATGACATTTTTTCTTGTAAATGTAAATCAGGTTTCTTGGCCAAGTATACTTAAATACAAGGAATTTGGTCTCTGCATTTATACCATCCGTGAATTAGTGAGACACACAGTGAACACACAGTGAGGTGAAGCACACACTAATCCAGAGCAGTGAGCTGCCTTGCTACAGCGGCACTTGGGGAGCAGTGAGGGGTTAGGTGCCTTACTCAAGGGCACTTCAGCCGTTCCCACTGGTCAGGGATTGAACCGGCAAGCCTCTGGTTCCAAGCCCGAAGCCCTAACCAGTAGGCCACGACTGCCCGACTTCTTAAATCGGAGACTAAACATAGTTACCATGGTTACCAAACAGATCAGTTAGGATTCGCGAGTTAGGAAGTTTCTGTAAATGGCCCCAAGTCAGTAACGTTAAGTGTTTCAGTTTTAGCATTTAAAAATTGTATCAGTGATAGCGGGGATATGTCACTTCTGTTGATGCTTAAACAAAACAGAGAGCTATCTCGCTACTCCCTCCCCCTCCCTCCCATGCAATTAAAACTCCAAAACGCGCATCTCGTCGGTTATTGAAACACTTTATTTTGCCTTTGGTTGCCAACCCTTGTTGGTAGCAATTGTTTTTGTGTACATATCTCGAAGCCTATAGCAGAGACGTGTTTTTTTGACGGCCTGCTTATGAGGCAGGCAGCTAGCGGATCGTTAGGGAAGATTAGATGAATGTGATAATTTATCGTTGGGCCTTTTTTGGGCCTAAAATCGCTGTTACAACCTTTAAGACTCTATAATAATCAGATAATGCATTGGGTTTTGGGTAAAAATAAAGAAAGCACTTTATAAGAACATATACTGTAATGGCAATTATGTATTGACATAGAGTCTGTGCATATAAAATGCGCTGTATAAATAAAGACCCATCCCTGCATATCATCTACCCACTACCCACATCTAGGCTACTAGAGGTGAATATCTTTGGGTGGCCAGTACAATCTTGCCATCTGACCTCCTGATGGCATTTTTGGTTTCTTCCCAAGTTAGCCTCTCCGTCCTCTTCTGCCGTGTTTCCAATGAAGCTGGAACTAGCCGACCGGAACTTTGAACACATGGCGGAAGAAAATACATTTCTAAAATGGGAAAAAACGTATTTTTAAGTGACAGAGCAGTTAATTAGACTTGAGCACAGGTGCACTGATTGCACTACAGCAAAAAAAAGCTCACAGAAAAAGAACAGTTCGCTGGCCTATCAGAGTAGGCCCATAACCTTTTTCTTCTTCTTCAGTTTTTTTTGGCAGTTTGCAAACCACCATTATTATTATTATTATTATTATTATTATTATTATTATTATTATTATTAACCATGCATTACCACCATCTGTTGGACTGAAGTGTGATGGCAAGTGTACCCTGTAACCTTAGTTCTGGTTGCCGGGTGAATAAGGCAAATGATAGTCTTGCCTTGGATCATCTTTTTTTGTTGTGCAAGTATAACTTGTGTCGTATAGTAAGAAATATCACATTAGGTATTAGGCTGAATGGTTAATGATTTTGCTGTCTTCCACAAGTCTATAATGATGAACTTTGGTGGAGGAGAACCAGGGTGAATGAAACAGTTTTTACCACACTGAAAGATAATATTTTGTCAATAGCCACCTACATCTGTCTTCTGTCAAATATCCCAGCAGAATAATAGATTAACCAAATGTGACAGTAGTGTTGACGAACTGACCGAAGTGTCGGTTAAATAACCCGGTTCGTGTCACTGAGCCGGGAGAATCGAGTGCCAAACGTCAAAAACCGACTCAGTGTTCCTAACATCCATTTTCACATATAGAGCAACACTGGCTTGATTGGCTGTGCTCGAGTGTTCTTGTCGCTATACTCTTTCATCGTATCGCGTATTAGCGCCTCTACTGGAGTGGTAGTATAATCAGTCAAACTATGATGAGCCTGCTCTGGGCCTCATAACCGTGGCTGTCAAACGAGTCAAACAGTTCGCTAGGTTCTCCGGGCCTCGTAACCGTGGCTGCCACACGAGTCAAACAGTTCTCGGCAAGTTGTAATCAACCGATCACATAAGGCTTTCTAGTGCAAACTAGATGCTTATGTTCATGGACATTTTATTGATGGGAAAGTATTATATCACATACCTACAAATACACATAGGCCTAATGTTATCTTAGTAGCCTAGTCATGTTAAATAAATGCTTAGAAGTGAATGACTGTAGGCTGCAGGCGGTCACGAGGAGACCGAATGTAACCGTGCAACAACCGCTGTAGCCTACCCTTTATCTGGTTCTCGGCAAGTTTGATACCAGCCTTGTTAGTGCATCGTAGCCTAGATTATTTATTCATGGCAATTCACACATTATCGATGGGGAAGTAGGCCTACATCTCATATTAGCCTACACGTCATATTATCTTAAAGTTATAGGCCTAAAGTTAAATGTTAGAGAAATGAATGTTGCTTAGCCTCACGAAGACCGTGCCAGGCTGAGCAAGACCGTAGTCGAGGGTGAGTCTAATGTTATCAAACGGTCTAGGTTCTCGACAAGTTAGTTATTAACCAAGCCTTAGTAGCCTATCGTAGATGATTGTGTTCAATTTACACATTATTGATGGGAAAGTAGCCTACATCACATAAGCTTCAAATAGGCTACCTGGGTAGCCTAGTTATAAAGTTAAATGTTGCTGGCTTCGTTTGTCACGAAGAGACCGCGCATCAGGCTACTTCGCCTACTAAACGAGACCGTAACCGAGGTATAGGCTATGAGTCTATGTAATCAAAACGGTTGTCTAGGTTCGCGGCAAGTTATTAACCATGCCTTGTTTTAGTGCATCGTAGATGCTGTGTTCATGGCCATTCATATATCGATGGGGAAGTTCATCACATAGCCTACAAATACACGTCATGTTATCTTTGTAGTTAGAAAGTTAAATGTTAGAGAGGTGAATGTTGCTGGCTTCATAGTAGGTTCACGAAGTGACCGCGCGCCTGAAGGAGACCGTAACCGAGGGTATGAGTCTAATCAAACGGGTGTTATCGCAAGTTTGAGTTATCAACCGATCGCAGAAACCTATTTATTTCTCGTGCATCTTAGGTGATTATGTAGCCTACATAGAGGTTCATAGGCTACATTACCGATGGATATAAAATACAAATACACATCATGTTATCTTGGTAGTTGTTAAATGAGATGTTTGTTGGTAGGCTGTCACGAGGACTGTACAACAGGTTAGAGACGTAACCGTGCTAATGCATGAGTAATGAAACGGGTGTCTAGGTTCTTGGTAAGTTGAAAGCCTTTATGTTTCGTGCATCTTGGAATTGTTCATTGAAATTAATATCCTAAATTACAAAGGGGGGAAATATTATATGACATAGGCTATGTTATCTTGGTAGTTAAGTTAAATGTTCGAAGTGAATAGGCTATTGGTAGGCTCACGAGGAGACCGCGCGCACAGCTGACTACTGAACAAGACCGAATGTAGGCTAACCATGGGCAGTGCTTGAGTCTAGTGTAGGTCAATATGAGTGTGTATGTCAGCTAATTTCAGAGACATGGAGAGCATGACATTTGCAGCTTGAGGCTACATGTCTTGGAGCGATATGGCGGCGGGGGAAGTAACGCGCGATATAACCCCCCCCCCCCCTCGCGCGAACCGGTGACCGAATCTATTAACTCGGTAGGCCAACCAACGACCGTCCGGTTGAACCGACTTGCGTGTAAGAGTCGGTTGTCCCATCACTATGTGACAGCACAACAAATCCTTGCGATATACAATAACAATATTATTGGTTAAAAATGCTATTTGGGAAGTGTTTGCTCACCGCCCTTAGCTAACCCACTGTTTGCGATGAGATGTCTTTTAATGCAGAAAAAGACCCTGGGGTCAATTGTCACCGGAGTCACACTTTAACACTTCACTTTAACAACCCTAACCCTAACCCTAACACACTTAACAAGCACAGTGGCGTAACAAGCCAATGGTGGGCCCAGGTGCGAGAGCGCTACACGGGCCCCATATCGGCGAACTATGGCCCAGGATGAATTAGCTCTGATACATGCAATACACATTAAGGGTGACTTCAATTGTTTATGCAAAGGGCCTGAGGCACCGAAGTAGTTTAGTAGGCTAGTTACAGATTACAATTTCAAATAAGAAACACACGACTACATATTCATTACATGTGAAAACATTAAAAAATTATTTTATTAACAGCCTCCAGTGTAATCTAATATTACTGCATTAACATCAACTCGCATGGAATTATGGGAACACTCAATGCGCCTCTTCAACCCTCTGCTGAAACTGCAAGCGTAAATTGCTTGCTTATAAACTCGCACTGCGCAGAAACAAAACTTAATGTAACCTAACTTATTTAACCGTCCAGAAACCAAATAAAATCATTCATGTGCATACAATCCCCAATATGCGTGAATTAGGCCATTAGAAGAAAGCCATCTTACGAGCCTTTCGTTGTGCAAAATCGTCAACGATGTTCCCAATATTTAATGCTCTGGCTCTCGTATTTTCAATGGACAGGATAGCTAACCCACGGAGCCTCTCCTGCCCCATGCTGCTCCTTAGGTATAGGTCTTAATAAATTTGAGTTGGGAAAAAGATCGCTTAGCTGTTGCCACAGTCACAGGCATTGTCAGAAACAACATGAGTACACACTTCCCCGAATGTGGATGTTACACTGTCATAATCTACCACCAGCATTTTGGCAAGTTGAAAAATAGATGACTTCTGTGAAATCTCTGCTTTAAAGCAAGACCTGAATGAGAGGAGTTGTGTTGGGAATGTCGGTGCAATCACCTGCGAGTTGAAGGGTCATAGGAACAGGGGCGCCTTAATACCACCCGAGGCCCCTGGGCTATAGACCTCTGAAGTTCGCCTACAAAAAAGATCCAAAACGGCCATCTTTGCCCATATAAGGAGATCCGGTTGTTAATTGAAGCTAACTACCTATGGCAAATTGCATTGCAAGTTAGCTCTGGGGTAGCAAAAATCTAAGTGTGCCGCCTTCACTTATCGGAGATCACAGTATCCACTCGAAGGCAGAGGACAAAAGTGTGTTCAGGAAAACGTCTGCATTTCAGACTTTTTCATCCCCACGAGACTTTAACAGGTGCGATTATTCAAAATCCCCATGTTATTTTCCCATAGGAAAAATCGCCAGATACCGGATGTCAAAGATGGCAGCTTTTTTGTAGGCGAACTTCAGAGGTCTATATGTTTTTATGCCCGCAATCTGACCCGACACATAGCGTGCGCTTTTGGTTAATAACATGCAGTGTAGCCTATGTAAAACCTTTACATAAACAGGAACAGAAAGCCCTCGAATCACGTCAGCCTACCCATGACATCGCTTATCAAAAAGGCTAGCCTACTGCACGAAAACAAGCGTTGAACTTTTACAACACTGGCTGTAGGCTAAGTTAAAAGATGGGTAGGCTACACATATGGACGTTTAAAAGCTTTTCAAAAGTGCATGTGTTTGTCGTGTCGGGGGGTTCACCAGGAGTTTTTTTGGGAGGGACAGAAATACTTTTAGCCTATAACAAGCTGGCTCATGTGACGTGAACATGCCTTATGCATTATCACTACACTATATGGAGACATAATTATCTCACGTTAACGTTGGAGAAAACATAACATAGCCTAGACTATTATATGTGCGAATGGGTTAGCACAAACTTAGCTGTTGGTGAACGGAGATGCAGATCACTAATTCATTTATTTGCGCCACAGCCCATGTTCTGCGTTCACTCCAATGAGACAAGTGAAATACATGTTTTTAAAGCCGTTTCATTTCCAGGCTATTTGCTACGATATTTACCTGCTATATGCCTTCTGTTTTCATGGACAGTTACAGGAATCCACATCATTCGTTTATCGTTGCTTCAATCCTACCCACGTTATCTCCAGGTTTTGTATAAGTTTGTCAGTCAGTTTCAGCCTCTCCTCTAGCTCCTCTACACCCGTTGGGATTTATTACGTTTTGTTACATTTTGTTACACTTTAGAATAGGAGAAGACAAAGGGGCCTCTGCATGGATGTAGCCTAATTGTAGAGCAGTACGAGGTGCTCAATTATTTAGGCTAGCTCCAGAGTAGGCTAATGACGCCGCGAATACGGACACGGCGTTTATTATTATTGATTATCATTATTATTATTAGGAGGCCCCTCATTGGTCGAGGCCCCTGGGCTGAAGCCCAGGTAAGCCCCTGCATTAAGGCGCCAGTGCATAGGAGGTAAAGACTCAAACACATGACAAGTTTCCCGCATACTTGCAAATCTTTGGGAGAGCTGACTGATTATGATGTCCAGAGTTGCATTAAATACCTGCACTTTGAAGTATCTCTCTGCATCGGTTAAGCGCTCATCTTCCGATAGATCGTCAAAGTGACGCTTCACTCTCCGTGCTCTAACATTCTAAAGTTCTAAAAAAAAAAGGAGGCAGGGCGGGGGTAGCGACGGGCCCCGGGAGGTCACGGGCCCTGGTGCGACTGCACTTGCTGCACCTACTATAGTTACGCCACTGATCATGCACTTCACCTCTATCTCCTTCTTCTACCTCTGTCTCTTTCTACAGCACATTGTCTAGGCCTAGTACGCTGCCACTCTTCTCCAGTAGTGATTCCTAACTAGGGTCTCCTCTGCACTGTAGCTTGAATGTTATTTCTCTTTCTGTAAGTCTTTTTGGATAAAATCATCTGCTAAATGGATAAATGTAAATTTCAGCAATAGATAGGTAGTTCTCCCAATTAAAGCTCTTCCCTGAAGTGCAGTAAAGGTGCGCCATCTCGTGGCCATGAAACATGTAATGTGTAAAATGTATGTTACATGTAGTTCCTTTTAGAAAGTGGATTGTGGCTGGTGTGAAGGCACAACTTTTCTGATAATTATGATACATTAACATAGTTAGCTTGTCAACATGAATAACATCCGTAGTATGTTCTTCCCCTTTAACCCAGATAGTGACTGAAAAAGTAGTGACGTGAACTCTAAATATCTTTATGTTAGTATGTTATGAAGATCGCATCCCCAAGTGAAATCATCCACACAAAATTATTAAATATACCATAATTTCCTAACTATTAGCCGTGGCTTACTGTATACATTGATTTTGCAAAATTTCTTCAGCTATGAGGTTAATACACAGGGACAGATAATATGGTATTAATATGGTTTTGTTTCTTTTAAACAAGTATCAATTATAAATTGTAATATCATGCAACTGCACTGACAAGGGAAGAGTAAATCCAAAAAAGGAGTCACACATGGCATCTCATCTGCAGTTCAAATGTCTATGTAAACTTTAATAAATACTCAATTTTCAACCATATGTACATATGCTCCATACTGTACAACACATTGTGTTTTTGCATGGCAAACAGCCATAAGGCTGAAATAATTGCTCTTCAAAGCCTCTCATAGATGCAAAGAGTAAAATACTTTTTTTTATTTGAAGATTTTTTTCCTGCTTTAAAATATTTACAATATGGAAAATAATAAAAAATATAATGCCACCAAATATAAAGATACATACATAATTATTTTAACCTTATCCTTTTTCTATATCTTGGGCACATTATTATCAATAAGGTGCAAGTTAATTAACAAAGACAAACAGGCTGTTTTGTTTTCCACACAACAAAACAATGTATAAATGATTAGACTGTGGCATTTCCCATTTCCCTGAATAAAGGCAAATTACTTTTTTATATCCCACAAAGTGTCTAAGATCACAGAGCAGCCAAAGTAGCAATGTCCAGTCAGCACACATTTTTAAGCATCTGACAATACACAACATTTAATGATAGCACCAGAATTTCCTGGAACTCAATTGTGCCAGAAAGGGAATTAAAAGGAGTGAGTGCATCACAAGACCAATTGATTTGGACATGACGTGTTTTCATTCCTCCAACACTGCACTGATTGATGGAAATACTCCAAGTAAACACAGTGATAATAGAAAACCCTTGATGATGCCAATCAGGTATCATAAAGCTATAAATCCCTACTCAAACATTAGAGTATGATTCCCTAATATATCTTTGCACAAACCCTGATATTGTATCATATATGACAGCCTCATATCAGAAAATAATGATTTTTATTTAGTATCTGTTTCTAGGTGGACCAATTTGTCATATCATTTTTGCTATTTCTTACTGTAAGTCAAATTGGTGTAGGTTGATTAGCATTACCTTGCCACACAGCCATATTTCACAAATAGGACATCTAAGACACCTATCAGTGTGGCATGTATTTTAGCTCTAATAGGTACATTAAACAAATTGCACGTAAAAAGGCTGCTAAAAATTAGGAGGATTTATAAAAAGGTTGCTAGTCATAAATATTTTTTCATCCCAATATCTCACTCACCCTTCTGAAACCAGACACTTTCCCTTTGCTATCCAGTGACATTTGGTTTGTTTGAAAAGTCAGTTTACTAAATGAGGACAGAGGGCCCTTTAAAGTTTGTTTCAGGATGTTAAACGTGGTGACCACAATTATGCTGATCTGCCACACTTCACATTAATCAATATTTGATTTGTGTAATCGCTGATTGTTGGTGGTAGTCCCAAAGAGCCGTTGTTGCAGTGAGACATCTAGCATTTCATATTTCAAAGAAAGTGAAAATGAAATTGGCCAATGCATGTGCAGAATTCCCAGACTTGTGGGAATTAGAGCTGGGTATGACTGGGAGCACAGACCCAAACGTTACAGGTACATGCAGGCAACGCTTTCTTCTCTCTGTGTGGGCGTGTTGTGTTGTTTGGATTAATGTACCAGGGACAACAACAACCAACCCCTTATCAAATAAATCAAGTAAATGATTACAAGACAATATACTTTTTTGTCTCATTCAAGAAGTATCTGAAAAAATATTACAGTACACAGCCCTGGCTCTGTAAACTGAAAACAAACACAGAGTGTGCCCCCACATTGCAGCCAATCAGAAACAGGTGTCATTATTTTTCACCTACAAACCTATGGAACACTGAGGGGAGGGATCTATCTTTGGGCTGTTGAGTCAAATAGAATCTCTTTAGAGTATCACAGAGTATAACTCTGTCTTTAACCAATCGAATGCCATTTTCCAACCTGATTGATTAAAATTCACTCTTTATTGGATTAAACGGCCCCCAACTTTTTCCACCCAACTTGCTCAACTATGTCACCAACACCTACTTCTAACTGATATTAATGGGACACTTCGCTTGCATGTATCTGTACAGCAAGAAACAACAAAAAACAGCAACAATGAATGGTAAATACTGTTGCAGCTATCACGGTACTGTTTATTGCGATAATAAAACAGACTGCAGTCTATGGCGACACTACCTCTAAGCATAATTAGATTTTGTAATAAGCTGCAATTGTGAAATTTCATTTGGAAAGCTACAGTCTGCCTAAGTTGAATGACTTAATGGTCTTGGCCTCTGTAATGCGCTACCCAATCTATATTGTTAATGGTGTTACAAAAATAAATAAAATGGATTGGAATGAAATTGAACTGACCGAAATAGAGATACGGAAAACATATGTGCCTCAACCTGTTTGGATATTTGAAAAAAAAACAGGGATTTTTCTTTCTCTTTAGAAGGATATCGCCAATATTTAGAAAATGTCATAAATTGTTTTGAATGTTAAAGCTGAAACAATGTCTTGAGTAAAGCTTTTTCCATTCAAAGCAACTGTGCAAACATCTGCCAGTGGTTTCTTTATTCCACAAAGTTCAGTTTGCCATCCTCTACACTGTTAGTGGCTGAGGAAGCACAAGTACCATAATTGTATAGTTGACGGAGTACCAAGAACAGCAGTGGGATTAAATCAATAACTTCAATCTGGGGAAAGATATGTGCAGCGTTCTGTTGACAGATAACCTGTATGTGGACATCAGGCAGCCTGCTCTCGTTTCAGGCGCAAGAGGAAGTTCCGTTTCTCCTCAAGGAGTTCCTGGATGCGCTTGTTCCTTGTTCGTTCTCGTAGGAACACACGGCCACGTTGGGAAATGACATTATTCAGGGGGACATCACTGTCTACCCCGATGATCCGGAAGGGAATATTGATGGCGTTACCCTCACTTGTTACCTCAGGCTGTGTGGCTAGCATGCTAGTTGAAGTGATGGATGTCACTGGTGAAGTTGTTGTTGTCATTGTTGTTGTTGTCATGGTTGAGGTCTCAGTCTCCTGTTTGCTGTAGTCTGCAGGTGTTGATGGAGTGGTCACACTCTGAAGTAAGTGATCAGTGACTTCTAGCCAACCAGATGTGGTCAAATCCATGGCATCATCTTCACTGACAGTGATTCTGAGTGTGGAATCGTCAACTGTAACTGAACTGCTGGTTATCAAAGAGTCATCTATTACGTCTGTTGGACCCTCTGTTGGAGTATAATCAAGCCAGGTAGTGGCAGTGACTAGATTCTCCCTGTATTCAATGATGCTGTTCTCTGATGTGCCATTACTGGATGCGGTGACATGGGGAGCACTTGTCTGAGTGGGGAGGTTGCTGGGGCCAGTGAAAGATGTGCTGGCAGTGGTATTATGTTTACTGGTCTCAGCTGCACTAGTAAAGGTGGTGTTTGTCTGGCTCGTGATAAAAGAGGTTGTACTATAACTGTGGGTTGACTGGACTGTGGTGGTGGTGGTAGTCGTATGCTGTGTGGTGTGGCTTGAACGTGTGGTTGGTTTAGATTGATCAGGAGTTGTGGTGTTGGCGGCACAAGACCTGCAGCACAAGCGCAGGTATCCAGGCAGGTTACAGTACTGGCGCAGAACCTCCATGCGGCAAAACACGGACCTGTCCTTCTGACACTTCTGCCCTGTAAAATAAGGAAAGAGAGGTAACACTGAGACAAAGACTTTACAATACAGATCACAAAATTAATTCACCTGTGATCAAGAAATAAGTTTATGTGCAGTGACACTGCATATGTTTAATATTGTGCATAATTATGGTATGTTGTAGTAATAAGTGGTAATTGATGTGTATGTGTGCAGAAGAATGCAGGGTTTAGTCTTAAAGAAAGGCAAGCAGTTGTGTGATGCATTGGAAAGCAACTGAAATGAAAGATTGGCTGCATTGAGTATGGAAGGATCACTTAGTCATATGATAAATCAGTATGGAAGGATCACCTGTAGTCATATACCAAATCCTTACTTTCACATGGGCTCTAATTCAGTAGTCCAATCAGAATGGATTGGATGAACTGAAAATTTGAAAGTACTAAAATTGTTCAATGTCTTGAAGACATACAAACATTTTGTGTATTGTTGTTAAAACACATTGTGAACCTGTATTTGAGTAATGTTGTATGTTCCTGCAGACATTGAACAGTCTTGAAATGACTAGTTTTACACTACACTAACATTCAGTAAAGATATCATGTAAATGTGACTGTATTTTGTGAGTGGCAGACAACAACTTATCTGCTTTGGAACATGTAATCCTAAACACACTCATGAATCAGAAAACATCTCTATGGCAACCTAAAGATTTGATCACATGTTGAAATCACATGTTAACATACGGATTTAACGTTTCAGGATCATGGCACAATTGCGGTATTGTCAGTCTTTGTTTTGAGCTTGTTTTACATTTATGGTCTACCCTTGTTTTCTTCCTTCTACTAGTAATATGCATAAACAATTCAGAGGAGAAAATAAAATATAAATTCTTCTTTGACACATTTTTTTTTATTTCTACAACTTTTGCAGTTGGTTATGACAGAAACTGAAACAATGAACTCCCCCCATTAATATATATTTATGTATATATATATTTATATATATTTATCTTTATATAGATTGTTTTCTTAATAAAAATAAATCAACTGTATCGAAAGGTACAAGTTCACAGTCACTTTGGTAAAACACTTCATTACTTTGAAATCAATCAAACTGCAAAGAATGAGTATACATAAGTAAATAAATAGGTCATTAAATAAATAAACTACAGGTTTTCCATGATGATGTAAAAACTGTTATGGCACGTTTAAGTGTCATATATTAAACATTTACAAAACATTAATAAAGTTTCCCTGATAAATCAAAGTGCATATAGACGCAGTGCACGTAAGTCCATCTGAATGTTTCTGAACATTTGCCCCAAACGTTTTATCCCCACATTAGCCGACCAGGCGCAGCAGGCCAGTGAAGCCACAAAAACAGTTACCCATAGTAGATAATAGTATCATTGTTTCATAAGTAAGGAATTAACAGTCATGAACGTTATTAAATACAGTCAACACCAATGGTATATACAGTACCACACTGCAAGATCTGGCTTTATCCTCTTTTTGAGTTTTCCCCCAATCATTTCTGGCACATGACTTGTGATAGCTCGCTACATAACCACAGCTGAAATGTGATCACAAAACAATGATAAATCTGAAGTGTTTAGGAGACGCCCTGTGTCCTTTTTTACTCTTGCTCTAGCTAATTTAATACTTGATATTCAGACTTTAGTCCGCCATTATCTAAAATATGTATTGTGGAAATTGTGTTGGTTGTAAATTTGGGGGTTTGAAGCTGCCTCTTTTTGTCTGTGATAAAACACACCTGTATGAGCAAAGCCACCACTCTTATAGATAAATGCCATTTACATTCAATCCAATATAAGGCATTGTTCTTGCGCTCAATGTCAGAAAGAAAACACATGTGCACGTAATAAAAAACAATGAGGTTTATGAGGTATTTTGCCATATATCATTTTCTGGTTTTCTAGGTCTGCCAGTATCTCACTTAACATGTACACATCCCAAACACACTCATGGGTATAGGCATGCACACACATACACACACACACACGCACACACACACACACACACACACACACACACACACACACACACACACACACACACACACACACACACACACACACACGCCTCCTCCACACATATGGAATAGACGCATACAAATGTATGTACACACACTCGCACACATATGCATATAAACCACACTCCCATAAATGGACATACACACAAGTACACACCCACTCATATGTAAACACACAAAATGGTAAACACTGACCAGATACACACTCACACACATACATCCCAAACTCACTGTGCAATGGATGTGTATGTGTATGGCAGGAAATCAAAGTGAAACAAAGTCCTCCCACTCTTTTTGAAACAGAAACAACAGTGAGGCAACTGGCTGAACATGTCCTGCATAATAGAAGTCTACCCACATCCCCCTAACACTTTTCACCTTTTCCATAATTAAATATTTTCTTCTGTATTCATGTAAAACCAATAAAAAATCCACGTAACAGTCAAGGATCTGAGCGATCAATAGCAGTCCAAAGGGTTAGGCAAATAAGCTACAGCTTATTCAGGGTAAAATGAATTATTTGTTATATTATTGTTCATATAGACTCATATAGATTTATATTCATATATAAGTACAAATATATTTATGTGTGTGTGTATATATATATATATATATATATATATATATATATATATGTTTATAGTTTGCAAGCACAAATAAGCTGCATTTATTGAAATTCAGTATTTAACAGTCGAGAGAGGATGGAGGATGAGGTGGAATGGTAATAGATCTTTTGTGGAAAAACCTCGACCCTGTTTTAATATGAAACATGTTAATCACCTCATCGTCACCATCATTTGCCAGCCACATGGGATGGCATTTCAACAGTACACCCTATTTATAAGGGCTGAACAACAAAGACTCTTTTTCACATCTTGCACGTGCCTATGTGTTTTAATAGTCTGTTTATGTAGTGAAATGAGCACTTAGCAAAGATAACGCTCATTGTGATGAGTTCACATTCACAATAAAGCTTTCCTCATTCTTTTTTGTTTGGTTTTGTATTCTTTTTCCCCATATCACCCCTACCTTAAGATGATGGCAGCACTTCAAAATGGCTGCCATCACAGGAGTGTAAACCAAAGCCAACCCAACAGCTTACGATGGGTGCCCAATAACAACGCTTCCTTCTCTCCCATACTAAAAACGAACTCACTCACCACCTGTTCTCGCTATCAATCAAACTGCAGTATACTTTTTTGACACGTTTTTTCCCCCTTGACATTTGAAATGAGTTTTTTTTCCCCGACCGGTCAGTGTTTCACAACACAGAGCTCCTCAGAGGTCAAGAGAGAGCGAGAGAAACAGTGATAGAGAAGGAGAGAGAGAGAGAGAGAGCAACACTGGAGAGCAGCACAGGAGTCTGCAGCCTTCAGCCCCTGTGGTCAGACACAAGCCTCCATGAGAGAAGACACACCACACCCCAGGACTGGGGAGGGGGGAAAAGAAGAGAAGCGTCAGGTGGCACCCCACCACCGTGGCCGGTCAGGGGAGCTTGCCCTGCAGAGAGAGGCAGAGGGACAGGGGCAGGGTCCAGCTGAGAGAGGGCATGCAGCGCAAGGCCAGTGCCAAGCTGGGGAGAGACTTTTTACTTGAGGAAATCTTTGGGGCAGGGTCGCGAGTGTTAGGCTTCGACAGCCACTGGATCAAGAAATTACCTGGAGAAGAGAAGGAGACGGTAGTCACTGGTTATGTTAGCTCAATATAGCAACAGGAAACAGTGCTCTATCCCTTCAAATACTGCTTGAATAATATTTCATTTCAGATAGTTTCCTAAAGATATGATGCTGCATAACTACCAAATCTGTGTTGACACTATGTTACCACTAAAATTTACTAATTTACAGCAGTTACTCCAACACTCATCTAATCATTATCTTCGTGGCACCCGATATGTGGCACTTTTTCACTAGGGGACAAAGCTCAGCCTCAAACTTTACTGTATTTCCGGTGTTTTTAATTTCTGAGACTGGATAGTAAAACGCATAAGTGCACACAATTGGGTGGATATACCCAGTGGCCTCCAGTCTGGACAGAACACTCACTCTGACAGGGAGACATCAGGCATGTCTGCACTGTCGCAGGCTTGCTGTCCTCAAGGCATGATCCAGTGATAGTAGTGGCACGGTTGCGACACTGCACTTGCCGCTCTTGACTCCCACTACCGCATGTGACAGAACACTGTAATTACACACACACACACACACACACACCAATATACTCAGAGATGCATCCATAAAACAATCATGTATAAACAGACATGCACCTATGCATACACACAAAATACAGACAGATTTGTCCAATGCCTTTTACAGAGGAGCTTCAAACATGAAACACACACACACACACACACACACACACAACACACACACACACACACACACAACACACACACACACACACACAACACACACAGACACACACACACACACACACACACACACACACACACACACACACACACACACACACACACACACACACACACACACACACACACACACACACACACACACCTCAGACCAGGGTCCAACTTTCCAGTGTGGACAGGGGTGTCTGTTACAGGGCTGGCGAGAATCTGGCCGGTTGTCATTGCAGTATTTGTTGCGAATCTTGCGCTTGGTGCCATCTTCGAGGAGCTTGTAGCAGGAGACTGTCCGGGTCCTGTAGCCCAGCTTCCCACAGGTCTCACTGCATGGCTCCCAGGGTCCAACATCCCAGCTACAGAAGGAGATCAGAATGTGGATGAGGAAAAACTCCCACCCGCCATGTTCACAGAATAATGGCAGATCAACTGGTAGCTGGGCCTGTAGACCAGTTGACACTGTAATTAAAAAGGAATTACTTGACCAAGACTGAGGGCAAGATGTATGTACATTTGCGTATCGTTATCAACACCATGGCCAACCCGCATGAAAGCGCACGCTGTTATTCTTCAGTTTACGTGATATTTATCAAAACTGGAGTTCATCGGGTATTCAGCGCCTTTCTCCACCCCCTACCGTAATATGCGAACGTTCACAACTGAACGGGATACTTCAATCACAAGTGCAGTTGAATGAAGTTAACTGATGACAACATTAAAATGAATCAAACGTTTAGCGATCATGAAATAATACAATACATGATAAGATGTCAACAAGCAGGGAGATAATGAAGATCAGTAGTTCTACTCAATCTACTTGTGCACATAGGCTATGGAAGATTGGTCAAATCTAGCAAGTAGGAAAGTGTAAGTGAATGACGTGAAAGTGAAAGTAAGACATTCGAAAGGCCAACGAAAGTTAAGGTTGCTTTTGATATAAAGAAGCAAAACTGGTTCTCTAAATAGCGATTCTGTTGTCTTATTGACACATCTAACCACAATTTGGATTAACACCTGCTTTTACAAGGCGGAAATATTTCACCGCAAAACAGACGTGCACTTTCATGGCCGTTTTCGTACAGGGGAATACCTAATGAGGCGCATTTTACTCTTCTCCTCCTATCTTTTTACACAAAACTCCCACTTTCCCCTGACCCTCTTTTGAATGCATATGCATGACACGGAAAAGCGCAAATTGTCATTCTCAGCTCCTGTGACAGGCAGTGTGCGCTTCTACCTCAGTGTGGCCTGTTTGTACATACCTCGCCATGCTTTTATGTGCACGTTGCGAAACAGATACACGTTAGTACATCTGGCCCTGAGGGCTCTATCTAAATTTTCTGGGAGTGACATTCAGTGTGAATTTCAAATGGTATTCTGTCAAATGACAACAGCCTGATCATAACCTTTAATAGTTCCTATAGGTCCATATACATACTGTATGTACTACTACACTGTTGTACACATTTGTCATGATTCTTACAAGTTTAGGTCTAGGTCTATAATTTCAAAGAGATGCATACATAGAACGGCTCTTATTAGTGCAATCAGCCTCCCTCCCACCTCTCCACTAATACACCAACACACACAGCTTACATGGGTAGTGGACACTCCTCTAACACACCAACACACACAGCTTACATGGGTAGTGGACACTCCTTCATGTTGCAGTATTTACTCTCTGTCGATGGTTTCTTCATGTGAGCACAGTGACGATTTTCCACCTTCACTGAGTCTGTGGTTCTCATGCAGGCATATAGTGGATGTTGCTGACCTTCGCAGAGGAAAACAAAAACACACACACAAACACAGCAGCAGGTGTTAAATAATAGAACACAACACTTAAATGGGATATTAAAATACAAGACATAATTGATAATTAATTTAGCTTAGTTGCCACTGATATGATAATGATGTATATATTAATATAAAATCAAATTTAAGTTGCTTATTTAGTCAGGTGTATTTTCTAATTCAACATTTTCCTGGAGAAAGACCATATATGTGTATGTCATACACAATATGGTAGGCTATTAGGAGGCTATTAGGTTACAATTAATGAATTATGTTCTGCCGTCATATAAAGTGAAAGACAGTATGCTGTGGCAATCCCACAGCTCCTTTCCTATGAAGTGGTCGCAGTGTGTAGGCTACTTTAGATTGGTACTAATTTATTACACTTTGAACCATGAATGTCCAAGCATTAAATCAGCTCATTGGCAGGAGGTATTGCTTCTTTTAAACATTAGGTGGTGCTCTAGTCAAGTCAAATGTGATCACTGACTACAGTTCTAGTTAAACATAGAAGCAACCCATGAGAAGCCTGGGGAGGCAGTACAAGGCAGAGCTTATGGACAAACAGATGGGGGGAACCGGGATGAAACAGCTCTCACAAGGCCCGGCAAAGATCGACCAGAGCCAACTCCCAGGGAAGTACAAGGTCTGGTGCTACCAATTCACACTCTACAGGAGGGTGATGTGGCCACTGAAAATGAGTGAGATCCCCTCATCCAGTGCAAGTAAGATGGATGGAGAAGCCAACGCATTCATCAGAAGTGGGTGGGGCTGCCATGGTGCCTCAACACCCAACAGCTGTGGCCTCAATCCATCCGTTTGGGCTGAAAACAGGACCAGGCTTGTTCTCCAGTGGAGAGACTCCGCTGACCAGGCTATAAGGAACGCAAACCCCAAGATTCTGACAGGCCGGAAGTGGAATGCCCAAACTGAGGTCGACCAAGCCGTCAGTTGCCTGCAACATCAAGCGATTGTCGGCAGGGCTAGGCAAGACCAACCACAAAGAGAGGAAGGAGATGGTGGTGGCGGAGGTGACAAGAATGGAGGAAGAGCGCTACAAGATCAAGGCCGTGTCGCAGGGCCGACAGGGAAGCTGGACAACCGTCTACAAACTGACAAAGGTCAAGTACTCAGAGCTGGCTGCTGAGGGCCGAGAGGCTGGCTGGAAGACCACCATCTATCCAGTGGAGTCTGGATGCCGAGGCTACGAAGGCAACCGAAGAGCTAGCGGAGAAGGGAACCTGAAGAACACAACCGAAGAGCTAGCGGAGGAGGGAACCTGAAGAACACAACCAAAGAGCTAGCGGAGGAGGCGGAGAAGGGGAGCTTTTGGCTCTGGCTGAGGGGGAAAGATAAGAGCTGGGAAAGAACAACTAACCAGCAGAGGGAAACACCTGTCAGCTGCAGGGGGTGACAGGGAGACGTCACTGTTGCTGCTCCTCCACCAGGAGACGTTCCAGGATTAAAGGAGCGAAACGTTGGTGAATGATGGTTCCTGGCTGATGACCCTGCAGCTGAACCATTGGCACTGGAGGAGGTGCGACTGGCAGCAATGCCTAGCAGGTGTTCCACCTACCTGTACATTTCACGGAACACGTTGTAGGACTAAGGGTGTTTTCACCATTGGTCCCTTTCAGGCCTCTAAACGAACTCAGAAAGATGTGCATATGTGAACACGCCAACTGTACCGAACCCCTCTAACGCGAACCGAACTGAGACCACCTCAGGAGATAGTCTCGGCACGGTTCTCTTTAAAGTCCACGGCATGGTTCGCATTATCTGTGCATTGTGAACACAAATCACCCTGGGTTCTCTTTCACATTCTGCATTGTAGGCTAGCCTATTTTGTTCTACTTGACTTACCAAGAGAAGGCATGTCATCTATTATAATAATAAAAAAAAACAATATTATCATTAGGCTCATGATAGGGCTACAGACATTTGTAGGCTAATTTGGCTACAGCTAAACAAGTTTGTTCTAATGTTAAAATTAGACTGAATATCTGTTCATTCAAACTAACAATGTAGAATTCAGAAAACTTTGGATTACATTGCTCACCATTTTTCATGATCTGCTAGCTAGGTTATTATCTCTCTGTCTAACTCTTCTTGCATGTGGCAAGCATACTAGAGACTGTGCAGCGCAGTTAACAAGCTTCTGTTCACTTGTCATTTTGGACGTGAGCTAAAGTTGGACATAGCAACAGTAACCAGGTGGGGCAGGCCTGCCACTTAATTAGAAAGTGTGATTGGCTGGTGTGTTGACTGAAAGTTCAAGAGGATATTATATTTATATTATATATATATATATATATATATATATATATATATATATAGTTTTTTTCCCAGAATGAATTCAGAATTTCAGAATTCATTATGAAAATATATTAACATATATATATATATATATATATATATATATATATATATATATATATATATATATATATTGGAAAATAAATGTATTTATGAAACAATTAATTATCATAACACACCAATTATGGGTTATGATAATTATTTCAACCTGATAATTAATGATGATGAAAATATAACCCAGAGCAACTACATAGCCCATTATCCAAAGCTGTAGCCTAAGGTCTGAGATCTGCAGAGAAGGTATAGTGTAAACATGAAGAAAACTGAGGTCCCATCAGAGCTGAAGTGCACCAGAAAGAGATCTGAGTCCTCTTTCAAAGGAACTCACAATGTGAATACAAAATGAACTGAGTTTTTTGGTCCTCTTTCTGGTCCTCTTCTAGTGGACTGAGTTTGGTTCTTTTAAAAGGTACTATTGTATATGTGAAAACACACTACCACGTATTGAACATATTTTTTAAATGGAATATCTATGGCAACAATAATAGCAAAGGCAGGCTTAATTGTTCGTCCGAAAATTCTCTGAGTAAAGTCCCAACTACAAGAGACAAAACCTTTGCAATACATTCTTTCAGTTCATACTTAATTGCCCAAACTCTAGGACATCACTACACTGCTGGTCTGTTTAGTATGGGCTGTAGTTCCCATTGTGCGGCTCCATACCTCTTCCACACGGCTTGCTGCATGGTGACCAGCCTTCCAGCACCCACTTGTATAAAACAGCATCATCCAGAGGGATGTTGTTTTCGTTGGCTGAGGGAGACTCATTTTTGATGATGAACTTGTAGGACAGGGTGATTTTTGTTTCACCATTGGTATGAATCTGAGGTAGAGAAATTGATTAATTAATTGAGTGAGTGAGAGGTTTGAGAATGATTGTGAGGTTTAAATGTGTATGCATATTAGGGTGTGTTTAATACCATAATGACTGTGTCATGTCTTAGAGGGCCAGTAGTCTGAAGTGTCTCTTTGTCTTTGTCCTTCTCATACTCCCATTCCACACCCTTCTCAATCACAGAAGTGAATTCTGGGAATTTCCTGTCTGCATTCAGGAAGAACTGGCCATTTGCCTTGTTCTTCACCACTAAAGAGGGCAACAAAAATAAATCAACTGTTGCATTTAGCTTGCATTATAAACACATTATACATGTTATACAGCAAGCGTTACATATCTTCATGTAGAGAATTGAATACATGAGTGCACATTGGCAGTTGCTAAACCACGATTGCATACCACTGGCTACACTTAGACATGTGATTTATGTTGCCCTTCTGGGGTTAGGTCTTTCCATCAAGTAAGATTACAAAAGCACCAACACAATCAGTACTTTGCATCAGTGGAAGTGGCATGAGATGAGAGCTCCTGCAGTACCTAAGGCATGTGGGGCTCCCTTGGGGACTTGGACGAGTAGATGTCTGGCCCCACGTGGGATTTCAAGTACTCTCAGGTAACCTGCAACCACAATGAGAACAGATCCAGAGCACTTGTTTTAGTTGTCAGTGATATAAAACGAAACCAGCACTATTGATCCAAAACACATAAAAATTCTATCTAGGTCCAATAAATAATCTAGGAGTTTGTTCTGAGTCCTCTTTTGAAAGCCGCGTTGCAAAGCTTCTTTAAATCTGAGATCAGACTGGAGAATGCTGAGGTTTGTTTAGGTCGGAGGTCTTGCAGTTCATTGCTCACTACCTTGAAACAGTCTGCAACCAGCATGCCAACCATATGTGCTGCCAACCTGCCACATACATCATTAGGCAATCCATGAACACCTGAGACTAATTACCAAAAGGCTGAGAGGAGACCAGTGTGGTCTTGGGAGGCTGTCAGAGATAGTGCTAAAGGCCTGTGGTGCTGTCCCCAACCCTCAACTCTCGCTTTCTTACACTTACTCTCACTTGCAGACTACGGTTCTTCATGTGGAGCTTTATGTTTTATATTTGTATGTCCACTGAATTTTGGGTTTGACTTACACTTCAGACCACTAGATGGCGATACTTTCCTTAAAATGACTGCATAACTGTTGTCTAGTCGCGGCCTCAGAAAGCCTGCCTACAAAGTGGCACAAACCATCTGGTGCATATTGGTCACAAATCTGGCAATGTTGTGGGAATATGCAAGTTCCTCTGGACGTCTGCAATGTTCCTCACATGAGAGTGTCTGCATGGCCAAACACAACACATGAGAACCCTGGGAACACACTCTTGTTTACAAAGCCCACATTTAGCAAGAGCAATGAGCACACTTGATCAAAACAATCAAGGATCATTTGTAAATATGAAATATGATTTCAGTTTCAACATCATATAATAAGATTGTCTTGTGCTAAAAACGATGACCTGGAAAATACAAAGCAACCAATCATGGTAAACTTCTCTGTTTGGCATAACAGCAGTTCTCATGCTGAACTTGTGTGCTTGGGATCTCTCCCTCTCTAAATGTTCATTGACTAGGTTATGTCAGTTCCAGTGGCTCTGCTTTGCGGCGTGTTTTGTCTTGGAGGTAACTTCAAAAGAAAAGCCATTAAAATGATACAGAACAGAATCAGTCTCGTAGAGACAAACATATAATCTGTTCCAGTATGCTCACAGAGTTCTGTCAACGACACAGAGTTTACAATTACTTCATCTAAAACCAAAACATGTGAACTATTAAACTGAGGAGTCTTTCATCTGCAGGATTTAAATGCACTTCCAAAAGAACATTCACAAACAGTACTGATTTGAAACATTCAGTTATTGGAGGCCTTCTGAGCACTGAGTTCATGCTAATTAGCACATATGTTAATTACTAAATAAAAAAGTCACCACAGCACGATATGTGTTTTCAGTAAAAAACTATTTGTAAAACTTAAACATTATATTGTCGGCCTACATACAAATGTATTTATGTAGAGATATGTTATAGTTTAGCATGCCTGATGTAGTGCTTGTGGATATGCTCATGGAGAATGACACGTACTGTATGCTATGCATGGTCTGTGTGAGCAGCTCTGTGTTTATTTAGTGTGGTGTACAGGAGGTCAGTACCTGGTTTCTTGGGGTAGTGTGTGACGTTGTCCTTTCTGACATGGCAGCTGGAGCTGTCACCCCCACACACTCCACAGTTGTCCTCTTGTTGCATGGAGCCAACCACTCCATCACAGCCCACTTTCTACACACACACACACCCACACGCACACACACGCACACACGCGCGCACACACACACACACACACACACACACACAGACACACACACAATTAGCATTTTGAGCAATCTCATTCCAAACCTGACATAAGAGCTACAGTATTTTGGCATTTGGCCCATCGCTGGCTAAACCCAAGATGTTCCTCTCTCTCTCTCTCTCTCCCTCTGTCCCTCCCTCCCTCCCTCCCTCCCTCTGCCTGTCTGCACATGTCACAGTCCCTCCTCAGCCCGTGGCTGTCAGTTGGGCTCTCCAGCCCCTGACCCTCTGCCCTGTTTGGGATTCTACACAATCACTGCCTGTCACACGCAGGGGAGGAGGCAGGGAAGTGAGGGAGAGAGAGAGAGAGAGAGAGAGAGAGAGAGAGAGATGGAAAGGGAGAGAGAGAGGGAGGGGAAGAGTGTGCGACTGTTCTGATGGTGTGCGTGCTAAAGAAGACAGGTTGTGGCTTTGAGCACTTACATCAAAATAAAAAGACAGAAATGCGATGAAACAAAAACACAACTGCTTTTTTTCCCACTCCAGCGCAACAGGACACCAAGGCCAGCTAATGGCGCATCACTCTAAACTGCAGTCATGAGGGAGTCGTTGTGCCCTGGCTGTGGCTTCCAGTTACTGGAAAAATATAGTGTGCCAACAGCAAAATAACCCACACACAGACACAACACGTCCAAACACACTCAAGTGTGTGAGCATATGCACTCTGTACAGTACTCTGCTTCTGTGCAACACACTCACCTCACAGCTGCCACGCACACACACACTGTAGGGGTCTTTGTAAGAGCAGCGTGTTCCGTCCTCCACCATGGGCTTCATACTGACCACGTGTCGCGTCTCCTTGGACTGGCAGTGCAACTGGCAGCGCTGCTTAGCTGAGGGTCACCACAATGGAGGAACACAAAAACAGACACACAGCAATACTGAATTCCAAAGCATTTATAAGACGGATGCATACAGTACAGCAACTGTCTTGTACAAGCACAGGTGTTCATAAATGTTTTTGCAAATCGTATCACAGTAACTGAACTGCGTTTGGTAATGCTAGTCACAAGGTTCCCTGCTATTGTTCCTGAGACTGTGGGAGTGTGTTGTGGTGGGAGAGACTCTAGTAGAATCCCTTTCAGTTCTTAGAGGTCTAAGTGACTGCATCTGATGGCATGTTGAGCCCTGTGTGCATTGTTAAGCCCCAGCACCCTTTTTCCTTCAATCTTTAATACACAATTGTTAACCCACACGACATGTTTTTTTCAGAATAAAGCCTTCCACCTACAATGCAAGGACTGCGTGCTTAGTTTGTTGCAGATGTTTTCAGAAGGGCAAATCGCATGCAATGTGTTTCATATTTGGAGTCAACAAATGTCTAATCCAATGGAATGGATTGGACTGGATGGGATGTGTTCACAGTGAGTCATGGTGGAACTATGCTGTTACAGCCAACTCAGCTGTCCATTCCCACCATGTAACCCGGCGCTCCATCTCAGGACAGTTCCTCCATTCCAATTAAAAAGGAATTTGCTATGAAGAGCTAATCCATGTTACATGTCAGGTTCAGACAGACAAGTTCAAACAGATGGAGCCTTAGTCTCACTATTAATAATCCACCTCATCCACCAGCTGTGCAGGAGCCTGGCAGGGGTGGTGCTCTATTGGCGTGAGAGAAAGACACTATCCTATGTGTGGCACAGAGTAGTGATACAGTAATGGCACTTATTTGTTTGTACAATGGTGAAATAAGTTGGATGCTGTCACACAATGGTCCTGCTTTTGTTCATAAAAACAAGTCATATTGGATGCTCATTCATGGTTGTCTGTAACAACATAATATTGTGTTACTTGGTTAGTGATCATTTCCTGATCAAAATGTTAACCTGTGCAAATGTGGTATAAAAGAGCAAAGCATTAATAAAACTGATCTGGAGAAATCCCAAGCTGTCTTTAGCAAATCAAACCGATCTACCTCATTAGTGGTGCACTCACACAGTCATAAAAGCATTTAGCAAAATACAGATAATATTTTGGAAAGCAAAACAACATGACACTAACTGAAATTCGGCTGACATTAACTTAATTTTGAACACGTGTTGTCTTTTAAGAAGGCAGCAATAAAGAAGTCTGGTGTGGCAGTCTTGTGGGAAGAAGTTAGTTTGCTTGTTTGGCCTCAAATAAGATGATTTCATACACATCCCAGAGGAGCAGCCAATCAGCCCAGCAATACTACAGCATAGCATCAGACTCCCTCGGATGACACAATCCCTGTTTTAGGAAGTCTGTGTGGAAAGTGTGGGATAGAAAATTGGTATTTTTGTAACGATTGAATTTCCATGTGCTTTGATTCACAACAGCTGCTCGTGGTTCACTGTGGTGGTAACACAGAGCGAGGCTGAGCCGAGAGAAAGGGAGAGGAGAGGGAGGGGGGAGTGAGGGGGTTGGATGCAGGGATGCATGCAGCTTTGGCTGTTTTGATTACATGAGACAGATTGGCAGGCCGAGGGAAGTAGGTTATACATAAGCTCATGTGCTGCCAAACAGAAACCCCATCAGGGAAAAGGAATGGGGTGATGTTTGGATCTTGAGTGCAAAACAATGTTAGTTGTAAGAACATGGCCAGTTTGTTTTGAGAACTAAGATTCCATTGAAGGTTAGAGTCAAGTTTACATTCATGTTGAAATGTTCTTGAGCGCGACCCAAAGCGTGAGGGAAGCCCAGCCCTGGGCAGTGCTTACGGTCTCTGTGCTCGTAAGGCAGCCAGTGGTGCTTGGCATTCTGGTCGTCGAGGGTGTAGGCCCACATGAGGCACTGCTTCTCCCTGAAGTCCTGGTAGGGCCCCTCGCACTCCTCACGGCTGCACAGCTCAAACTGATACGTCAGGCCCTCGCACATGCGGCCACCATTAGCAGGGCTAAAAAGAGACAAGACAGTTCAACACTAGCACTAGGAAACCAAGCTGATCTCAGTGATAGTAATGACACAGGTGCACATAGAAGATGCATTATATCATGGGAAAATGGCATTATATAGGATCTCTAACAAACATGCATTATGTTTCTCATACAGTACATTACGTGTTAAAGTGCATCAGAAACTCAACAGGAACCTACACCATATTAACTGTATGTCTTTCAAATGGTACTAATCATGAGGCAAATAAATGAATAACCTGCTTGTTCCAGGTGATATTTCTGCGTATCCTTAAATAATGGCATCACTTCATAATGCTCTCCAAATGCACTACATGATCACATACAGTATATGTATGTAGCGCACACACTCACTGAGGATTGTTGCAGTGGCGCGTGCGGAAGCGGACCCCTCCCCCACAGGAGCGCGAGCACTGGCCCCATGGACTCCAGGAACTCCACTGACCATCCTGCCTGATGAGGTCTGGGCTCAGCATCACACAGTGGCCTTTAAAACAGTGCTGCACCAGGACACAGCAACAGAGGGACAGTCAGTGGGGGAAACCACACGAATAGCACTCAGACATACTGGTCACACTGGGACCACTATCTGAATGTCTAATATAATATTTATATATGTATACGTGTGCTTGCATGCCCATGTGCTAAAGGTGTGTGTGTGTATACCAAGCCATCTCCACACATCGTCCCATCGATGGGTGGGCCTTTTTTGGTTTTGCAGAAGAAAGGGTTGTCAGGATGACTGCACCACAGTTGTTTGCACGGGTCAAATGGCCGGTACTAAAGGGGACAAAACAAAACAGACGAGCTTCCTCACTCCCTTCTAGTTGCACTCCCGTGGCTCCATACAGTATGCCCTGCTAGCTCAGCTGTGTCTAACAGCGCCAAGGGATACGATAGCATACTGTATACCTGTCAACCAGCCACAGCACTTTCAGCCCAGTAATACATCAAGTAGACACTTACTCACTTACATCAACACTCAGAATTCAAATGCTATTTATGTTACTCAGACACAACCACACACACACACACACACACACACACACACACACACACACACACACACACACACACACAAACATCACTCTAATAAATTCTTACACCATCTGTGTTTCCATAGAGAGAAACACACTACCCAACAAACCCTGGCATGAAGAGATTTTACTCAAGTCTCAACTCAACTCTCCTGTAGAGTAAAATGGAGAGTACAGTTGCACAACAGACACATTATCAACAATCCACATACGAGAGATTGACTGGACTGGACTGGACAATGTACAGGTACAAGATCACAATAGAAAACCACAATGAACCACAGTGATACACCTGGTGCCGCCTTCAAACCTTCAAGCACAACAGGAAAAAACAAATCTTCACAGTGTATAGATACAAACAGGAGACAGAATGCCACTACATGCAAAAAACAACCAAAATCAAGATACTCCCAAACTAAACATAAAACATGAAGAAAAGGTTCTCATTGGTGGCCCTGGCATGATGATGAGCAAGGAGAACACATGAACGCAAAGGTGGAAAGTTAAAAGATGGTGCCTTTCTTGACACTTGTGACTCTGGGACTGTGAGCCACACACAGGAGGTCTTAACATTGTTGTTCATGTCAATTCCAGCCCATAATGCTGAGATTGTAAATAACTCAGACTGAGTCATTCACTGGTGGGCAGTGGTGTCCTCTGTCTCCCTCTGTAAACTTGACCATCAGGGCTCCCTGTGTGAGATGAGCTGCTAAGGGAGTGTGTGCTGCAGGGGTCGGAGGTCAAAGTGCCACTGCCTGTTTTACAGGATGTCAGGTCAGAAAAGCCGACACACTGACCTGCAGGAAGCCTAACTCCAAAGTCAGTCAGTGCACTTTCAAAGATGCTCATTCAGGATCTATCTTGGCATGAAGGATGTCAGGCAACTACCTGGCCACAGTATCAGCAGTTCAGTCTCTAATGGTCAGAGTGACTGGGATCCCTCCAATAGCCAGTCAAAATGTCTTGCCTTTTGGGTAAGGACACTACTGTAACTATATGCTGAAGACAATACAGGGGCAGAAAGGCAACTAAATAATGCCTGAGAGATATCCGCCTGAATGTAGAGTTAGCTTTAAGCCTCCTGCAGAACAAATGTCTATAATGTGACAATGGTTTTAAAAGAAAAATATGAAAAATATACTGTTATTTGAAGAAATAATAACAACCAATGGTACCAGATTGGACTAAGTGGGGAAGAAAGATGTGACCGCATGGCTCTACGAAGGGGATAACCTTACCTGGTTTCCTGACTGTCCCACCTTTTGCAGCTATGGGAATGGGTGGACAGGTGAATACAGTGCAGTGTAGCAGTGGCTACAGCTAGTCTGGACTGTGCACTTTGCCTAACCTTTATCATCTCTAAATAATACTGTGACAACTGCTATTTAAACTTATTTGATATTGGTCTATATAATTAAGTATGAATGGATCCTCTATGGATTTTAATTGTGTTTACTGATGTTTTGAGTTAATTGTTATTTAAATAGTGTATTCAAATACTTAGTTATTCAATACTTCTGTTCTGTGACATCCTGTAAATGAGGGAAAGTTCACAGTGAAACTTCAAAAGGACCAATTTCTGTAAATGACCTCATTGTTACTGTAATGAATGGTATTGTGTGCTAAAACAATCAATACACAAATCAATGTCCAAAGAGGTTTAGTTATTGTCACTGTAGATTAAGTCGGGATTTCCCAGGCAATGTATAGAATGTACTGTATTCTTCATTGTACTGTACTGTAAGATGCTTTGGAGAAAAAGATCAAACTAAGCTTTGCCATCTCACCACAACCAACCATGTATCTTATGACAATGAACATTATGTTGGCCCTACTTACAAGTGCAGATTTAAAAATGAAACAGATATTTTCTAATGGAAAGTGGCAATTTTACAGAGACTGTAATGCTAGGTGTATGCTGAGGAAAACATATACCGGTATTTACATCATTCATTATTTTGTCAAATTATTCCTTACATTCCAAACTAGCATCTACTTGTCCTGCTTTCAATCATACATCATTTCTGAAGATTTTCAAATTGCATCAAAATGTCAAATGGAAAATGTCCAATAAAGTTTTCTACACATTTGAACGTATTTAGATGGATTGTAGGGATACAACTGTTTATAAAAACCATGGTATGAGGTATTCATTTTATGAGGTATGAGGCTTAAACTTCCTGTGAAGATAATTGGCTGCATTATATGCACTTGTGCTCTCATGCAGTAAATATTTTGATAAGACTTTTTGCACTTCCAGTTCATATTGGTTTACTCTTTGTAAGTTCTGCAGATTTCCTGCTCCTTTGAGTCTCAAACAGACCTCAGTGTAGGGCACACAGATACTGTATGTCCACCGGATGTATGGAAACAAAAGCCATGTAGACATTTGGATGTGCAGTCTGAATAATCTCCCTTCATTGCCTCCTTTACAGACAACTTAAGTCTGAGTTCTCCTACTGTCCACACTGGTGGAGTCGTAGCAGTCTTATGAGTCGTCTTGGTGTGTTTGGATGCCAACTGACCACCAGGAGGGGCTTCAGCTAAGCGTAAAAGTCCCATCAGAGCAGGGGCGTCCCTTTCTGTCTTCAAAAAACTCTTGAAGACACAACTCTTCCAAGAATACCTGCTCTCCTAGTGCTTCTGACCTCATACACCTGACACACTTACCACTCTCTTCCCTCTCTTCCCTTCTCTACCTCCTTCCTCTCCACTTCCCTCTCTTCCCCCTCTACCTCCTCTTCTACCACTTCTCCTCCTCCATACCTTGTCTAGTACTTATGTAGGCGCTCCTATCCTCTAGTAGTAGTGTTGACAGATGCAGTGGTGACTCCTACAGTAGCTAGTCCCCTCTGCACTGTAGCTTAAATGCTATTCTATTGCTGTAGCTGTAGCTTTGTAGCTTAATTGTAAAAATGCTTAAATGTTATTCTCTAGCTGTAAGTGGCTTTGGATAAATGTGTGTGCTGAATTAATAAATGTAATGTAATATAATGTAATGTAAATACTGAGTCAAGACTTACCGCTGTGCACATCATGTAGCCGGCTCCAAAGTCAAAGCGGCACTGCTGGTTCATGGAGTAATGTAAACCAGGCAGGGATGGAATCGATGGCCACTCATGGTTGAATGGGTCGTCACGGAGACAGTCATACGAGCTGAGGTAGAGAGGCAGTGAGGG